>NW_020798697.1:690273-1179853 GCF_003344945.1 Aspergillus welwitschiae
TGTTGCGCAGCGCGCACGTCGCTCTCGGTCTCCGGCGCTGATCGGCCGGTCTCAGATGAAGGGAGTGTGTTTGAAGACGGGTATTACGAAGCCGAAGAAGCCTAACTCCGGTGAGCGGAAGACGGCGAGAGTGAGGTTGAGTAGTGGGAAGGTGGTTACGGCTTATATTCCTGGTGAAGGTGAGATCACTTCCCTCCATTCGTTTTTTCGTGGTTCGGGTTGGGAATTGGGGGTGAGGAGAATGAGAATAGATGGGGATAATGAAATTGAGCGAGAGAGGCTAATATCTCTGGTCTGTGTGTAGGACACAATATCCAGCAGCACAGTGTCGTTATGGTGCGTGGTGGTCGTGTGCCTGATTGTCCTGGTGTGAAGTACCATTTGGTTCGTGGTGCTATGGATTTGGTAGGTTTACTTTCTGATATTGGGTTCCTGGGATTCGGGGGTTGGTTTGCTAACTTCTCTCAGGGTGGTGTTGCTTCTCGGTTGAACAGTCGGTCCAAGTATGGTACGAAGAAGCCTAAGAAGGACTAGAGCAGTATGAGGGATGTTGCTTGTGCTTAAGAATTTGGTCATTATTATTTTTTGGTATTGTTTGTATCATTACATCGTGCTTTGACGGATCTTTATATCGTTGTTATCATTAGAACACGGCTATGTACATTTATGAGGCTTGCCTGGCTACAGAGCACTTATTTCCCTTTCCCATTTCATCCCGACTCCATCCAGTACATCCTGCAAACGATCTCTGTACCTTGCACCCCTATACCCGGAATATAGAGAAAAATTGATGCGCGCTTGTGAAGTGAAGTCCCTGACAATCTTATAAACACATGACACCCTGGTCCGGAAATCAAGAAATGAAGAATAATTTTTTTTCAAATGTTATGAACCTGCGTCCAGCATCCTGCAGGATCATCATGAGAAGGGTCTAGTAACGAGCTGGGAATTATCCCGTTAGTGGACGTTTTCTTACGCCTGGACAGTGCCACTCGACGGTGCATGGTCAAGAGATGTCCGGCTTTGCTGATCACATGCACGGCCAATTTCGCGCTGCGCAACGACAATATTTCCAATTAATTTTTTTTTGAAATAAAATTAAGAGTGAAGCACTCAGCTCTCATTCTCGTAGCCCTTGGGCTTGTCCATGTCGTTGACTTGGAAGAACCGGGACGTGCCTGTTGCTGGTTATTACTATGCACCAACAGAAGAAAGCCGAGGAACTTACAAGAGTATCCCTTCCAGTCAAAGTTATCTTTAGGGTTGCAGTGGCACTTCAGGTCCAGCCTAAGCTGCTCACCAGTCGGGCAGTGGGTAAAGGGGACGTGGTAGTAGCCAATCTCGTTGAAGAAATGGATCTGCTCCTTCTTCAAGAGAAGTCCCGCAGCGATAGAGTGGACTGGTGCATCGCCCCAACGTTCATAGAAGAAGCCACCAGCGTGGTCGAGCGTCTCGAAGTAGTCAATGTATTCCTTGGACCGCAGCCATTCCAGACTTCCAATCTCAAAGTTGGACCACTACAAGCTGGTTAGTCAAGTCAGCTGACAGCTTCATGGGGCAATACTCACGAAGTGACACTTGTTGTAGGTCTTGCCGCCATCATCACTCAAGAATCCCATGGAGTTACCGTCCGCGATATGCTCCGGGTGTTCTTCCATGAACTTTTGCACCGTACCCCACAGGCTCGGGATGGTGTCGTAGTACTCGTACAGGCTCAGCACGAAGCTGTACTTCTTGTCGTTCTCTTTCACGTAGCGGAACGGGTCAAAGCTGACATCACAGAAGAGCTCAATGCTGGGCTCCACACGCCAGTAGTACTCATAGTTCAGCATCAACGGGTGCCGGAAGAAGAACCCGGACTCATAACGGCACATGTGACGGTAGCTTTCCGAGTCGCCGTAGATGATCTTCTTCTCTCCCATTTCCTGTCGGACCTTCTTGGCCTTATCCTGGTCGATCCACTCGGGATAAGACCAATGCTCCTTCGGGATCACGCCATAGTGTGTATTGCCGGAGATCAAGGCTGACGTGACCTTCTTGAACTCCTCGTCAAACGGCTTGTCGTTCAAAAACACCCAGTCGTAGTGATAGTTGTGGTTAAAGCGGTCCTCCACCGTCCGGATGGACTTGACCATCTCCCAAAGATCAGTGTTGCGCGCCAGGGTCACAAAGGTGGCGTTCACGCGGTCCGTCGGGATGTCTTTGATCGGTCCACTTGATGACAGCGCATCATTTTGCGAGGAGTGAGAGGAGGAAAAGGTGTCTTTGTAGGTCGCGGGGTTTAATTTTGTGCCGATGTTCTCGGGGATTGGGATAGCGCTCCTAGAGATAAAGAAGAAGATGGCCAACCCCTTGAAGCCAGTCAGTAATGCGAAAGGGGTTCTGGCGGATCAGGCACACTCACCGTGATGGCAAACAAAAGATATCGCAATGGCCCTATAGCCATGATGTGAAGGGCACTGCACTGTGCCGGAGCGTCGGTGAGGAGGTGGGAGGAGTAATGTTTGGTCGCGCAGGGCTGAATACGGGTGCCTGTTGCGCAGTATCGGAGAACAAAGGAGGCCGGACGATGAGAATTAGAATGTAAATGAAGTTGACAAACGAATGACGGACAGCTAGTGTGAAGTGAGGAGGAGGAACTCCGAGAAATGGGGCCTCTCGATCAATGCAGGCTATGACAGGCCCGGTGAGAAATGCGCCTCCCAGGTATTCTTGGAAATCAATCTATGGGCGATCGGTAACGACAATGCAGATGATGGACCCGCGGCGCATCAGGCAAAGATTAAAGTTAGTTGGCAATTCGGGGCACTGGTTGTCGATCCTGACCACGGCGCTCGTGCTTCCCCAACCGTTCTTTATTGGAAAGAGTTTGAGTCTGGACAGAAATATCGGAGAAGATGGGAGATAAATGTGGGAAAAAAGCAGATGTCAACAAGCGCCTGCGTACGTTGGCAGTTTAGCTTATTCGCCCCGGTATGGTGAGGGCGACGTAATTTCCCCCGTTATTGGCCGGGCCACGTACGTCGCACTGGTTCTGAGCCACCAAGTGGATGCGTGAGATAAGAAAGAATACATTCTGGCATTCAGTGTCTACAAGAAGGACTTTTACTCTTCCCTAGGGAGGGGTCTATACCGAGAATGACGTTAAGGAAGGGACGCGATCGATGCTTGAGTGTATCAGTCCATCTGGCCGGGCGTCGATCCATCCTGCCTTGGGATTGGGGGCCACATACTCCCCATAGGGCGCGATAGATCTGTTATTACTTATTAGAGCCCAAGTAATATTAATACATACAAATGCCCTGCCCTTGATACTACTTTATGAAGTAGACAATTATCCGTGTACTCCGAAAGGCAGAACAGTATGGTGTGATATAGATAGAAACAAAAAGGGGGTTCGTGCTCATGTCTACAGAGTCCATTATTTGGCCGAGTCCAACTGGAACAACGGGAGAGCAGATGACTAAGGTGCAACAGATTCCCCGTGATGCGGTGACTAAATTTATGCCTTACTGCCTCAGGCGTTAAGGCTCCTAGGCTCCCAGGCCACACCGGACTAAGCTAAAGCGGGTGATATCAGACCGGCTGTGAACCTCATCCCGCACTACCCAATTATGCCGCGGTGGTAATTCTCGCCCTCTTCCTACACCCACTGCCTCCCCCCACCCCCCGCTTCCCCCGAAGATGTCCTTCTTCGGTTTCAATACCACCCTGCCTAGGGATCGAGCTCCTGCGGGCGAACAGAGGGGTATCTTCGACACCCCTGATCCGTTCGCCGAAGTCGCCCGCGCCAGACTGGCAGCAAACTTCCAAAGCGGCGAGGATGACGACGTGTAAGTTTCCCCCACTTTGCCTCAATGAATTCAATTGAGACAACTCGGGGGCATATCGCTGACCAGTGGCTTTTTCTTTGATCACTATAGCATCGACTTTGAGGATACGTACGACGGCCTAGGAGACCAACTGGACGATGACCAGGATGCGTTCAACGATGACACGTTTGGTGGCGGCTTCGACACCGGCCCGGTTGGAAAGGATTTCGACTTCTTCGGAAAGACTGCTCAGGTCGCCGATGTGATCGGGGAGGAGCAGATCCGCTACAGCCTTCAAAAACCCGGTGCGCCTGCGACCGCGCCTTCGCAGCCCACCGCCGATACTGCTCTGCCAGACACTACGGCCCAGAAGCCCAAACGGTCTGGCTATGAGAAGTACAACGACCCGGGTTACATCCCCGACCTTCAGGCCAAGTCTAGCGTCTGGGGCATGTCGAAGAAGCCGGAACAGCAGCTCCAGCAACAGCAGCTCCAGCAACAGCAGCTCCAGCAACAGCTGCAACAGCTGCAGCAGCCCACGCCTCAGATGGTAGCGCAAGCGAAGAAGATGCTGAGTCTCGAGGAGGTGGAAGCGCAGCTGCGGAGACAGGGTCCGACTTCGCTGCCCGCCCAAATCCCGCTGTCCCTTCCGCAGTCGATGCCAGAGCCCACTCAGCCTCTCCAGCGAGCTCAGATGCCCCCTCTGCCCGAAGGCTTCCCGCAGCTGCCGCCTGAGATTCTACAGGCCCAGTTCGCCAAGGGAGTGCCACCGGCGCAGTTGTTGCACCAGCCACCCATGGTTCCAGAGCCGTATCCGCTTCCTCCAAATCTGCCGATACATATGCTGCAAAATGCCAACTTGCCGCCTCAGCACATGGTGCCTCCCCAACGTCAGGCGATGCCACCGGCGGCTCAGCGACCCCAGCAGCAGCAACCGCCCCTACCTCAAGCTCCCCGTGGTAACAACGCGCAATTGCCAGTGATTACCAACTCTCAGCAGTTGATGCACCTGACGGAAGAGCAGCGCGTAGCGTACCTGATGGAAGATGCCAAGCGTGCGAAGCGCAACCACAAGATCTTCCTTCTATCCAGGGGCAACGGGCTGATGACCCCGCAAGACAAGAACTTCATCACCCGAATCCAGCTTCAGCAACTAGTCGCTGCTGCTGGCAACGTGGCGGACTCTGATGCAGAAGCGGTCTTGGCAGAGGACTTCTACTATCAGGTTTACAGCCAGATCCGGGGTGCGCCGCGGCAACACCCACACCAACCTCTCGGTCACTTTGCGCAGACATACCTCCTCCAGACAGGCAACAGACTCGGGGGCCATGGCTCTCGCCGGCAGTTTCAGAGCGCCGACAATCACATGCAGAGAATGCAGCAGCAGGTCCAGCGTGCGGTGGAGGCCGCTAAGCAGAAGCCTAAGAACAAGCAGCTTATCATCGAGGGCAGCTTGGGTAAGATTTCTTTCAGCAACGCCAAGACGCCAAAGCCCATGCTCAACATCAAGCGTCCGGAGAGCTCGGAAGGCGCTAAGACGGTGAAAAAGCCGCACACCGATTTGAGTGTTAGCGACCGCAAATCAGTCCTGACCAACCTTGAGAGCGTTTACAGCACGCTTATGGATATGGAGGACATGGAGCGCACGATGCCTCCCCCGCCAGATGAGAATGATCCCGAGGCCATTCAGAAGCACATGGAATGGAGACAGAAGATCCGCTCGCTCAACCAGAAGTTGTGGCGCGACCTTAAGGTCATGGAACCCATTGTCCCCAACACCAACACTCCCCATCCGTTCATTGCCTTCCTTGCTTATCCCAAGGGCAAGAAGGCCATCCCCCGCATTTTCCGCCACATTGATCAGGAGCAGCGTGTTACTATTCTTACTATGATCGTTGTGCACTTGGATTCTCTGGACGTCGTCCGGCGCGCCCAGCCTGTTCCGGGTGAGACCCAGCCCTCTCTGGCCGTTCGGGAAGCCATTGAGCTTTTCTCTCAGGCCGTCATGCCCAGTCTTCTGGGGTACGTCAACGAGGCGCCATTCAATATTATCATTGGCTTGCTGGGACTTGTCATTGCGCAGACGCATGTCCAGATGATCGCGAGGACCCGCATTGGACTTGGAATCTTGACCATGCTTCTCAGTCGGGCCGAAATCGTGAAGGAGGCTGGACAGGCTACAGAGCGGGACTGGCAGCAGTGGGTTGAGAAGTTCAATGTGCTGTTTGACACCCTTGAACCTACGTTTGCAGATATCTTCCCCAGCTCGATCAATGCTGGCGACGACATGTATGTGTGGCAGTTCTTGGCTGCAGTTGGTATCGGAGCTAGCCCCGAACAACAGCAACGCCTTGTTATTGCGGTTAAGTAAGTGCAACCTCTCGTTTACAATTATTTACATCGATACTAACCGTTCTACCAGGGACCGGGTGATGGAGACGGTGACTTACAGCAAGACGCTTCCTGCCGATATGGCCAGTGCGCGTCTTGGCAACGTCAACCTTTTCATGCGGGCTATTGGCCTCGATGTCGAACTTCTAGGTTAAATGACGGGGGACGATCTCCACGAGATACTTCTTTCGCTGCCTATTCCCAAAGCTCCCAGGGCAGGCTGTTGCCCCGATTATGCGTTATCCAGGACCGGACAGGACCTATCTCAGTATCGATCGTGAACACCCGAGTCCCAACATGACAGGGTCTGTCAGGTGGACTCCGGGCAGATGTGCTTAGCGAAGTTGGCCTATACTTAAGACCGATACCCGGTAAACGGGTGCTCGGGAGGGGACAACTGGCTGAAAGGTCAGTTGGTCTCTTGAGACGCGAAGCCGAGGTATGACGGCGTGCGATTGCAGCCGAATAATGGCACTGGCGAATGAAGCGCGTGCGACCAGTGATGTATTAATTACGCATCACCATGATTCTTATGTTCCGTCCCACGACATGTTTGGTGGGTCTGTCAATAGTGATGTCTTCTAGCTATGTCTTCATGTGTTCTTTTCAATCCTATCTCTTTTATTTTGGAATATTCTGTCGGTAGCCGTGGGTTTTGTATGGATCAGCCGAGTAGCCTGGCGCTGCAGTGTGGAGGGACACCAATTATCAGCCACCTTTTCATTTTCCATTCACCGGCAATCCCCAGATCTATTCTCAACCACTCACTGTCCAGCCTTTCTGCAAACACCTTCCAAGAGGACATTTCCACCTCGTTCTCCAAATCGATCCAGGCTTGGTTAGATGCAATCCAATTCGGGTGCATCACCATAACTCAGATCACGTACACTATTCGCAATGAAATATGATGCCAACCTGTAGGATGTAAAGCTTCGGGATTCTGGTCTCTTTGTGCGGGTCCTCCCACATGCCCGACTTCCTTTGTCGCCATGCATCCATCCGCACTCTGAAGGTGCCATCTGCTCCGCCTCGCGCATCATCTCTCGGTCTAAGGAATGACCAACAGGTAAGCCATAGTCTGACGTGCATTGGAAGCCAGGGTGTCTGGATCCCCGAGGTACCTACAGACGTGATTCGCTTGCACTATGATTACCCTGCACAATTGTGAAGGGAGGCCTTGAGAGTCCAACAAGTGTTGACAATAATCGACATATCAGTGGTTGAAGCTGAAGGTACCGATGTACCCACTTGATTTTTTAGGAGTGTGCGAGTGTGCAGACAAACGCTCAAATCATCGATCTCCAGAGAGGTCTGTTCATCGCTGGTTAAGCGCCGTGCACGAGTTTAGCGGCTTTCCCTGGACGCTAATTGCATAGTCACACTGTGCTAGCCAGCTTAGTGACAGCCCCAACAGTACTAATGCAAGGCTACATGTTCCCTAATGCCTCAACCTGTGATGCTCTCCAGCATTATCCTTGCAAAGTTGGCAATTGCGACTGAAGCGCGTTCAGCCCATCAGCACTAATACTGCTGCTGTGTGACAGCAACATACTTAGGCACAGAACGTGGCTCGGTTGTGATGGTCACCAACTTCGTTTATACTGTCCAGGGATCCACAAATCCTAGGCGGCTAAGCCTAATATTTGAGATTAGTTCAACGTCCCGCCTATAAGACAGGAGGAAAGATGATTATCTTTGAGGAACGTAAAAATTGGATCCAGTGTGGACCAACGTGGCTTTCAATGTCGAAGTTGGAAAGAACGACGAGAGTGTTGGGATGAGTTAAACAAAATTGCATCCCTCATTCTGGGTGCTTTCTCATAAAAGGTAGACCTTGGGACCTGAGCTCGCCCAGTGAAAGCTGAATGAAGTCGAGTTGATGACTCTGAGCCCATTCAACTATACACGCCCTCGCTTAGCGATCTACTGACTTCTACTTTTGATCATGCTGGAAAATGCCCTACGGTCTCTTCAGAATCACTGGCGGGTCTTGACAAGTACAGCCATCATGGATCTCTTGGGGTGTGTAGTCATCGCCGTCGCTGGCTACATTATCTACCAAGTTTGGTTCCATCCACTGTCCTCCTATCCTGGCCCATTCGTCGCCAAGCTGACCAATCTCTACTCGGTGGTTCACGCCATACGCGGCGATCGCCATGAGGACCTATATCATCTGCACCAACGCTATGGTCCCGTTGTGCGAGTCGGCCCGCAGCGCGTTTCCATTCTTGATGCAAAGGCGTTGGAGCCCATCTACGGCTTCCATGCCAACGTTCAGAAAGCCAAGTCGTACAACATCTTCTATGGCGTGAGCATCTTCAATGCCATCGATTGCACAGTGCATGCTCGCAAACGTCGAGTCATGTCTCATGCCTTTTCCAGCCAGGCACTGCGTGGCATGGAACCCCATATCTTGTCAGCCATTCGCGACTGGTGTGCCGCCCTAGGTGATCAACATCCCGATAAGCAGGTGTTATCTGCATGTTCCCGTCCTGGAAGCTGGTCAAGGCCCAAAAATATGGTGCACTGGAGTGCCTGTGTGGTCTTCGATGCGCTTGGGGAGATCTGCTTCGGCAAGACATTCAACACTTCTTTCAGCGACGCCAACCACTTCTTCTTCCCGTTGATGGCCTTGAACCTCCGTATCATGAACATCTGTGGGCAGATGCCTATTCTATGCTCCCTGGGTTTGGAAAGGTATCTTCGGCGCGGTACTGTCGCCAACCGCCAGCGACAGATTGATTTCTCCCGGCAGCAGTTGCAGACTCGGCTCGCCGCAGAGTCCACCCAGCGTCGAGATATCATCTACTATCTGCAGCAAGCACGGGACCCGAAGACCAATGAAGGCTATTCTGAGGCGGAACTGATGTCAGAGGTTATGACGCTGCTAGGAGCCGGTATGTTCACAAATTCCGTTCCAAGTGGGATTTGCCCCGTTTGTATTATTTGGCTGAAACTCACCGGCTGAACTATCAGGTAACGACACAACCAATACGACATTAACTGCCATCTTCTACTATCTTGCTCATAACCCAGCGATCCTCGCCCGTCTGAGCGCAGAGATTCGTGCTGTCTTCCCTACACTGGAGGCGATCGTTGCCGGTCCCGATCTGTCGCAGATGGCTTACCTTCACGCTTGTATCGATGAGACGATGCGTGTATGCCCGCCTGTACCCACTGATCTGCCACGAGAAGTCCTCCCTGGAGGGCTTCGGGTGGGAGAGTGGTATTTCCCGGCCGGCACGGTTGTCGCAGTTCCCACCTACGCGTTGCACCACAGTGAAGACCACTTCTACCGCGCCTTTGTGTACGATCCCAGTCGGTGGCTACTGTGTGGCAACAAAGGCACTGAGCAAGGAGAGGGGGTGAGCGCTGAGGTGCTCAGTCGGCAGCGGCAGGCATTTGCACCTTTTAGTATGGGACCGCGGGCGTGCATTGGGCGGAATGTAGCCATTCTCGAGCTCGAGCTGACTATTTCCCGGGCATTGTGGTTGTATGATATACGACTGGCACCGGGAACGGAGCAATTGGGCGTCGGCTACCAAGGCGAATACAAGATCAAGGACCATTTCGCAGTTGGGAAGGAGGGCCCTGTGTTGCAGTTTCGGATGCGACAGAAATGAGTGTTTCTTGATCTTTTCTCGGGCGGAGTTTATAGTCCGCTTCAAAACAAGGACATTCCCCATTCATTCATGGTTCCTAGTCAGGGTTTATGAAGCATGTGTACTAGCAATCACTGGTACTCTCAATTGTGTCTCGCCTCTATCGGGGTCTCATGACATTATCGAACTATATCTATATCCCCAAACAGCAGTCAAGCATCTTTCAAGCTTTAGCCTTGTCACTTCCACTTCAATCGATTCGACAGCCGTAGCGGGTATCTGAAAGGATTGCAGCGTAATATCCACTGAGAGGCCCGAAGTGATACAGCTCAGGATCTGTCTGATACCCAGACCTGTCAGAAGCGAGATAACTTGCTGGGAACAAGACACATGCCACATGCCCGTATTTTCAGCTGGCCAACCAAGGGTAGTAGCTTCAGACGGTGATAGCGCCTGCATGGGTAGCTCCATCAGCCTATTGAAAGAGATAGATAGACAGCTGACGTGCTAAAGACGATACAGCATTAGCGCTTGCGACCCCGCGCTCTTAGTATCTACTAGTTGCTGTCCCTTCGCAACCTCTGATTTCGCACACCAATTCGGCGTGAAGAGAAATCCCTGCCGGGGGGGGCCATCACACCGATAGAATATACTATGGAGTACTATTACAACATATCACCTTCGGACATGCCGGATGCGGAGGATGGACGTGTCATTCTTACCCCCGAACGCAACCACTATATATCTCCCCTGCAGTGATAGGCGGGGTTTCTTCTAGCGAGTGCATCACCGTCTTGCTCTAGACTCCAAACTAGCTAAGTATGTCCCCATGCCGTCTAGTGGCACCTCCCCGGCCCCAGGATAGTGGGTGACACTTCGGCCTGCAGCTATCGTGACCAGTAGTTGGTGAGCCAGTTGCTTCTCTTCCCGTTCCCCTCCTCGGCCATCTGCAAGGCCGGCAGCGCCACGAGAAGATGCAGCAGGGTCGGTGTATGTTGCTTACACTTATATTATCGTGCACCGTCACTGCCCATGTCCGATCTCTTCTCTCACAGCTTCAGTCAACTGCGCTGGCGTTTCATACAGCCTGCCATGATGGCTCTGGATACCTCCCACATCTGGCTCGCCCTTGTCGGTATCGCAAGCTTTTACGTCCTGCGATCTATCTATCGTCTGTATTTCCACCCGTTATCTGGAATCCCGGGGCCAAAACTCGCAGCAGTTACACATTTGTATGAGTTCTACTATGATGTTATCATCCATGGGAGGTTTCTATTTCAGATCGAGAAAATGCATCAGCAATATGGTAGGCAAGGGGAAATCTAACCAGCTGAAGCTCTGCTAAATTCTCCCTCAGGTCCAATTGTTCGCATCAACCCCCGTGAAGTCCATATAAGCGACCCATCCTTCTATGATGAGATCTATGCCTCCAGCACTCGCAAACGCGAAAGGGACCCTCTGGCTTACGGCGCATTTGCGCTCCCCTACTCTATGATCGGTACGATGGGCCACGAACATCACCGCTTCCGACGTAATATCCTCAATGATTTCTTTTCCAAGCGATCCGTTCTCGCTATATCTCCCTTCATTGAGGAGCGGGTGGAAAAGCTTATGGGGCGCTTTGAAGGGTTCTATCGTGATCAGAGTCTAGTGAATCTGAGCGATGCATTTGCCGCGCTGACTTCGGACGTGATCACCTATTACTGCTATGGAAAGCGCTGGGGTTTCATTGAGGACAAGGACTTCCGCAGCGATGTCCATGGAGGCAATGAAGAAAATACCGGGCTTGCCCACTTCAACCGCTTCTTCCCCATTGTGCCTGAAACAATGCGCAAGATTCCGCTGCATCTGATGGCGCTATGGCTCCCCGGCAGGGCCGGTATGCTCCAGTTTCAGGGTTCCATTCTAAGCACTATATCCGAGAATACGCACGACAAGGTATCGGAGAAGGAAGACCGGACCATCTTCAAACGGTTGACGGACCCCAACTTACCAGTCGCGGAAAGAAGCCAACGTCGCATTGAGGACGAGGTGTTCACGCTCCTTGGTGCAGGGACAGAGACCACCGCCAGTACCTTGATGATCATGACCTACTACGTGTCGCGGGACCGAAGCATACGAGACAAGCTGCGGAGTGAACTGAAGCAGGTCCTGCCCACACCTACCAGTACAGCGACCTGGCCGGAGTTGGAGAAGCTGCCATATTTGGTATGTCATGAGCCTGCAACGCTGACTATACGTCTAACCGATTTGCACCTCTAGACGGCCGTTGTGAACGAATCTTTACGATTGTCCTATGGACTGATTATGCGGCTGCCCCGCGTGGCACCGACTGAGACTCTGAAGTACAAGGACTACGTGCTTCCACCGGGGGTAAGTGATTCTATCGCTCTGCTTTTGCAATCATGTCATGATCTAAGATCCTTGTCAGACGCCAATGAGCACTTCTACTTGGTTTGTCCATCGCGACCCGTCCCTCTTTCCCGAGCCGGACAGATTCGACCCGGAGCGCTGGATCAAGGCTGCAGAGGAAGGGGTTAATCTAACGCGATACCTTGTATCATTTATGAGAGGAAGTCGAGCTTGCATTGGGATGAAGTCAGTCCTGCCCTATCACTGTTGGGGTGTCTGCTAACCAAATTCATAGTCTGGCATACATTGAGCTCTACCTGACGATTGCGCATGTGGTGCGACGGTTCAACTTTGATGTGGAGACCACCAGCCCGGAGAGTATGCGCATCACACGCGATAGGATTGTTCCTGGCACGGAGAAGGGGCTGATGCGGGTGTATGCGAAGGTGACAGATATGATGGAGGATTAGCCGTCAGTAGTAGGAGTATAATCTGGCTCTGAAATAATATATAGTTCGGGCCATACTACTACTTCCTACTACCATACTCTTATCATGCTTGAGCGGCCGATAAACCTGGATTAACAAGTTATTTGTAGCACTCCTGTATGGATACGATGTTAATTTATGACTGTATGATGAAAAAGAATGATTTAGGATCAGAACTAGTTGTCAATTAACAAGTGACTTTATTGCAGTAACCAATCCATCCTAGAACCGTAAATATTAAGACATCACCGATCCCATACACACTAAATACAGGTTATCACTACTAGCAGAGCCACAGCCACTCATCCTCACCTTCCATGTCAGACTATGTTGATGTCAAAGGAGACAAAAAATAAAAAGATATTATACAAATAATAAAAAAGCAATGAATAAATCAGGTCGTGCCCGGGTTCGAACCGGGGTTGTCGGAACTTCCGAAGCACAGGAGTACTCAAAATCCGAAGGGATAACCACTACCCCACACAACCGCATGCGGATAGTTGTCACTGGCGATTTACGACTCATCAGTTGCCATTGCTGTAGCTCTACTTGGACAACGCCTTCTCTCTGCAGTGAGGGATTATTCGGACAGGTAAACCACGTTGCGGGCAGATAGCCTGCCTGCCTACCAACTGCATGGTTTCTAAGGTTATTACAAGCATCTGTATTACTGTTCTGGGACAGAGAGATAGTTGTGAGTTTAGTTATCCTATCTGGAAAGCTATTAGCAAGCAAGCAAGCAAACCAGTGGGGACTCGGACCAACAAAGACCACCTGTTCGGCATGGGCACTACTACTACTACTTCATCTACTCCGTACAGTGCTCGTTCACAAGCTACTGGGGGATTACTATACACTGCATCTACCCCTGAAATGGGTGTCCAGACCTAATTTAGTCCTATCTATCTACTTGGATAATCCCTCATCTCCCTGATCATCACCATCGTCATCACCAGCAGACTCTCATAGCTAGCTAATTAACTATCTACTCCAGGAGAGAGACAGCAATCTGACACTCGCAGATCTTTTCCCTAATACCATAATTGGCCCCCTTAACAACCACGGATTTATTAAGAGCCACACACACACGGAGAGAGAGAGAGGGAGGGAAAGGGAAAGAGGCAAATGGCAGCGTGACAGCCCACCCACGATTGATTGGACCCTTGGGATCGGGTGGAAGCGGTCCACTTCACACTTGCTACTTAGTCGTGGAGTGGGAACTTTGGCCTCGAGGTGTGTGTCTTGGACCCGCCCGAACTGGTGGTACCTTGACCTGGACCTGGTTAAAAGGGAAAAATGAGAGAATGGCATGGTGCCATCATAATACTATTATAAGTATTAGTGCATATAAGTGGTCAGTAATTACGGATATGGCACCTTGTAAGAAGCAGGGAATCAAGTAAGTAGATAGATAGATGTAGTTAGTAGTGGTGGTGGTGGTGGTGCAATTCAACCCCAATACTTCAAGCCAGTCAGTCAATTAACCGTGACGGACTTGTCTCGGGCCGTGTGTATGTTTCAGTTCTAGCCTATCGATCCATCTAGTTACTTTGTGTGATACTTATTAACCGATAGGAAGGATGAGGATTAAGATGATGATCAGACAAGGTATTGGCATATCAACGGACATGCACATGGCTGGATGTGGTCTCTCTGGAGGGGTAGAAAAACTCCGTAAGTACTTTTTCCCTGAACTTTACTCCGACTGGATTGTTGTGCACATACTATGCAGCAGTGCAGCATGCATGCATCTATCCTGCGGCCGTGAGACTGATACATATAACCACCACTACAGAATACTTGGGTATATTCAGTTCGAGCAAAGTAAATGGTGTGATGTGGTGGTGGGAGGATGTGGGATATGGCGGGGGGAGAATTAATATGGATCGTCCCGTGGTCGAGGGCCGTTTACGTAGACTGTCTTGGTTGATCAGCAGGTGGAAATAGCAATAAGGGGGTTTATGAGTTTGAATTGGATAGAGGGGGAGAGGAAGGCAGTAGAGAGGCAATTAGGCAAGAAGAAGTGAGTTACTCTTTCTGTACCTGAATTACTACTTGGTACATGGGGAGGGTGACTCCATCCAAACAATCACCAATTGCGGCCGCCCCTTAAATATCCCGTCCCCGCCGCCCGACTTTCTTCCCCCCCAAATCTCCGTTTGCGCCATCTTACCTTTCCGTTTCATCTTCTTCCCAATTCCCTCCATCTTCTCTCTCTTCCTCTTTTTCTTCCGACTCTCTCTTTCCCTCTCTACCTCATAGTCATACCTTATCATCATCATGCCTGCTGGATCAGTTCTTGTCACCGGGTAAGCTTCTGATCAATGCCTTTGTCTCTCTAACGCACCCGCTGACCCCGCAATTCTCCCCCAAACAGTGGAACGGGCTACATTGGCTCTTTCACCACCCTCGCTCTCCTCGAGGCTGGCTACAAGGTCGTCGTCGCTGACAACCTCTACAACTCCTCTGCTGAGGCTCTCAAGCGCATTGAGTTGATCAGCGGCAAGAAGGCCGAGTTCGCTCAGCTCGATGTCACCGACGAGGCTGGCTTTGACCGTGTCTTCGAGGCCCACCCCGACATTGACAGCGTTATCCACTTTGCTGCTCTGAAGGTGCGCTTTCCCTCTAACCTCTTCCTCCCTATGCCTCAATCTACCTCTCTGCATATCTCTTGCGCATCAAATGGAGGTTCCTGGCTGACAGCCATCTAGGCCGTCGGTGAGTCCGGTGAGAAGCCTCTGGACTACTACCACGTCAACGTCTACGGCACCATCTGCCTCCTGCGCTCCATGGTCCGCCACAATGTCACCAACATCGTCTTCTCCAGCTCCGCCACCGTCTACGGTGATGCCACTCGCTTCCCCAACATGATCCCCATCCCCGAGGAGTGCCCTCTGGGTCCCACCAACCCCTACGGCAACACCAAGTTCGCCGTCGAGACCGCCATCACCGACGTCATCAACGCTCAGCGCAACAACGCTATCAAGGCCGGCAACGAGGCCGAGGCCCAGAAGTGGAACGGTGCCCTGCTCCGCTACTTCAACCCCGCCGGTGCTCACCCCTCTGGTATCATGGGTGAGGACCCCCAGGGTGTCCCCTACAACCTGCTTCCCCTCCTTGCCCAGGTGGCTACCGGCAAGCGCGAGAAGCTGCTCGTCTTCGGAGATGGTACGTTACCTCTTGCAGTAGATATGACAATTCTCAGCACCTAAACTAACTGGGTCAGACTACGCCTCCCACGACGGAACCGCCATCCGCGACTACATCCACATCCTCGACCTGGCGGATGGTCACTTGAAGGCCCTGAACTACCTCCGCGCCAACAACCCCGGAGTCCGTGCTTGGAACTTGGGTACCGGCAAGGGCAGCACTGTCTACGAGATGATCCGTGCCTTCTCGGCGGCCGTGGGCCGTGACCTCCCCTACGAGGTTGCTCCCCGCCGTGCTGGTGACGTCCTCAACCTGACCTCCAACCCCACGCGCGCCAACAACGAGCTGGGCTGGAAGGCTGAGCGCACCCTCGAGCAGGCCTGTGAGGACCTCTGGCTGTGGACCCGCAACAACCCCCAGGGTTACCGCCAACAGCCCCCGGCCGAGCTGCTGGAGAAGCTGCAGAAATAAATAATGACCCCGCATATGTTTAGAATTTCTTCTTTGTTTTGCCAGGAAAATCGATAGAGACACGATTGGACTTGCTAATTGGATGACGAATTTCCTTTTTTTCCCCTCTTGTTGTATCTAGAAAGCAGAGCTTTGATGTTGATGTAACTGATTTCGCCATGCAATATGCAGCGATAGGATAGACCTTGGATCACGTAGCTCTATCAATTTCAATGTGTGATAATGTACAACCCAACCCAACCCAAGCCATGAATCTAGACTAAAGAAATCTTTATACAACTATTTCCCCTTCCGACTCCTCCTCGACCCCGGCGTCTGTTCCTTCGCCCCCGACCCCGATGCCTTATTCTTCTCATTCTCCTCTGCCACCTCCTTCTCCTTATTCGCCAACGCCCTCCGCACCGCGGACTCCCTCTCTTTAGCCTCAATCAACTTCTCACTAAACTCCCACAGCATCTTCCCGGCCTCCTCATCCTTCACCTCCTTCCTTGCCAAATCCACTTCCTTGCACTCCTTAATCATCCAACCCCCCTCACCACGCCCATACTCCGCCTCCATCGCCGCATACAGCACACTCTGCGCCCCCTGCTGCGGCGACTTCAACACCAACCACCACACCGGCCATGTCACCAGATACACCAACAATCCCCACAACGATCCCCCCGTCATCCACCGTCTCATCCCCGGAGTGCGACTAAACCCCGGATCCACCATAATCACCCGCGCACTGCACGGCTGTCCATCCGGCCGCTTAAACGAATTCAGATGTTTCTGGAACGATTGCGCAAACACCATAAGCGAGAGCTTGCTCAGCCCATACAAACTGACTCCCTTAGTCTTCTTCTTCTTACTCTTGGGCTTCTCCCGTTGTAGCTTGCCGTTCTTCATCACCACCCTTCTCCCGTCACCATTATCCCCCTCCGCATTCGCAGCAGCAGCAGCAGTAATGGCAGCAGAAGCCTCCACCTGCCTCAGATCCCATTTAGCCCCAATATAACTCGAGCACGTCGTAAACACAACCCTCACATCCCGATGCGCCGGCTGCGCCCGCAACGCCGGAGACAGGATACTCAACAGATGGAAATTCGCCAGGTAATTCACCATCCACTCCTCGTCGATGCCATCCACGGTCAACTTCCGTTTCTGGGATACAGGCGGCGCCGCATTCCCGCAGAGAATCACCATGTCCAGGCGTCGCGGCGCCACATTGTCGATCCATTTCGTCGCGAAGGTGCGGATGGAGTGCAGAGACGAGAGATCGACTTGCTCGGCGTAGATTAGTTGGTTGTTGGTGCTGCGGCGGAGGTCCTCGATGTATTCGGCCAGGAAGATGTCCGTGGGGGGGTGCTGTGTTAGGAGGATGATTTGGGCGCCGCGCGAGGCCAGGGCGGAGGTTACTTGCGCGCCGATGCCGGATGTGCCGCCCTATTTCCAAGTGAAAATTATATATTAGTATTGAGGTTTGCGGGGAGAAGGGGAATTGTGGGTGGTAAGTACAGTTATCATAACGACTTTCGAATGCATCAACCGCTCAGAGGTATTTCTGGCGCCCCCGAAATAATATTTCAGGGCGGCGAGGAGGACCGCCCAGGGGAGGATTTTGAGAACTGTCCATAGGTGCGGGATGGAGTTCGTGCCCTCTGTTATTGCTGTGGTGATGATGGGGATGGGCATTGTGCTTTTGAGAGATTGATATATGTGGTGAAAGGGGAGGGGGAGAGAGAGAGCGGAGGAGACTAAGACAGATATATCTGTCTTCGTCCGGACGGAGTTAAGTTCGAGAACCACCGTCGGAGGTAAGTACATATATCTTAGCGGCTGATCTCCCGCCACTCATAGCTGCCATTAAGCACTTTACCCCCCTCTCTTCTTCTTCCTTCTTCTTCCTCCTTACATCACAACAAATTACAGTATTGAGAGGACAATGCCACCCCCTCACCAAAACAACAACGAAGAAAACAACAACAACGATGATGATGATGAATACTTCCTCCCGCTGGAAGACCAACGAGTCTTCGGCGCAGGGATCCGTCGCAAGCGCGTGCCTTTCGTGCGCTCCTCGGAGCACCACCTCTCTACCACTGATTCTACAACACACATATCCTCCGAACCAGCTACACCCGCCTCGACCGGGCAAAGCATAGCGAATAAATACCTCTCGATTGTCCTTTCGAAGTCGAATCCCGCTACTCCGACACCGGAATCAGAACCAATTTCGCATCCACAGAAAGAAGATGATGATGATGACATCTGCCCCGTCTGCAATCTCCCCTATACTACACCTACCCACCACACATCAGAAACAACAACAGACAATGGAGAAGGAGAAGAAAGGAGCAGGAGGAGGAGGCATATACATGAAGCTACCCTCCCGCACCAACTTAGTCTCCCGCACTCGCACCCACCGTCCCATCTAGACCGCACACGTCCTGGACTGCGCTACTTGGCTGCCTACGGCTGGGATCCTGATTCGCGGGTGGGATTGGGACCCCAGGGTCGAGAGGGAATACGGGAGCCGGTGAAGGGCAAGGTGAAGGAGGATACGGTGGGGTTGGGGGCTGTTGTTCCTGAGGTTAAGGATAAGAGTGGGAGGGTACAGAAGAAGCAGAAGGCCAAGGTGTTGAATGCGAAGGAGGTGAGGAGGGGGCAGCTGGAGGAGAGGAAGAAGGGGGAGAGGTTGCGGGAGTTGTTTTTTCGGGATGAGGATGTGTTGAGGTATTTGGGTGGGAAATGAGTATTTTATGTATTTGGTTTTTATGGGGGCGTTGATTGGTTTGGTATATACCCAGGAGTTGAATAAGTATTAGGGTTCTTGTCTGTCTGCATGGTACTTACATAGTCACTACATACACAGAAGATACTAGAGGCTAGTATTAATGTCCGCAGTAAGGTGCTGCGGGATGAGGCTGAAGCTGAAAGAATGACAAGGCTACCGGAAAAACCGGTGCTTCTTTTCCTTCTTCTCTTTCTTCTCCTTCTTGTCCTTCTCCTTCTCCGGCGGCGCTGCTCCGTTCGCCGCTTTGCCGTTCGTCCCCAGTGACATCGTCGCCAGCGCGGATGTCGGTGCCATCGGCTTCAGATTAACCGGGACCGGCTTCTTCACCGGCTGTGCCGGCGCCGGTGGAGCTTCCCGCTCGAAGAGATGCGCCGGCGCTGTGGGCTTGGGCCGTTCGGCGGGGATGTCCAGCCGGCGTCGGTCTACACTAAGATCGCCCACCTGGCGCAGGAACAATCCGGGAGACAGCATGTGCGATGTAGCCAGAAACACGTCCTTGCCGCACGTCTGCGAGATCTCGTAGCATGTACGTGCCTCTCCATATGTAGCACCACCTGCCATGAACACGATGATCCGCTGTTTCGGCTGCTCGCCTGTCGACCGCGTCCGGGCCCACGTCGGTTTGGCACTGCGCAGCGACGCCTGGGAGAGACCCTCCTGTTGTCCTGGCGTGTCGGTATCCGTGTGCGGCCGCGTGAACGGGAAGACGCTGGGGTCCAGCGTGCCCCGCACCAGCTCCTCCAAGATCAACTTGAGGTTCAGGTCGTAGCGCGAGAGGCTTTCCTCTTCGTCAATGGGCCCGGACGGTGGCTTCCTGGTGAACAGCGGCTGCACGGGTGGCTTGTCGTCCTTCAATGGCTTCTCCACACGGGCTCCAAGTAGGTCGAGATTGGCCACAATTTCACCGTCCTGCGGTGCAAGTTGCGCGTGTGCCAAAAGCTTCCGGATGTCACCCGCGAGGATACCTCCCCGGTAAATAATATAGAGCAGTAAGAGTCTCAGTCTCTCTGGCTGCTTGATCGCATCGTCGTCTAGCAATTGCACGAGCTGGGAAGCCAGGTTCTTTGCCTTCTTGTAGTTCTCGTCCATGCCGGTGGCGAAGCATTGTTCAACCGAGCTTACTTCGAGGAGCTTGTGTTTCTGGAAGTAACTCATACACTCTTGCGCCATGTTAAGATGCAGTGTATAAGCATCTCTTCCCTTTTGAAACTCTGTCAGACCCGCCAGCATGTCCTTGATAGTGTTCACGTTCGCTTTGTTATTGCTGCAGCGCCGTTAGTAAGGGGTCGAAACGATCAAATGTGCCGTCACTCACTCTTCCGCAAACTGAGGGTTCGCAGCTCGGAACTTGGCAAAGTCTTCACCCAGCTTGCCGAGCACGTCCTTCATATGCATGTGGCGATACTCCACCCACACGTTGTCTTCTTCGTTGATCTCCATATCCTTGAGCTCCTCGTTGTGGCTTCCCTCGTTGATGACGGTCTTATACGTGACCTTGTCGCCATCGCTGATAGGGAGCAGATCGTGCACCATGGACTGATACGTAAACTCATGTAGCAGGGGCGCGATCAGGTCCATAGACCGATCCACGATCAACAGCACTCCGCGCGGTCTGGGGGACGGGGGCGGAAAGTCGCGCTGGAATTGCGCAAACTGGTCCAGCTCATTTTGAATGAACCGCGCCAAATGTGAACACAGTACGCTGGCCTCGTGTGTCGGGGCCCGGGGGCGGTAGTACCGGATCACTGGGTATTCTCCTAAGCTCGCACAAAGCGACACAATCTGTCCCGTCAATACCAGCTCAATCTGCACAGGTAGCCTAGCTCACCTTCTGTGCCAACCCCTCCAAGTGCGCGCGGATCAGATGATTACAACCAGGGTGGAACAACACCGGAAAGCTCCACGGATCTCGAAAGGTAATCAGGCGCGATTCCCTGGGGAAGTAGTCGGCATTCATGATCTGAACATTGGCAATCTGGTCGCGAGCCAGCTGGGAACGATCCAATCTAGCGCGCTGCTCCGGGTCGAGAACTGCGAGCGACGTCAGCACCAAGCGGCCATTGAGGAAGCAGGCGCCCGACATGATGTCCAAACCAACCACGCTTTCCGGTATCTCTTCCTCTCAAAATCCGCCATAATACAGTCGACAATGTGTGGAAGGGGCGAGAGGATATACAGCGCATCCATCGTAGGATTGGGGGAGCGCCGATGCTCGATCTGTTCAACATCTTGCGGGAGGCCATTAGCGCCGCACCGGGACGACGAGGAATAAACCGAGGGGAACTTACTGGTGACATTGAGGTTGAGGATATCATCCTCACTGACAGCATTGTCGATTAGCTTGCGACTGGTCTCGTCCACCACCAAAACCTTCCACTGTAGACAAAAACGTTAGTTCTGCGGCGGGGTGAAACGAGGCGGGGGCCAAATCCACGGTAAAGGAGAAGGGGAGGGAAAGCAATCGCACCTCATTACCCGCCGCATAACGGATCGTGTTCAAAATTACTAGCGGATAAGTAGTTAATACTTGAATAGCTTATATGTATAAGAAAGATAAAGTACTCACGATCACGCTGGATGTTGAGGATTGAGGTGCTCATTGTGGCTGACCGGCAGCCCTCACGGGGGCATAGACACTAGACTTCACGATTGCTGGGGAGGGGAATGACGGGGGAGCGGTCGGGAGGGAACCGGAAGATAAGGCACAGCCAGAGCCAGCAATGGAGGGGGGGAAGCAATGGAGAATAATACTCAGGGGCAGCCGAGATGGACACCAGCGATGCGGGCAGGCTTTCTTTTTGAAACGTAAGTCGGGACTCAGGATATCCCCGAGACTGGAGACTGAGACAAGAAGAGACCCTCTTTCTGCTCTTCCTCCCCAGCGGGTCAAAAGCATCATTCTTCCTGTCTAATCTCCCGATCCGCCAGGCGGTGTGGCCCCTTCCCTTCCTTTTCCGGTTAGTCGGCGGCGATCGCCAGCTGCAGGCAATGAGGCAATGAGGCACCCAGGCACCCAGGCCGCGAGAAAAAGCCGATGGCAAATGATTGCCATCCAGATAGTATCCTTGGTTCTCATCGACTATTCCTCCCTCGCGCGCGGCTGCAGGACGATGTGGTGATTGGTCTCTGACTGGTCAGGGGTTACTTGTATCGTTTCCTTTTGGATTTTTCAAATCAGTCCCTCGTTTCCTTCTTTTCGTGCCTCCAGCAGTTCTTAAGTACTTCCCCGATCTCCGCAAAACCCGCTCCGCAGCTTGACAGCAACGGCGATCGTTCGAGCTGACATTGCTCCCGGCACAGCTCGGTGGGATGCAGTCATGGAGTCGCAGAGGCAACTATTGCCTCTTCTGCACCTTCCAGTCGGTGTCACGTCCCGTCAGGACATTTGTGACATCTCCGGTGCTGCAGAGATCCGGGAGGCCTTCCAAGAAACAGCGCCATTTACAAAGCCTTGAAAAGAAAGTCGAGGAAGCTACTGTACATATTCATCGCCCTACCCCATAACTTGCCGATTATTTCTTAGTTTCAAATGGCTGACTTTTGACCTACTTATAGTCTACCAAAAGATCTGCTCCCCCGGCCTACACATCGAGAAGGAACACCCGACAAACGCTTGCAGCCAAAGATTTCGCGGGCGTTGTAACACACGCTTTGAGCATCTACCGGCAAAATCTCACAGATAAAGATGATCCGGCTTTGGCTAATTGGTCCCGGTTTGAACGAACCATGCTGAACGCATGTAAAATGGACGAGCGAAAAAGCGTTGGTCCGTTACGCCATATCAAGGATGCGCTGCATAGATCTTACCTCCAAAATGGCGTTCGCGGTCTGATTAACGAATTGGAGTTCCACATGTACGCAGAGGATGTCACGTCGAGATACTCAGCCCCCAATCTCGAAGCACAGAAGAAAGTGGCGGATTTGCGACGCCCGGCCGAGTGGTATCCACAAGCTCGCGCTTTGCAGCGAACAATTCATCTGCACGTGGGACCGACCAATTCGGGAAAGACGTATCACGCGCTCAAGCGTTTGGAAGCATCGAAGCGCGGCTTTTACGCTGGGCCCTTGAGGTTGCTGGCACAGGAGGTTTTTCATCGCTTCCAAGCGAATGGAACCTCCTGCAGCCTCATCACTGGTGACGATGTCAAGATCCCGGAAGATGGAAAGCCCTCCAGAATTGTTAGCAACACCGTTGAGATGGTTAGTTTGGGAGATCAATATGAGGTCGGTGTTGTTGACGAGATCCAAATGATTGCAGACCCTCACCGTGGGTGGGCTTGGACTCGTGCCGTGCTCGGTGCGCGTGCCACGGAACTTCATCTCTGCGGTGAAGTCAGAGCTGTGCCCTTGATCAAAGAATTGGCTGCCTTGACTGGCGACAAGCTCGAGATCCATCGGTATGAGCGACTAAATCCGTTGAAAGTTCAGAACCGCAGTCTCAAAGGTGACCTGAAGAATCTTCAAAAGGGAGATTGTTTGGTGTCATTCTCTCGCGTCGGTATCCACGCATTGAAAGCAGACATTGAGAAGACTACTGGAAAGCGGGCAGCTATCGTCTACGGCAGTCTGCCGGCTGAAATCCGGACCCAGCAAGCCAGTCTGTTCAACGACCCCGACAATGACTACGACTTTCTCGTTGCTAGTGACGCCATCGGTATGGGTTTGAATTTGTGAGTTGCCTTCTACTTATCGTCATTGTATCGTGTCTAATTGTAGCAGGAGCTGCAAGCGCATCATCTTCGAAACGTTGATCAAACGGGTTCCCGGAGGCCTTCAGAGACTTAGCGTGCCTGAGATCAAGCAGATCGGTGGACGCGCTGGACGGTATCGGTCTGCCGCGCAACAGCAGGAGAATGGAAGCAGCTCCGAGGACGACACCAACGTCGGCTATGTGACTTCTTTGGAAGATATTGATTTACCTTATATTCGCGAGGCAATGGAGAGCGAACCCCCACCGCTCGTGTCAGCCGGTATCCTCCCTCCCGACTCCGTCTACCAGAAAGTTGCAGCATACTTCCCGAGCAATGTTCCACTAGAATACTTGATCAAGCGCTTGATGGTGGTTTCTCAGGTCCACCCGCTGTTTTTCTTGTGTGATCCTCGCAACCAGCTGGAGAACGCCGAGGTCATTGATACTGTCGATGGATTGCGGACGGCAGACCAGCTTACATTCATGGCCTCGCCTATGCACACCAGGCTCATCGCAGGCCGCGACGCTGCCATTGCTTTTATTCAATGCGTCGCAGAGCATTCCGATGGTCGTCTGTTAGACATCCAGGCGCTCAACCTTGAGATCTTGGAAGAGCCGGTGTCCGGTAACAAGGAGTACCTTAACGAGCTAGAGACCTTGCACAAATCGGTCATCTTGTATCTGTGGCTCAGTTACCGGTGTGGCGGAGTTTTCACGGACAGAACATTGGCGTCCCATGTCAAGCAGCTGGTGGAGGAGAGGATGGTTCGAGCATTGACCGAATTTTCGGCCAACAAGAAACTCAGAAAGGATGCCTCTCTTCGACGTCAGATTGCGCTGCAGAAGCAGATTCAGGAGCAGAAACGGCTGCTCGCCGACGCAGATGTTGACTCATATGGCACTGAAGATGAAACTGCCGCCGTTGATCTGTCCGCTGACGAAGAGCAGATGGAAGAGCAGCTGCAAGAGCGGCCTGAAGAGTCTGGAGAAGCTCCCCAAGCGCGCGCTGCATAGATACCATATACGCACATGTAATATACTTTGTTTTGTTGAGATGATCATGTACATAATTCAAAACTCGACTCCAGAAGACGCCACGACGTCCTCTCCATCATTAAGCACATCACACATGGTACGACATGAATATAATTGCATAGACTTATGATAATACCATATTACTTGCAATTTATCCCTAGAAATACACACTAGTGTTATACTCAGCGTAAGAGTAGATAACTAGAGCTGCTTATCTTATCGGTGGCGGATTTCCCGAAAACGCCACAACGATTTTCCGCGCCAGTGAGCTTTGCCGGTTCCAGAACCGCGGAGAGAAGACGCAGTCCTCACTTTGCGACAAGAGGAGTGTTTTGCACTCTCTCGCGACATACCCTGACCTTTAGTCCAATCATCCATCCATACCACCTCACATCTCCAGAGCCGAACACAACCACAATACCCTCCATCCGCCATGGACGACCTCCAGTCGCTGGAGCTCTTTTCGCTCGTGTCGCGGATCACGAGCGAAATCCAGAACCATCTCGGCGTCAACGACAAAACATTGGCGGAATTCGTCATCGACCAGCACCTAAAATGCGGCTCATTTGCGGATTTCAGCAAGAGCATGGAGGAGATGGGCGCGGAGTTCCCTCGGAGTTTGCTGGAGAGTATTGATCGTCTGGTGCTCACAATGCATCCGAAGTATAAGTCGAAGAAGACGGAAACGACGAATACCTCGGCCGGTGATGATGATATGGATGTTCTGGATGCTTTAGAGAAGAAAGCGCGTGTGTTCAAGGGATTGGCCGTGCCGGATAAGGTTCAGCAGTGGGATGAGGAGGATGTCGAGGAGGGCGATGCGAAGGCTGATGCTATGGATGATACGTTTGCTATGCTGGAGGGATTGGCGGGTAAAGCACGTCAGGAGAAACCTGCCCCGGCGCTACAGTCATCGTCAAGAAATGACCGCGGTAG
The DNA here is from genome assembly GCF_003344945.1 of Aspergillus welwitschiae. Lineage (NCBI taxonomy): Eukaryota > Fungi > Ascomycota > Eurotiomycetes > Eurotiales > Aspergillaceae > Aspergillus > Aspergillus welwitschiae. The sequence goes on from NW_020798697.1 coordinate 715,977, forward strand.
TACTAGGAAGCGCAGCAGAAGCCCCGATTACGATGATCACCGACGTGGACGCAGACGTCATGATAGGTACCGGTCTCGGTCGCGATCGCACAGTCCTCGATATAGCAGGAAGGGTGGTGATGATGAGGTGGATGAATTTGGCCGGTCAAAGAGTAAATACAGCAGCAGGGATGATTATCGCAATGGACACAGTGAGCGGAAGAGTCGTCGGGACCGCGATGAGGATGGCGAGTATTTCCGGAAACCGCCGCCTGTGGAGTTGGATGATCAGCCGGTGCTATACAAGGTCTACGATGGTCGTGTCACGGGAGTGAAGGACTTTGGCGCCTTTGTGAACTTGCTTGGTGTGAAAGGCAAGGTGGATGGCTTGGTACATGTTTCGGCCATGCAGGAAGGAGCGCGTGTTAATCATCCTTCCGATTTGGTATCTCGCGGCCAGCCGGTTAAGGTCAAGGTGGTTAGCATTCAAGGCTCTCGAATTGGGCTGTCGATGAAGGAGGTGGATCAGGTTACTGGTCTTGATCTGATCCCTCAACGGCGTCTGGCGTCCGGCGCAAATATGGAGCGTCTTGACGGCATGACCGGAAAGGACAGATATGGTAACCTGAGTTCGGAGGTGCCGGTTATTGAAGAGTCGGATGGAAAGCCTATGAAAAATAGGAAGCGCATGACCTCTCCTGAGAGATGGGAGATCAAGCAATTAATTGCATCCGGCGCTGTCTCCGCAGCAGATTATCCTGACATCGATGAGGAATACCATGCCACCTTGACAGGCGAAGGCACGTTTGAGGAAGAGGAGGATGTCGACATTGAAGTCAGGGATGAGGAACCGCCTTTCCTGGCTGGTCAGACTAAGATGTCTCTGGAACTCTCTCCGATTAGGGTCGTGAAGGCTCCCGATGGCTCTATGAACCGGGCTGCGATGGCAGGAACTAATCTGGCCAAGGAGCGACGAGATATCAGGCAGCAGGAAGCTCAGGACAAAGCAGCTGAGCAAGCTGCGGCGGTCGACCTCAACGCGCAGTGGCAGGACCCCATGGTTGCGCCTGAAGAGCGGAAATTCGCAGCTGATCTGCGGAGTACCCAGCAGTCCAAGCCGGACGACTCGGTTCCCGAGTGGAAACGGGTCACGATGGGCAAGAACCAGTCCTTCGGAAAGCGGACCAGCATGTCCATCAAACAGCAGCGTGAAAGTCTGCCTGTCTACAAGTTCCGCAAGCAACTTCTCGATGCTGTACGCGACAATCAGTTGTTGATTGTTGTCGGAGATACTGGGTCCGGAAAGACGACGCAGGTAACGCAGTACCTGGCTGAGGGAGGCTATGCAAACAACGGTATCATCGGTTGTACGCAGCCTCGTCGTGTGGCAGCCATGTCTGTTGCCAAACGTGTGGCGGAAGAAGTCGGCTGTAAACTCGGCGCGGAGGTTGGATACACGATTCGTTTCGAAGATTGCACGAGTCCTGATACCAAGATCAAGTACATGACTGATGGTATGCTTCAAAGAGAAGTCCTTCTTGACCCGGATTTGAAGAAGTACTCTGTTATTATGCTTGACGAAGCTCACGAACGAACCATCGCCACGGATGTTCTCTTCGGACTGCTCAAGAAGACCATCAAGCGAAGACCGGACCTCAGACTCATTGTTACTTCGGCTACTCTGGATGCTGAGAAGTTCTCCGAGTACTTCAACGGTTGCCCTATCTTCTCCATTCCTGGTCGTACGTTCCCTGTCGAGATCATGTACTCGAAGGAGCCCGAGTCCGACTATCTTGATGCGGCTCTCATCACAGTTATGCAAATTCACCTGACGGAGCCCTCGGGTGATATACTGCTCTTCTTGACAGGACAAGAAGAAATCGATACTGCCTGCGAGATTCTATACGAACGGATGAAGGCTTTAGGGTCAACAGTACCGGAGTTGGTCATTCTTCCTGTCTACTCTGCTCTTCCGAGTGAAATGCAAAGTAGGATTTTTGAGCCTGCGCCGCCAGGAGGTAGGAAGGTTGTCATCGCCACAAACATTGCTGAGACGTCCATTACCATTGATAATATCTACTACGTCATCGATCCTGGTTTCGTCAAGCAGAACGCCTACGATCCCAAGCTGGGTATGGACTCTTTGGTAGTCACGCCAATTTCGCAGGCCCAGGCGAAGCAACGTGCTGGCCGTGCAGGAAGAACCGGTCCCGGAAAATGCTTCCGGTTGTACACTGAAGCCGCATACCAGTCAGAGATGTTGCCAACCACGATCCCCGAAATCCAACGTCAGAACCTTTCACACACTATCCTCATGCTCAAGGCGATGGGCATCAACGATTTGCTGCACTTCGACTTCATGGATCCTCCGCCAACGAATACTATGCTTACTGCCTTGGAGGAACTGTATGCACTGTCGGCTTTAGATGACGAGGGTCTTTTGACTCGCTTGGGCAGAAAGATGGCAGACTTCCCAATGGAGCCGGCCCTCGCCAAGGTTCTCATCGCATCGGTCGACATGGGATGCTCGGAGGAGATGCTGAGCATTGTGGCCATGCTTTCCATTCAGTCGGTCTTCTACCGTCCCAAGGAAAAGCAGCAGCAAGCGGATCAGAAGAAGGCCAAGTTCCACGATCCCCATGGCGACCATTTGACCCTTCTCAACGTCTATAACGGATGGAAACACTCCAACTTCAACAATGCCTGGTGCTTTGAGAACTTCATCCAGGCACGTCAGATTCGCCGTGCGCAGGACGTCCGTCAGCAGCTGCTTGGTATCATGGATCGCTACCACCACAAGATCGTCTCCTGCGGAAGAAACACCCTCAAAGTACGCCAGGCACTTTGTACGGGGTTCTTCCGAAATGCAGCTCGCAAGGACCCTCAGGAAGGGTACAAGACTCTTGTCGAGGGCACACCGGTTTACATGCATCCCAGTTCGGCACTGTTTGGCAAACCCTCCGAGCATGTCATCTACCATACTCTTGTTCTTACGACGAAGGAGTACATGCACTGCACAACTTCCATCGAGCCCAAGTGGCTTGTTGAGGCCGCTCCGACTTTCTTCAAGGTGGCACCCACTGATCGTCTGTCGAAACGTAAGAAGGCCGAGCGGATTCAGCCTCTCCACAACCGCTTTGCCGGCGAGGATGATTGGCGTCTATCCGCACAGAGACGGCAGGGTCGTGGTGGAGGTGGTGGTACCTGGGGTTGATCTTCGGAATTTTCATGGCTACCTATTCCACTCCTCTTGCTTTGGCATTTTTCTTTCCCTTTTAATACCATTCTTCGGGCATATATATGGTAGTTTAAAACATACCCCTTACGAATCTTGATGCGACGCCAGATGGCTCGCTTTTTTCACTCTTGGGCTAGAGATGTATTCTAATGAGATATTTGTGAATGTATCGAATAGACTGATTGTTGCTTACGGATTTGATTCTGGTGCCTTAAAGATCACGCATCAGTGCTTTGACTCCCAGCAGCCAGCTCATTCTTTCCCTCTCTCTGTTAATAACCCTTAATTCACCTTCACCACATCACATCATCAAAACCGGTTCACCCTCTCCCACACCAACACCGGCTTCATCTTCTGCTCCTACCACCACCCCAAACACCATCAGCAACAACCATCACCTCCCAAAGAAAAGATTACACTCACCATCCCTACCTCGAACAATTTCAACCCGGACAACCTCAACCTCCCCTCCGGAGAAATCATAGCCTCCCGCTTCTGCGACCCCGCGAACTCCGCCGAATATGCCATGTCAACCTCATGGTGTACAACCGGAACGCCACCAGGCTGCTGCCTTTTATCCCCATCATTATCACATTCACTGCCATTGCTATATTCAATCCAGTACCGGCCCGCGTACATGACGCCGTCATTGGAATTCTCCCACGCCTTCTTGGTAACTTTTGGCAGCACGCTCACGGTCACTTGGCCGTCTGGGGTATAGACGAGGGTGCCGCGTGCGTCCGGGCCCATGGGGTAGTGGGTAGGAGAGTCATCGTCTTGGGGATTGGGGGGCTCGGCGATGTAGGAGACGAGGGTCCAGGCGCCGATAAGGGAGGATTTGGTGATGGGGGTGGGGGACATCGTGGATGCCAGTGGTATAGGGAGTGTTTGTTTTTGATTTGGGCTGAAGGGTGGTGGTAGGGGTAGTAGATCTACTGGTATGGGGGATGGTTATGGGGTCTAGGGAAGGGGAGGGGACTCAGAGAAATAATAGTTATGATAGACGGTAGCCAATTGCCACTACTTGTGGTATCCGCAATAGACCCCTTGAGAGTTAGGATTCATGCACTAGGTTGGTTTGGTATACTTCTGGGTAATAAGTCAGTTCAAGAAAGTAAGGGTGTACAAATCGGGAAGTCAGCGCACGATACTCCGTAGCTACTGGTCTTGAAGATGTGATTAGGTTGTGAGGTTGCAGTGATCTACATTTTTCTTGTGAACGCGTGCAGGGTTGGGGATTAGAATGATGGTAGGTAAGTTCAGTTGTGTTGGTGAAACTGGGTTGAGGATGTGGATGCCTGGTTCTGGGTAAATTGATGGGGTTGTCTGAGCTGAATATATAGTTTGGACGTTCGAAGTTCCTTGGTTCATTAAGTGGTGAGTGGGTGTGGACCGCCAACTACACTAGCTTCTTCAAGAGTGCTTCTATGTTATAGAACAAATGATGAGCATAGGGTTGCTTTCCAAGAATTTTATTAAGATGAACGGAATGAACAGCAATTAATCGTTGGTTGAGCCTAAACCGGATGATATGGATGGCAAAAAGCGAAAGGGCAAAAAATGCTTCCACGCGGATTCGAACCGCGGACCTCATGATTACTAGTCATGCGCTCTACCAACTGAGCCATAGAAGCTGGTTGATGTATTGCTCTTTCACCCTTGGGTATAACAATGCGTAACATGATTAACGGATAGATGAAAAGTGGCTCGGCAGTTACACCGTCATGGATGGAACAATCGTGATAAGATTAAGACTTATACCAGGAGTGATGGAACCGTGTTTCCCACAGATTCCTGGAAGCATAAGACCCTGCTAGCCTCTTTCATTACTAGTAAGTCGTCTCCAAGTGTTAATCTGAATCGTCGTGCTGTCTGGACCAGACCCTGATCCGACCAATGGGAGGCCAGATACATCCACAGCAGTGGATCAATTCATCTGCGCAGGACTTTCCAGAAGTCTACCGGCAAGCCTCTTGTCGCAACGTCTTCTTCCACTAACGTTTATCTTTCTTCTATAATATATATTTACCCTATTCTCTAAGAATACTCTTGCTTACTGGACAGACTTGTCCATTTTAAGTTCGCCGTAGTGGCACTAATCAAAGGCCAATTCAGAAGTCGCAAAACTCTGAAGGTCTGAATCGGGCGAAGTTCCTGCCGGCCTACTACTAATCCTCGTCGAGGTCCAGTCCCCGGCCTTTTGCATAACACGAGCATCTGCATTAGCTCAAAATGTCTTCCCACGAGGGCCAGCTCCGCAATAAGAGGAGAAAGCTGGACAATGGCCAGGATGTCGATGCTACTGCCACCATATCTTCGCACACGCAGCTTCGCTCTTCCTTGGCTTTCCAACAGAATCCCAATGAATCCAAGCAAGGTAAGTAACACCTTAAAAAGCCACCCAGGATGCTCCAATACTCATTAAAACAGGTATAAGAAAGTTCAAGGACTTTCTCACGTCCATTGGGCAGTCTGAGGATGAGGCTGAAAAGGCCAAAAAGTTCCGCATCCTCAAAGCATACTGTGATTCGCAATTCTCACGGGTAAACGAGAACGAAGCGGTCTGCTTCACCGATCTGGTCCAGACTTGGGGCTTTGCGGATAGCAACAACAACGAGTCGTTACTGACTGTTGTGCCATCTGTCCTAGCTCAGTTTCTCAAGACGGTGTCTAGTAATCTGGACTTTCGGGATTTCGGAGTGGCACTATGCAAGTACCTCCTTCAGAAAGAACAGCTGAGACTGTTCAATCGTGGCCTGACAGCTCTCAAATCAAAAGAGCATTTGATTTCTCCCTGTCTCCGTCTCCTCACGGAGATGGTCAGCTTCGATGGTGGAGCTGTTGCGCGCCACGTCCATGCCGCGCGATATATCACATTCAAGCGCATCGAAGTCTTTCTTACCCCAAACAAAGCTCAGCTGGAAGAAATATCGGAGGAAAGTTCCAAACCTACACTGCGCAGGAATGCTCAGAAATACGTCCTTGCAAATCTGCGATTCTTGCAATCAAATGGAAAGAGTGATATCATCGAACAACATAAAGTTATTAGAGCGTTCTTTGAGTACATTAGGAAAGACGCGAGAGATATCGTTCTGGAGACTATCAGGTGTATTGACAAAGACATTATTCAGGATGCTTCGATTTCCCGCATCGCAAAAAGCAAGTTCTTCAATCGATGGAACCTGGAGCGACTCGTCACACTCTACGGCTACGACCGTGAGTCAGAGGAGCCCAATCCGGCGAATGTTTCCACTACAGACGAAATCCACAAGATCTTGATGAACGTCTGTACGAACACCGAACTTGGAGTCTTGCTTCCAGAGTCTGGTTGGTACCCCCATGGAAGTGATCCTGAGGCGCTTCCCACGGATGATGAGACGTTGATTGATCTGGGACTCGATTCTGCTCTTCATGTCGACAAGTACAGCCAGTCTGTACCTGTTCGCAATGGAACATTGTCCTATCTGATCCAGACCCTTCGTCCGGATACCGACAGTCTCCAGATTGAGCTGTTAGTGGCCATTTTCAAGGCGGCCCCGGAGCTAGTTGCCGATTTCTTCACGAAGAAAAGCATGTTTACTGCGGACCCGAAGCCGACACCATCCTGGATGGCTGAGTCTGCGCTTCTCTTCTCCTCCGTACAGCTACCCGTGCCTGTGAACTGTGGTTGGAAAGACAAGTTACCTCCGACACCTCCGCCCGTTTCCGTGGTCATTGAGAATGTACTTCCCCGCCCTCTGACTCAGAAGATACTTACCCGCTGCTTGAACATGAATGCCGAGATCGTAACATTGTTTGCCGTCCGAATTCTTACAATTGCTTTCAACAAACTGCGGGCTGTTCTGAAGATCTTCAACGGCGATCATGGGGTCAGTCAACCCTTGTGGACACAGGCGGCAAGCAAGCTGGTTGCTGAGTTTAGTCGCCGGTGCCCTGGAGTAAAGGAAGTCATTCTGCTCTTCAAGCGAACGGACAAGGAGGACTTCCAGCAGCAGGATGCTGTCTCAGAGCTTCTCGCTTCGTTTTACGAGGTAGTACCAGACGCCGCGTTCGAGGAAGGACTCGACGTGTCACTCATTTTGGTTGACATATTGAAGCGATTGGATGAAGGAAAGCTGGACGAGGATGATACCGAGTCAGTGCTGAGCCAACTGCAAAACATCATGAGGATTGTACAACACTCTACTTCTATGCGTTGGTGGCAACAACCAGGGTCTATGCAGTATTCTGCTTTTACGTCAATCCTAAAGGTGCTGGTGGAAACAGCATCAAGATACTCCCTGCGTGAGATCGACCAGCTGCTGCGGACGGTCCTCACCGAGTACTCTGTCCTGCAGAACCCCTCCTCGTTTCCTGCGATTCTTTCTAGCTTCGAAATTTCAGACTCGGAGAAACTCCAGCGCCAACTATCGTTCTTTGATAATTGCGCCTGCCGTATTGCAAAGAAACCGGTTCACTACCAAGACCTCGTTGACTCCTTGTTTGAGGGCTTTTCCAGCCCGGTCAGCCCCCTGGTAGCTGCAGTAATCGAACAGTGGCCATTTGTTGTCAAGTCTGGAGACGCAGCTGTCGAGAGTGCGGTGGTTGCTTGGATTGCTCAAACGCTAGGAAGCTTGAAGCGCGCCGGAGAAAACGCCAAGGCACTGAAAAGTGCCCGAGACAAGCTGGTGGAGAGTGCCGAGAATAAGAAGTCGAAGTCGGCTTTCAAGAAAGCATTGAAAGATTCTGAAGATGCCGAGGAAGACCATGAGATGGACATTGATGCTCCTTCCCAAGACACTACAACTACCGCCAAAAAGGAAGAGGTAGACTTGGAGGAGGTTTTTGGAACCTTACCGACAGAAAGTACCACCCACAACGAGCTGCACCGATGGGAGAAGGAAGACATCGAAGTGGCGGTTGAGCAAGGCCGGATAGCTGAACTGGTTCTCTGCTTGTGTTCGGCATACGAGGAAGTGAGGAAGCAAGCATTCACGAGTATTATTCGTTTCATGGGCAAACTCAAGGTAGGTAAGCCGTTGAGCCGGTACTTTTCTGTGAATTCAGAGTAGAACGATAAGCTAACATACCCGCAGGAATCTAAATATGTGGAATGGCGATCAGTCTACATCCTTACAGGAGAGCTTCTTGAAACTGTCAAGCAGATTGGGCTTGATTCGCCCGTACCGTGGATTGTAGGGGAGTGCGCGTCCAGTTGCCTGACTGTTCTCACGGACCCGATGCACAAAATGTACGGAAAGGTCAACAAGTTCCTACAAAAAGCTCCTTCCTGGGAGGTGGAGAAGATCCCATCCTATTGGATTGACAAAATCCTACTGCATGAACCAGAGCTTGATGACGGCTATTTCGACGAGACTAGCTGGCTTCTTGATTTACTCATCAAGGGTCTTCGCACTGAAGCTGTAGGTTACCGTCATTCCTTCCCTTACGTTAACATGTGACTTATTCAAAATACAGGATATGGATATTTACCGCCGTGCGAACGTCTTCGAGAGAGCGCTCTCATTCTACGAGTCGCCCTCGGCAGGCTACTCTGCCAAGAGAAAGATCTTGCAATTAGTGTACCGTGCGACTCAAGTGCAAGGAAGCACAACACTCGTCACTAGGGCGGGTATTCTCAGCTGGATCCAGAGTCAGATTCCGGCTGTCAAGGGCAAAGAGACGTCGACTCTTGCGGCCATTGCCGATTCCTTGAAGCAAACATCGGATAATGATCGGGTTTCGAAGTGGAGTGGAGGAGCCGCTTTGCAAGTGGTCGAGAACATCGTGGGCTAGCGTCCCGTCGTAGGAGATGGGACATGGACGAAGCTGCCTTAATTCTAGGTACTTGGCTGCGAAGTAATTGGCATCTGATTCAGGCGTATATAACAATCCGTAATGATTTGTTTAGTCAGTCGTGGATGGAATTTGAAATCTGATAGGTTAATCTGATCTTGCACTGTAGCCGAGTACATACTGGCCTCATCTCTGCGCCATTGAAAGACAGGCTATTTTAAGAGATGGGACGTATTATATGATCTATCCCAAGTGATGGCTTAACTACATAAGGATTCTGCTCTGCGTTGGGGGTGGTTGCTGGCGGTACCGAGGGTTGAGTTGCTCCGGGAACATAGACGACTGAATTCGCAGTGAATGACGGCCAGGGGAAGAATAACTACTATAGTAATAGTAAACAGTCACTGAAGCCTCTGCGTAGGAAGGTGATTATTGTAAAGCGGCAAGAAGGAGAATCCCGACAGATGAGAAATGGGGGGGAGAAGTGAAGATGAACGAGGCGACAAGCTGACAGGCGACTTTCCCCATTGGGCAGTGCACACGTTTTGAACTTCGTTGCGGTCCGGCGGTCCTCGACATCTTTGCCCGCAACTTCGCCCAAACTCCCCTTCCCCTTCACCACCTCTTCTGCTTGCCCCCTTTCTGTTGTTCCCCACCAGCTTTGTCCTCCTTCCACTTACTCTACTGTCTATCGATCTATCCGAGACCAGTTGGGATTCCTTCTACACAGGCAAATCAGGCCACCCGGTTTGTTGCACCGCTGGTGCCCCTCATCTGCTTCCCAACGAGCGCTCCTGGACCTTTGACCGATCGAAGCTCCTCTCTCCTCCGCCTTTTCCCTTGCCACTGGCAAGCGGCTTCGCTTCCTGCTGCCCACTCATCATCCTACCTCTACCCAGTACACAGTACACACCTCTTACAGCCACAGCCTAGCCTCGGTGTCTTGCAGTCTGCCTTACTCGCCTTCTTTCCTTTTCCTGTCCCGCGATAAATTCCACTCCACCTTTTCTCATCCTTGAACTGTCGGCAACCAATGAGATCGACGTAACGGCATACCGATAGCATCCCACACACCCACCTTACCCAAGCCATCCTCATGGCGCGACGGTACCAGATCGATGAGCTGCTATGGCTGCGGTCGTCGCCTCTGGTCACAAAGCCTACCAATTTACCGCCGGTAGAAGAATGGATGGGGTAAGTTCAACGTGCCTGCTCCTTTGCCTTATCAATCTATTGCGATATCCCGAAACTGATGCAGTCATTTCTTCGAGCTAGCCCAATCCCCGATCCAGCTACCCAACGGAAAGCTACAAACTCTCGAGACCCCAATAACCCCCATGAAACGACTCCCAGAAGGCCCAGTCTGTTTGAAACTCGTCATGTGTCCCGGAATTCCAATTCAGGTAATAACCATCACACTTTTGCTTCTCACACGATGTTGAATACCCCCATATCCATTGTTCTCTTTTCTTGGATTGAAACCTCGAGGACCTTACTGATGCGTGACGTCGTCGATCACCTATAGAGGACATCATTCTCGGACCCCCTAAAACTGCTTTTGCTTCGGCATCTCGTATACCCGGTAAAGGATCGATAGATGCTACCGAACGATCGTCAAGGCCTAATGACCAAGATGAATCGAAGAACGACCGGTTCAATTTACGGGAGAAGTTCTTCAAGGACCGGGAGACTGGTGACAGAGACTTTGACCGACGAGATGGAAAATTAGGGACATTCAACAACAACAACAACACCAACAACAACAACCGGCGTGGGGACAGGGAGGATTGGAACAGTGGACGCCCCCGCCGTACGTTCGGCCCCGAAGAACAGGATCGAAAGCCGAGACGCAACGGGGAGTTCGATCGGTGGGAGAACCGCGATCAGCGAGAACCCAACAATGACCGAGGAGTTAGAGACAAGGATGCACGATTCTTCCCACGGAAGGACGGCACACCCGGACGTGCTAGACACGAGGGAAGTTGGTTTCGTGATGAGAATACTCACGACGCACCTGAAGCGGAAGAGGAGAAGACTCCGATACGAAACAGAGAATGGCGTCGAGATCGGCACGGTGCAGATCGTGACTGGACGCGGGGAGCCAAGTTCGAACAGGATCCTGAGTGGATGGATTCGACTGATCGAGATGAGCCTCGCCGAGTGCATACACAGGAAGACTTTGAACGCTGGAAGGAAAGGATGAAGGCTGGCTCCTCGCAGGTTCAAGCCGAGGAAAAGGAGGTCCCCTTGGAGACGACCCCTGCACCTGCCCCCGCGCCGAAGCCAGAGCCTAGGCCTACAGATGGTGAGATTTTCAGCAGCAATGGTGCTCCCTTCACGTCAGATTCGGCCATGGAGCGGTTCTTTGGATTGCTCGGGGATTCCAAGCCACCCCAGGCGCCTCCCCTACCTCAGGAGATAAGCGCTCCTCCTCCCATGATGGAACCGACAATGAAGAAAGAGCCACTCCCAGGAAAGCTTGGAAAGTCGTCGCGTTTTGCTGGACTTTTCTCGCCACCACCGGGAAGCCCGGCCAAGGAACCAGAGTCTCATCCAGAGACCAGGTCGTCGCCTTCGATGAACACCGTCAACACTGATGCCGATCAGGAAGGTTTCCAGCGTATCCTGCAGATGCTTGGCGGAGGAAAATCGCGCAACGCTACACCTCACAATGACCCTGTTGCATACAACCGGCCTCCTTCGCAGGTACAGGCCGAACAGATCCGGAGTGCTGTTTCATCTCCTGCTCGAGATCAAATCAAGCGGCAGGAGTACCTGGCCATGCAAGAGACAGTTGCTCGAGGCGCTGGGCCTAATCCTTATGTCCAGGAGACACATGCTCGAGACCGGGAACATCTACTGCGACTGATGCAGCAGGTCCGTGTTAGTCCCGTTGCCAACCAGGGTGCCCAGAGCCAGCCCCAGAGTGCTGGCCCTGTCGGGCCGGCCCCCGGTTTGTTGAGCATGCCGGAAGTTCTTTCTCCCCCTCCAGGCATTCCGACCCCGCAAAAGGGCCCCAACTTCTTGGATGACCCTGCGATAGCAAACATGCAGAGACCCGATGCTGATCATCTTCGTCGCCGGCCCGCAAATGGGCCGCCCATGGGATATTTCGAGGATATGCCGTTCCCTCAGGGCGGGCAACTCCCTATGACGCCCGGCGGAACCAGAGCTCCCCAGGCTCAAGGTCATCCTCCTATGGGCATGCAGAGACCCCCAGGCTTCGAGCATCTGCCTCCCCCTGGATGGCCAGGACCTCAAATGCCCCCACAGCAAGCTGCTGGACCCGCGCCACTGGCACCTCCTCCGGGTATTCCGACACCTACGCGCGGCGTCAACCCAAGCTACATGGCGAACATGATGCCCATGCATGGGAATGCACCACCCCTCAACGAGCGTGAACCCTTCCCGCGTCCCCCTCCTCCAGGCATGATGCCTCCTCCAGGCTACATGAATGGACCCCCGCCAGCCGGTTTCCCACCCATGCCGCCCAACGGTGAGGCTCTCATGGGGCTTCCCCACCGTGGTCAAGGTCCTTTTGAGGGCAATCCTGGACCACAAGTGCCTCCCCCTTCCGCCCGGCACCTGTTGGATATGTTCGGCCAAGTTGGCGGCGAGGCCCCGCGCGGCATGCTCGGGCCTGGACAGTTCCGGTAGGGAGTGCGCGAAGTCCGGGGTGGTTAGTACAGTGTCCTAGGGAGACGAATGCAAGGAGAATGCGCAAACGCCATATGAGATATGTCCTTGATCTTCTCATACTTATGTCTTTGTTACGCCAGAACAATGCACCTTCTAATCTTCTTGTATCTGATTCATTTATGTGTGTGTATTTGGTGCATGACAAAGGGCTAGTTTGAAGGAGTTCAGGAGAGACCTAGCCAGCTGCTAAGGCTTGGGACTGATGAGGAGACTGTATCACAGCCGGACTCGTTTGCGTCTGGATGTATAACAACCCTGGGGGATTACATAAAGGACAGCAATAGGCAGAATGCAGATACTGAGATGTATCTCGGAGATGCGATCTAAAGCCATTGTATTGCAGAACTGAACTACTAGCTGACATCATGGCTTCAATGAAACCTATTGCTTGAACTGTGCTTTAACTGTAGATGTGTGTAGGCTATATTTGGCACAGGTGCCTGAGGCGAAGTGACTGTAGTGAATGGCCGGTGGACTCCGAGCTGCGCACGTTTAAGCCATCTCGCTTCCCTCTCCTATTTCCTACTTCCTACTTCCACCCTTTACATCTGCTTGAAGAATCAGCTACACTGAGTCTGACCGCAGATGTTCGACATCAACTCTTCATCTGGATCAAGATACATCATCCCAAACCCCAAGTAAGTAGTATCTTTTGAGGAGCAGTCTCCCACACACAGTTAATGATAATGGCGATGATGGATGGCACACACCAACGCGTGAATAATCCATCTTATTGTCTTTTACTCAGGAATCACTCTGACAGCTGGTCTTACAAGACAACCGGCCTTTGCTGACCCGTTCATCCTCCATACAGCTTATCCGAACTCATCATTTAGATAAACTGAATTCCATCCCAACACAATGACCAAAATCATCGACGACAACATGGACCAAGATACGAGTGTAAGTACAAGTCCAGATCAATCCAGATCCCACCATGCCTCATTCTACATCACCTCCCTCACCATCCCCCACACAAAACACATCTAACCACCATCATCCCCAATCTATCCAGACCACAACCGCCATGATCACAACCACCACTCGTAAAAGACGAGCAGCCTGTGATAATGACAATGATGACTCCAAAAATACCTCACCAGGCACTCTCATCAACACCACTCCCAACGCAACCAACAATGAAACAGGCCATCAACCCTTCAAACGGCCTCGTATCCCCTCCCAATATACCAGACAAGCCGAGCGTTTCGAAGAAGCCCTGAACAAAGAGATCCAAGAACAGGAAGATGCTCTCCGCAAAAACGAGTACAGGATGCTTGCGGTGCGGGCTTTGGAAAACGAGGCGCATGATAGAGCGTTTAGGGATGCTATGGACATGAGCTCAACTTATCAGCAACAACAGCAGCAGTATACCCCCTCACCACATCCCCCTGTTGCTGTTGCTGCTTCTGAGGATATGGACATGGATGTCGATGGTGATGATTATCACAACCCTCAACATGAGGATCATCACGGAACTAGAGAAGGAGAAGGACAAATGGTGGTAAGTTCCACCTGCGCAACGAATAATTCGTCCCCTGTTCGTGGTGGGAAAGGGACAGCATCATTCTCACCATCACTCTACTCATCAGTATCGTCATCACCAGGCACCTACAGTCCAGTATACAGAAGGAGATACCGAACCAATCATAACGACCCGAAGCGGCTGCCTAACCAGCATTATCGGGATGAACAACATAAACCCCATCACCAGACATAGATCTAACCACCACCACCACAACAACATCAACAACAACAACAACAGCAACAATAACAACCACAGTATCTTAACCGAGTTCACCATCTACGAAGACCTTTCCCCCGGCCCAGGAGGCCTATTATCCTTCCCTACACAACCAAATCCTGTAGGCCGATTGCAGCCTGATTACCATCATTATCACTACAACAATCATCATAATAACCAAGAAGTACGTGCCTATCATCAAGACTGGGACTCGGATAAAGAGAACATCAACAATAACATTGTTGCTGGGCCCCTCCACGATCCGGTTGGAATGATCACTGAGACTGAGGCTGAGAGTTTTTCGCAGGTTGTTGATCATTCATATCATAATGCTGATAATGTTGCTGACGAGGTTGATGATGAGATGAGAATGGATTATGAAGCAGGTGGTAGCGGTGGTGAAAGTGGAAGATGGAGTTCCGGGGTCCCTCCTTGGAGAGTCGAATCGGAGTCAGAGTATGCTGATACGGAGGTGGACCCTGATGAGGCGGGACTGGGGCTGCAGGACTACGCGCATCGGAGAAGAAGACGGTATCATCGCTTGAGATGGCAGTCGCGGGTGCTGGGTTCTCAGGATAGGGGGTCGGTGGCGTCAAATAGTAGTGTGCTGGTGCCGAGAGTGCTTGGGGAGGGTTTGCAGGATGGTGCTGGTGCTGGTGGTGCAGGTGCTGGGCGTGGAAGGCGCGGGTCGAGAAGGTTTTAGGTGTATGCAGTGGATTGGGGAAAGCCAGGTGTGTGGATAAGGAGACTAAGTTTATTGTGTGCTGGGTTGATGGGGGTTCAATTCGTCTACGTCGGTAATTCATTGAACTGTGGGTGTATGTTTCGATAGGGAAGAGTGGAAATATCAAGTAGCAATGTATTTCCTCCTAAAACTAGAGTAACTTAAAGGAATTGTGCCATCCTGGCTGCGCTCGTAAATGTTGATATCACTGAGACCATTTTCAGTAACAGCCAGTGCTATGGCATACCCAACTAAACCGCAAAACGTGACTGAATTCAAAACGAAAAGCAAAAGAAAAAAAACCAGATCCTCCAAGTCCGCCGGGTTTCCCTCGATCATGATTGCTGGGCATGAAACTAGCAATTCCATAAATCAAAGCAGCATGCAAAACAGAAAGAACTAACTCATTAAATCTGCAGCATATGGGCGTCGCTTATCATAAGGGATGTTCATTCAAAAAACCCCAAAAGTCGGTCGGAATCCAGCCCCAATCCTAATGTCCCTTGACGCTGTCTTGGCCTTGAGGTGAAGCACACCTCTAGGGTCCTTCTCGACATCTGCGAACATTCGAAGGAGATCCTCAAGGGTATCCCGCCCCGCTAGGGCTCTTTCGCCCATTGCTCCGGTTATAAGAGCCGTCTTATGCGTCTGCAAATTGAGCAGGTAGTCGTCAATAGAGTTCTCGATGATAAGCTTCACAAATTCCACCTCGCTTTCTTGCCCAATTCGGAACAAGCGGCAAAAGGCCTGAAATCGGAGTGTTACCAGCTGCACCAAAGTCCTGTTAAGCAGTGATATCGGACAAAAGTATACATACCTGCTCCTGAATAGCTTCGTTCCACCACAAGTCAACAAGAATGCACTTGTTGGCGGCTGATAGATCTAGTCCTGTGCCCCCAGCCTTCAGACTGGCGATCATTATCCTCTTTTCGCTATCTTTATCACTGAACAACTTCATATTGTTTTCGCGAACTGCTAGACTCAGTTTCCCAGTCAACTATAGAATATTAGCCAATCTGGGTCTTGGGCATACTCGATGACTTATTTGCTCACTAAAACATATGGCCAGTTTTCTGCTTGGCACATGGTAGCCAGTATTTGGACGAAATCTAAAAATTGGGTGAATATGACTATCTTGCCCGGGGAATCCTGTGCAAGCCACTCGGTAAGAATCTCGCGTATCTTTGTGAGTTTAGCACTGGGCATATGCCGAGCACATGCCTTAATCCAGTCCGTATCCTCGTCAGCATCTGGCTCTTCATCGGATTCCTCGATTTGTGGTGCCGTGACTCGGCGCATACTGCTCCTGGCTTGTTTCTTCGTGGTGGTTGTCTTCTTGCCCTGCTTTTTCTTCCGGTTAATAGCCCCCAGAGTCGTTGCAGGTCGCGTCTTTTCGTCACTATCTTCCTTGAAATAAGCGGCCTCCATGATTGGAACCCGGCAGCTGACGCAATTAGGCTCCATGAGCATATTGTCCTTGTCCATCCGTAAGGAGTAGTAACATTCCTCACAATATAGATGCCTGCACGAAGTTATTACCGGATTCACTGGTACAAAATCGCATTGGGGGCAATTAGTCCTTGCTAGTCTTTCTTCCCAAATCTCTGTATCATGGAGCTCGTCCATTAACTGACGGAAATTTTGCATCAACACCGTCTTGTCCCCATGAAGCTCTGTGGCATACTGGACTGTGTCTTCGTTCTCACGCTCATCAAGCACTGTTGTGTTTCTTCGCACCGAGACGAGCCATTTCACTATAGTAAAGGATGGATCTCGATCCCCGCTTTGCTTGGCGAGCCTTGAAAGCCTCTTCATGAGGTTCCCCTCTGACAGCAGCCTCTTGACTATGCACTGCGTCGTAAGCAGGTGACTGCAAAACATACGAAGCATCAGGATCATCGACAGAAAGCATCGATACTGCGCTAATTTAGGCTGTTCGAGATGTGCACACCCTAATCTGCTGTCAGTGATATTTCTCTAACACTCCTTAATATGGCACGAGGTGTTCTGGCGCACCATTGATGTTTTCTATAAAAACCTCTGATATTGCGTTGTAAAGCTCTCGTTCGACGGCACAAAATGCCACCCTAACGATTCTTTCGTTGACATCGGGTAGTTTGATTACTGGTAAAGAGAAAAGCCGACTTTTGTGTGTCCGCCGAAACAGAAAAGCTCGCAACAGGTTTACGAGCCGGCCATGGCCGTCGTCATCCTACAGAAGGGCTGGCTTTAATAGTTGCCTCTGAATGTCAAAGGGAAGTGGCTCACGCTGCAAAAGTTCTTTATGAAAGATCCAGGATCTTTGATGCCAGGAACCCCGAGAAAGTCGAAAAGCGGATAGAATTCTTCTAGATAGCTATGAAATGTCAGACACTACAACACACTGAAAGCCAGACAACAGCTGGGTATCAACTTTGAGCTTACTTGTGCACTGGCGTTCCGCTTAAAATCCACTTAAAGTGACCAATCAGAGAGCGTACAGCAATGGACACTGAGGATAGGTGGTTCTTGATGGCGTGTCCTTCTACAGAGTAGCCGTCAGTCTAAGCCCCGCGATTGATGCCAAAAGGTCGGTAAGGAGCGCAACATACCGTCAAGGATTATTCTATGGAATTTGATTCTATGTAGCGGACCGCTCTCGTCTTCGTAGGACTGATCCCACCAGGCTGCAAGCTTCTCGATATCCGCCACGCTATCGGCGACCTTGATTCGTGGATAGGATTTTCTGACTTCATCGTAGGTAGTGATTCTGACGACTGCGTAAGTACACCATCTTAATATTGGAAGAGGTGCCTAGTTTTCATACATAACATCATATCTTACGAGACTATTCACTGTATCGCGGGTATCGAGGGTCTCAAGTCTCGAATTCGCCTTGTATATAAGGACATCGCCGATTGCTTTCTTTTCGCAGTGCTTGTTGATCTGTGTTTTCCTGTCCAAGTTAGATTACAACTCGTACACACAGCATTGATTAATTTTACCAGTGAGTGACTAGGTGCGATGGAACAACGATGAGGGTAGTCTTGTTAGGGTCCTCCGGATCAGAGGGTTTGCCATCTATGATATTTGCTAGAGAATTGTTAGACTTGCCACTTTCTCTCTCTAGATGCACTCACCCAGGGCTTGAATAGTTTTACCGAAGCCCATGATATCACACAGGAGCCCGCCGAAGGGCCTCTCTGACGATGATTCGCGGTTACGCTGTTTGAAAATTAACCGCAAGTCACTTCATGATCTCGGTGCACATGTTCCTTACCATAAAAGCAGCCCCAAGGACCTTTCAACGCCTGTCAGCTAGTGTCATGGCAACAAGGAAATAGACAGACAGACCTGATAGTGGTATAAGCTCGTATTTAGACCCTTGAGTCTCCATCCAGATTTCCCGTCGCTTCTTGGAACGTTTGTGAAGTTGCGAGTAGCTGCAATGATCGACCTCTTGTCAGATTTAGCCTCCTGTTGGTCCGCGCTAGGAAGACTAGCAACGAGTTGTGTGAGTGCTTTCATCTTATCTTTATTTTTGAGTTCAGGTATTGCATCTAGTGAAGCATTGGCATGTGCATCAGCGACGATAGTGGAAGAAAGAAGAGCTTCTAGGTGTTTTTTGGAACCTAAAGGCCCTCGCTTTCGCTTTTTACTGGGCCCAGGGATTGCATTGTCAGACCCTCTTTCTTTCCGCTTACGAGGTGCTCCTTTTGGCGGCCCCCTTTTCTTCTGCTGCACAAGAACAGCAGCTAAACCGAGTTCCTTGCTCTTTTGCTTTTCGTCTGCTGAAATCCTGTTTTGACGCCGCTTTTTCGGTTGTGGCTTGACAGGGACATCATGAGAGCTTCCGGTCTTTTGCTCGATAGGAACCTGTCGCGAAGTGAATTCATCGGGCTCGTCAATCTCTGGGTCAAAGAGTTCACTCTGGTTTTCCAAGGCTTTTCTCCTTGCCACCCTATTCTTTCGCGCAGATTCCTGTTGCCTTGCTGTTTCCAAGCGTATTTCGTCTGCCACAGATGGCTTCTCCAAACTATCAAACCATTTCTTGATAGAATTGAACCTAGGACAACCAGTTAGACTCAAACCGAGGCTTGATGATAAGATACACTTACTTCCGCTTCGATAGATCAGCCCTGGTACTAGCTTCAAGCTCCTCGTCGGGCCACTCTGTTGGGCAGCTTTGGTCTCCAGCATCATCTGGGAAGTCTTCTACCGGTACGTCAGTGTCCCCGGAAGCTGAAGATGAGGATGATATTATCTCGACACATGTCGGTGCGGACGGCTTTGGATCTTCCTCATTGGCGGCAGGTGCAGCTGTGGTACCTGCATTTCCTGTTTGTGAAGCACTAGCGATCGAGTGGGGTGAATTCTGCAAAAGCTGTTCAATAGGTGGACTTGTATCACCTTCCGAATTAAGCCCCTGAAATAGGTCAAATATGTTCTGATCATCTGGAGACATCGGAGGCACATCTGTTTCAGTAGACAGATGATTCCATGAAAAAGAGACTTCCTGAGGCACAAATAGACTTTCATCAAGCACTGCTTGCGCAGCGGGCGCTTGATCGTCCTGTACAGAAGGAACTGTAGATGGCGCGCTTTCCGTATGCTGGACTGCTGGCAAGCAATTAGTATCATGTGCCAAAGTGATTATAAGCTTTAGGAGGCCTTACGATTGTGGGTGTCAAAGCCCAGACGAGAAAAGAAAAGAGCCTGCCTGGAATTGTCCTGCTGCCTACGGCGATCGATTGCTTCCAAGCGCATCTGATCCGGATCGAGACTTTCGGGTTGGAGGGAGGATTCCTGCTCATCGGGCTCTTGCACGTCTCCAGAGCCAGCTAGTAAGTCCTCTGTGTTCCGTGGCGGCTCCAGTCCCTTGCTGAGGCCTTCCATGTTTGCTTAAATCGTTGCTGACGTACGGGGGGATTCCTGCTTTGAGAGTGCTTGTTATGGAGGTTATAAGAAGAGGAATGGTGATAGGAGAGGGAAGGTCGAACAAGGAACAGCGAAGGCTCTAGAGCAAGAAGAGACGAGAGGAGAGGAGCGAAGAAGAAAGGAAGAGGGCCGGGGGGAGAAGAGGGTTTATATAGAGAGAGAAGAAGGAAGGCGGAAGGGGAAGGAAGAATCGGGCAGGGAAGAGAGGGCTTATACAAAGGTGGGAGAGGCAGGAGAGAGGCGAATGAGGCGAAAGGGAAGAAGATCAGAGACAGTAGGGAGGTGAACAGAAGATGAGAAAGATGAGGAAGCCAAGAGAGATGAGGGGAAGGAAGTATGAGCTCGGGCACACCTCAAAGAGGAGAGATCAATAATAAGATCACAGGCCTCGCCATATGATTGCGTAGAGAAACAAGAGTAATCGAGAAGAGAGAGCGAAGAGAGCAAAGCGAAGAACACTCGCTCAGGTTCACGTGGCTGAGATTGGAAGGGAGTTGACGAGAGTCAAACCAGTAAAGCAGGAAACTGTGAGACTGCTCAAACAGCAAGTTAACTAGATAAACCTGGGTGGAGAGTTAATTCGGGGTGCCACAACATAAGCTTGCATACAATTAAATGAAGTAAGGAAGAGTCTGATAGATCATGAGGCGTCATACTCATGTGAGATTAGAAAGATATGCTTAGAACCATTACACTCCAGACCTCACTTCTATAGACACAAACTTCACCGATAAAACATACGTAAGGTCAATATCAAATCGAAGTCAAACAGGGATATCATCACTCATAACCACCAGCTCCTTTGGCAGACCCATTTCAATCATTGCTCAGCGTTTCCTTTTCTGAACCAAAACATTCAATAGACATTACATCTCATCAATGGCGCAGTTGGGATGCATCACGTAAACAGTGCGTTGAACTTGCTCACTCTGCCCTTCATCATCGGCATCCACAAGGCCTTGCCCGCGAATTGGCATCAGAATGTTATCCTGTAGGAAGTAGTTGATTAGTTATGGGATCGAATATAATGGACAGCGATATGATTGCACATACCTTGATCATTCGCTTCAGGACCTTCACAGCCAAGTCACGCTCATTCTGGAGATCGTCCTCTGTGTCAATCTCGGACTCAATCTGCTCCAGATACCAGATGAGGAGATCCTCTTGCTCGACACCCTCGCCGGAGTTCGCTTCATCGTCCCTCACACGACGGACCATGAGGTTCAGGATCTTCATGTATTTGTCGTATGTGATCTTGGTCCTTGAGCGTTTGGGCTGGGCGGATTCGGCATCTTCACGCATAGGGCTGTCACCATCACGATCGCCCATTTCATGATCCTCCTCAACAGCAGGACCATCGGCGGCGGCCTGCTCATCATCGTCGACTTCGACATCATCTTTTTCGACCGTCACAATGCTCTGTCGGAGAAGGTCGTACGCCTCGCGCACAAATTTGGGTATAATCTCTTCCACACAATTGGCTTTGGCAACGGCTTCAGAGAGACGGATCAGAGATTCCAGCTGTCGAACCGTGATGCGGTACGAAGAGCGGCCCATGCCACCTTGAGCGTCGCCGGCACGAAGCTCCTTATACTTTTCGACCAGATAAGCCTTCGCCTCCTCCGTGAACACAGGCTTGAAGGTACGAGCGAATCGAATGTAGCGGAGTAATTGCTCGGTGCTGAGCTCGGGGTTCACAGCTTCGTCGCGGTTCATGTGGACATTGACAATGTGATCAGCCAGATTGCGATCCACTGTTTCATTGGGATCATCCCGGATCACGAAGAACAGATCGAAACGACTCATAATGGGGGCGCTAAAGTTAAGGTTGCCGCGCAGTGTAGTCTTAGGGTTGTATCGGCCGCCGATGGGGTTGGCAGCAGCGAGAATAGAAGCCCGAGCATTGAGGGTGGTGTGAATGCCAGCCTTTGCAATGGAGATAGTTTGTTGTTCCATGGCTTCGTGAATGGCAACCTGGTCACTGATGTCCATCTTGTCGAATTCGTCGATACAGCAAATACCACCTCCGTTCTAAAGGATCACAATACGTCAGTTTCGAATGCCAACCAGGTAGATCAGGTAACCTACAGCCAACATCAAGGCACCAGCTTCAATGGTAAATTCGCCCGTCTCAGCGTCCTTGACAACAGATGCGGTCAAACCGGCGGCAGACGAGGCTTTACCACTGGTGTAGACTGCGCGAGGGTGCAACGAGCAGATGTATCTTCAGAATGTGTTAGCACGGGCATATCAGACAATAATGCATAAACGACGACAAGAAACTCACTTCAAGAATTGACTCTTACTCGTGGAAGGGTCGCCGACAATGCAAATGTTGATGTCACCACGAAGCTGGAGGTTCTCTTGCTCCGTGGACTTGCCGACACCGCCAATCAGCTGCAGCAGCAAACCCTTCTTAATCTGGCGATGACCGTAAATCATGGGGGCGATCGAGTCAATCAATCGCGAGTAGATGTACTCAGAGTGAACAAGGTTCTTCAAGTCCTGGACCTCGTAAGGGGTCAGGCTCTGAAGAAGAGCTTCCTGGGCCTGGTCTTCGTTGGATTCGGGATCCCGGTTTTGGTTGAGCGAAGCCAAGATGTTCTGCGATTGTCCATTCAGCTGCTGGTTGGACTGCTGACCCGGCGTCGTGGTATCGGGGGTGACCATGCAAGAAAGGAAGGCCAGTCGATAGGTCAAATCCTTGATACCGAGCGCCTTCAGTCCAGTAACGCCACCGCCTCCGATATCACTTCCCCGGAAGGCACCGTCATCACGAACTGCCTCCGGCCGCACGCCAGGAAGCCCTAATTGACTGACATCGGGGACCACGATCAAGGTACCTGTGAAGATACACCGCTCACCGGCCTTCGCGCGATCAACCATTTCACCGCGAAGAATGACATCCATCGTCCGCGGCATGCTGCCAGTTGGGATCTCGTGAGAAGATTCCTGCAGTTTCACCTTCTGCCAGTCCACAAACGTACTCTTGCCGATATCCAAGCGCCAGCCGGAGCGGTTACCGCAGGTGTTGTTCGGACATTGGGAAGGCTCAGTGTAACGGAAGGTTTGTTCCACGTTGGTAACGACGGCCTTGCACTCCTCGCAAATGAAGGTTCCCAGTGACAATTCAGGACGAATTTCAGACGTCCGCGTGACTGTACCAGACACCGAGACCAACTTTCCAATCTGGGATGTGCGCAGCTGGCGCAGCCTGGAAACAAGGGGCAGGTTGTAGAAGGCCAAAGAGAACAGCTTATCCGTCTGCTGATGCCTAGTCTTCTCGCGGATATTGCGCTCCAATTCAGGGTTGTCGGATACACTCGAGTTGCCAGCGATCATCGAAGTGCCGGCTTGGGAAGAAACACTGCCTGCGGCCGTAGCTTGACGGTGGGAGGCGAAGTAGTCTGGCTCATACTTGGCAATAAGGTCATGAAGAGCCTTGGTCAAGAAGGGCTGGAATCGGTAGTATTGGTTGGCAATGGCGTCGGCAAGAATTGGGTTGCTCATGGAGGTCAGGTGGGTGAAATCGACGTAAAGGGTCGACAGTTCCCATTTCGCCATGCCCATAATCTGAGCGATGTAGTATTTTTCACTCAAGACTTGTGACGATGGCGCCGCCTGTGCCGACGAAGGTGTCTCTTCCTGATAGGTTTCGAGAAGCTCTGCGAAAGCCTGCTGTACTTTCTCGCCTGCCACATCGCTTACCGGGGGCGGTCCGGGGAGATAGGGATTGCGCAGTCGAGTAACGGTCGAGGCACTGGAATCGGCAACTTGATCATCGGCAAAGCCATGCATATCACTCATGGGGCCATTGCTTTCGGAAGGCGGTTGGGGTCGTGAACTGGGGATCTGATCGGAGTGAAGACGATGGTCACGGGAGCCCGCCGTGGAGCCCAATTCGGATTGCAGGACGGCGTCAAAGAGGGAAGACATGGTGGTCAGGCGGAGGGCCAAAGGAAGGCCGCTAAAAAGGGTGAGGGGTGCGACTCCGATATATCCCTAGACTGAATTAATTTGAAGACTTGTTCGGTCCCTGGGGTCTGCCTTTTAAGAAAGGGAAAAAGAGAAAGAATGAAAGAATGAAAGAGGAAAGGTGGTTATAGGAAGTAGTGGGGGGGTTGGAGAGAATAATGGACTAAAGGTAGGCAGGCAACGTTGATGTTTTGGTTGCTGCGGTTTCGCTTCGTTTTTTGTCGAGCTTTTGCAATGAGACGCGAATGCAACACGAACGCGTCGGCGGAATAGTTCTTGCGAAATACCGACGCGTAAAGTGCTTTTGTTGAAAAAGACCTTCCCAAAGGGGCAGAATTAGTCTGCTTAGATCAGCAGCGTGGGAGGTGCGCACGGAACGCCATGCCAACCCCACCGGGACTAGACTGGTTGCGGGCAAAGGTCCTCGAGCCCACACCGGCCCAACCTGGCCTCACCAAAGCGGATCCCTTCCAAGGGCAGAGGGCGTCGTTCCGCACCCAATAAGCGCCGGCGGAGACACTTTTCCCGGAGCCTGAGCTGACAAGCAGCCAATCACGACAATCCGTCATGTCAAATAAACTTTCGGAGTCGGACTAGCGGGGCCTCTTAGTTGTCCTTGACCCCACCACTAGCACTGACTAACCCGTCCATCCCTAATAAGATGGAACGGACAGGTCGGGGGGTTTGTCGTTAGTCCTTATGCCACGGATAGATAAGCAAACCAACTTGCTGCTCTCTTTAATCACTTGCTCCCTCATTACTTCCTACTGACTGACAACTCCTACTACTCTGACTTGACAGGTGGTCCGAGTTGGTTAGTCCCCATTCTACTAGCCCATTCTGCAATGCCTTCTCCTTGTCCTTCTTAGAAAGCTTCCCGTCCCCATTCGCTGGTGGCTTGTGTGTGTGTGTTCGTGATCTCACTTCCCCCCCCCGAATATGCAGTCTTAACGAGCTCCGCTCTCGTTCCACCCTGTCATCCCGCCCAGCAGTCATTCCCTCCCTCCTCCCCCTCCTGTGAAAACAATAAAAAACAACGGAGAGAGGGGAACAACAAGAAAAAGGATAGAAAAACCGCCATGTCGGCGGATAGACTTCCTTTGGCGGATTCAACACCTCTCGACTCTACCTCAGGCGTACGGGGGACTTCTTCGTCTGAATCAGAACAACAACGTTGGTTTCTTTGCCGCCTTCTCTGTGATCTGACCGTCCTGTCGACGAACTTACCAACACCATTTCCTCAGGAACGTCCAGCGATCCCCCTCAAATTCCTGTGAGGCTTAGACGACGAAGGCACTTGCCTATGTCCGATGATCAATCCTCCAGGAATCAAATCTTCTACTTTGTCGACTCCAATTCCTCGTCCCGCGAAAAACGGGCTCATGTGATGCGTCACCATGTTCAGGAGAAACGCCGACAGAGGAAGTCATCCCACTCCCGGGCGGACGGCGACCGGAGGGGTAGTCGCCCTCTTCGCTACTCCCCATGGCCTCATAAGAGGACAGATGTAGACAATCATGATGATTACGAATCCATTGCCCCTCAGGAGGTTCCCAGCGAAACTTCAGTAAACGGGCATTCCTTGGTACGTCCATCTTTTACCATCTTTACAACACTTTCCCCATTAATTACACAATTGTCTCCACCGCTTCGCCATACTGACCGGACTAATGCTATAGATTCCATTTGGTCTCCCTCCTGTGCAATCCCCACCCGAATCGGTAGATGGATACCAGTCACCTTCACCAGTCACCATGCTTGATGCCTCGAGAAAAGATCCATTCAACTCTCTGCCAGGTGTCTACTCCCGTGATGACCAAGAGCTAGCCGACTACTGGACTAACCGGCTAACCTACTGGTCGGGTCAAAATAAGTATATCAAAGACCTTGTGTTCAAGGCCGCCATGAGTCACCCATTGTGCTTCCAAGCAGTCATCCTCACATACTGCGCTCGCTGGAAAGCCCAGCTCTACAACCTCCAAGACAGCAAGGAAGCTCAGTATCATCTCGATAAGGCCGTACAGGGAATCGAAGAAGCAAAGATCGGTTCTGCAGGAGTCGACGAAGATAACCTAGCATTGGCGCTAAGCGGCATGTCACTACACGAGGATCGGTTTGGTGACAAGCAAGTCGCTCGGAAATACGAAGACCAGGCGGTTGAAATCCTCCGGTCTCGATCCGGCACGCAAAGTACGGTTGAGGTTTTCATGCATTACGTGCGATACGTGATGATTCCACCACCGATGGAGATGAGCGAAGAGGGGAAGCGCTGGCTCGTCTCTTTTCTTCATGCGGCAGAGCAGCTGATGCACCAGCATAGCACACCTTCTTACTTGGAGTCTGTACCCCAGCGACGGACTGCATTCCAGATGGATAGTCCCTTGTTTCCTCTACTTTCCAGTGGGCCCCGCCCTTCGCAGGTGCCTCAAGATTACCGCATGTATGTTGTGCGCAATGCGCCCACCCAGGAGATTACTAGAACTGCAGCCTTGATCTACATCACCGCGGCACTGTGGGATCTGGCAGCATCGGAGAACAAAACCGGGCGGTTTCTCAACCACCTCCACCACCTCGTGCGACTGCACAACCTGGACCGGTATCCAGCCTGCGAGACCTTCATCTGGCTGCTTCTGGAAGAAGGCTATGGAGCGGACCTGAAGGAGTCGGAACGCGGATGGTCCACAGGCGAGCTGCTGAAGATGCACAAGCAGCTCCGACCGGACCTTCAATTTCAATACAACGAGATCCTCTTCAGTCTACTCATGCTCCATCCGCCCATTCGAGGAATCGATGCATTTGAGGAAGAATTGCTTGGCCCAATTTGAGTGAGAGCGACGACCAAAATTACTTTTCGAGATACCCCTTTCCCCTGCCGACATTCATCTACTTTTAGCCATTGTTTTCTTTTCTTGGTTTGAAAAGAAGCGTGTGTTGTGTTATGTTGTATTGTGTTCTGTATGTTTGTATATTTCGGGCAGAACAGAAAAAAGTACTGATTAGGTACGAATCCAAAACCCATGATTGTTTTCCGCGACGTGCAGGAGCGTCGCAGCAGTCGTACATGAATATTTACTCCGTACTTTCGTGACCTCTTCATTAAAAGTAGTATTTGTAGCTAGCTAGCTAGCTGTCCTTTCTTCCTGCAGCAGGAAACAAAGTCAAAACTGAAGTTAGTGGTGGTAACCCCGCATTTACAACTTCCCAGATGGATACTTACTGGTTGGTGTCACCTCAGATCGGGTTTTCTAGAACGACCTGTTCCACGGTTCCCAACTTATCCGCGACCAATATCCCTTGCGGGCAATCGGTCATCCATTCACCACTACGGATACTACTAACTTAACCACCATCTGCTTACCCTCCCGTGTATCTAGCTACTTTGACTTAGACTGAAGTAGGATAGGACGACTGCCACGTAAGCCGATCTGCATCGGAAACCTCCAACTTAACTAATTCTACTCGAACCTACCCAATTAAGTAATTTGTACCCATCGGATCATTCCCCTCCTGTAAGAATACGCCTGATAATAGACAGATAGATAGATATATCTATCTACTTTGCACACTGCCGCGTAATTAGATCAGCAAAGCAATCACTAGCTAACTAACCACAGCTCCCAGAATATCAGTGGATCGAAGGGAACTTACGGTGAGAGATATTATGTCCACTCTGTTACTGTACGTATGAGATCATTCGCGCGCACGGACTTTAAACGATGTGAGCATTCCCATTAATGGATGAGATGAGTAGATAGATAGATTACCTATCTTTACTTTACTTTACTTAGTCCGGTGGGTGGGACATGTCACAAATCCTTCCTGCCGGATATAGAATCCGCTGGTTATCGGAGTTGCTTCTTTTGTGTACCTGCTAACGGAGTACAACTACGGGGGTTTTAGTTTGTGGTACTTATTTAAAGTGGGACGCGTCGGTTTTTGGTTTTGGGTTTGTTCCTCATTCTCTTGATTATCTTAATGGAATGTTTCTGCACTCTGAATATCCTTGGGTAAATCGAGTCTTGGGGTAGAGAATGGACTTGTAATAACTGTCAGCTGAGCTTTGGGCTGATGGTGGCGGCAATTGACCAGTTAATAGTTAACTAATTGGTGCCAGTGCCGCTTAGTAAAGAAACAACATGGCTGGGGGTGCGATGATTAATTCTGATGGAGAGAGAAGAGGGGGTCTGGAGCTCACGCCACTACTACTCTAAACACAGCACAGGTTCTGTATCCCATAACCCTAGAGAAATAAAATAGATTAACACTAGTTAAGTACTTTTGATCGTGATTCCTGCTCTTGGACACAGACACACACACCAGATGCACACGCTACTGCAGGCCGCTGTTTTGGGTCAGGGCATGGCATGCCGTCCGCCCGCCCCGTCCGTCTGTGTGTGTCAGGAGTTTACTACCTGGGTGGTACTGGTCCGACTTGCAGAAGTACGACCGGCTGGGTTGGGCTGGACTGGGCTGGGTTGCTGTGCCGAGATCTGAGTGGTTAAGCTTATTGCTTACCTTTGGTTGGTCAGGGAGAATTCAGGATGTTTGACTGCGGTGGGTAGGTGAGTGGGTAGTTAATTTATTTGATGATGTTAAGTTAAAGTATCTATTTAAAGTGATATAGAAGATAGCTTATTTCAGGACTGTTGGATATTAGTATGTGCTCGTGGGGTCGGGATTGGTATAGGTGATGCTGGCTGTGCAGAATCGGTATCGGTATCATCTGGGAGACTTTGTGCCACAAGATGATACTATGGTAGTACTGTGAGTGGGCGGGATCGCTGCCGGGTTTGAGGTTGTGTAATGTACTTTGCTTTGTCACTTCTTCATGCAAGCCTTGCATTTTGTGTTTTGGGAGAATTAACTGGGATTATATACTCCATACATCGGCTTTGCTCTCAGGACAATTTTTCTCTTGTATGACAGAAAATGGTCCCTCCGCGATACACGCCCTACACGCCTTCAGTTTGGCGTAAGTCTATCTATCAACGTACCTTTTCACGGCTTGTACAACAGTCAATTGTCCCAGTATACACATCTTCATAAGGCCCTGTCTCAGATACTAGTCTAGGAAGTGAGGCTAGACCTGGAATAGACCCGTCTCGTATCCCCCCAAAAGCAAAAGCCATGACAAACTAACCTCAAGGATGTTGCCTCAGGAATATGCCATTCTGCTCAGATTCGACAGTTGCTTGCCGCATGATAGGTGCCAATGGCCAGCCCGTGTCCAGCCACATGGTTATTTATCCACGTCCTGTCCTCGGAGCGTTAGAATTAACGAAAGTAATGAACCATAATCTTGCAGAAGTTGATTGATCGGTGATGGATTAAATGGGCATGCTTGCTTGTTTGTCTGTCCAGGCAACGGAATTTCGATTTGCCGCTGGTGCCACTAATTACTACACACTTCACTTCGCGGCAAAGTCTGCTGCTACGCGGGAAATATTCGTCTCCCTTTCTTCAAGCTTCCTCCGTTGTATGATGTGGTGATGCCAATTATAGATACCATCATCATCATCATCTGCAGAACACACACACACATAGACACATCTATTTCGATACGCGTAGTGATGATGAGCAGAGCAGAGGGAGAAAAGCATCGCCTCGCGCAAGTGACAACAACAGACACGCACACATAAATATTCTTCCGCACTGGCGATCAAAAGCAAAGCAAGCAGTGCTTGCATTCAAACACACCGCCGAATTCCAACACTAGACACAGCCGGGTTAGCGTTGACAAATTTTCAACGCGAAAGGAAAAAAAGGGTTGCCTGGCTAGTGGTTCCAAGGGAAAGTGTGTGATCTGGTACGGGAGATGGTGGCCCCAGCACGAGGCTGAAAGACTGGTTTGATTGCCTGTGGGTCCCATAGGCTTCGATGGGATGAACCTATGATCCGAGATCCAAGGGACGATGCGAAATGAGCCAGTCATGTGGTGCGTATGTACGGATCATAGATGATGAATTTATTGATGGTGAGATCTGGCTTGTGTTTGCTATGGTGTGCGGAGGAGGAGTTTGCAAAGTGACTTACACAGCCTTCTTTCTAGTCGGACCGTTTACTGTGTAGCACAACCGCATCCCCTCCGTTTCTAGGGAGTAGCATTCCGATAATCTCCCTCTTCTTTTATTTGAACCTGGCCCTTACTACATGCCAGTATAGCACTGCTAAAGAATGATAGATCAGACAGACCATAGACACGATGGCGCAAAATGAAACGGGCGGCCCGTGTCAGAATCTTCGCAAGTGAAACGCATGGCGCCGTGGATACTGTGGCTGGAGACTGGAGAAAGAGAGAGAGAGAGAAAGAGTCGTAAGCCAACCATCGGACAGATCCCGAGTCTTGGCTTTCCAACTGTCACGGGTTTGAGGGTGCAGATTGCTTTTACTATTATTATGATTTCATACTCCGTACATTTATTGAAATAGTAATTTGCGTGGAAATGAGATCACAGGTACATTCTAATTTCATACTGTGACACAATAATATGATAGTTTATTAACTATCCACTATATACTGGCCTCTAGTGAAAGAAAATGATTTCATTGCTGCCGTTTGCGTCGGTCGCAAAGGGCTGCCCCTTTCGACACCCACGGAGAAAGCCGTCCCAACCAGCCACTGGAACATGAATCCACCAGCCGGCCGTCTGGGGGGTAAGAGATTGCGTTCCTCGATTCCTCCCTGGCCTGAGTTAGGAACTAAGGAACTGAAAGGTTCGAGCACATTCAAATTTGCCACCTTCGCTACCGGACGAAAAAGTCACTCTATCGACACAGGATTGACCACCTGGGTAGCAACCCGCATACAGAGGGTTTACGAGGCATTCCAGTGTGAATGTATGGGAGATGCCACTGCAAAAAGCGCGTCGGAACAATACCATACGGTAAGCGAGTTGCGAGTCAGACTAAGAGACGCTAGTAATCTGCTAAGGCCGATCTATTGGGACCAACTCATCCACTCTTGCGCCTTATCATCTTCCCTCGTCTGGTCTCTCCAGCCACAGTAACCAAACGGAAACCCCATCGGAAAATTGTTCAGCTTCCATCCACTATCTATTTCTGCCACTGGCTGTCACCGGGCCACATCAGAAAGAGGGGAAAGCTTCTCTCAGTGAGAAGACAGACTGGGTGGTTGGGAATTGAATTCTGTCCCGGTCCCGATGGCAAAAGGCAAATGAGAATTCACCTTGGACCAGACATCTGTCTGGCTGGCATGATGCCGCTCATATCATGATGACGAGCAGTGGCTGAAACGGAGTGCGATCGTCGCTTTGCTGTTGATCAGCCCAAAAGTCAAATGCAAATCTAGCATTTGTGCTCCTGATCGGAATTCCCCTTACGCTGGCCCTTCCTTCAATCGTCATCGACTCCTCCACCCACAGGAGTGTGACCCGGGCGACCCAACGATCCCATCTGAGATCCAGAGTTGACTTGCCAGTGGCATCGCCTCTCACTCGTCCTGCGCGGCCCCAAGTGGAGTGGCTTGTTCCCTCGTGGGTGGCACTAGCTTCAAATCCTCTTCCATCCCACCAGACTTGACCAAAGCCCGGATGAGCTCCCCTTTTAACTCTTCTCGTGATGCTAGCCTGAGATTTCCTTCACGGGAACCATTCTTTCGGTTCAGCCGAACCCATTGCCATTCCTGGGAGTCCAATTGGCATGCGCTGAGCTGTGCACCCAATCTGCTTTGCCAGCTCTTTCTGATCTTTTCATTTCCATTTTCACTTTCTTTTTTTTCTACAGTGGGCAGATCAGCAAACCCACCTTCAAGTCCCAGGCGACCCAAACAGAAAAAGGTTTCTTTCCCTTGGGTGGCTCCCCCTCTCCCTTTAAGCTTTGCGCCCCTTGAGTCTATCCTTTGCTTTTCTCATTTTTCGTTTAAACAAACCTCCCTCCCTCCCTTTCGTCCTGTCCAGCTGCCCTGTTTGGATCTCACACTCTTTCGATCCTGGCCGTGCCCTTGCCTGTGATCCCCTCCCCCCTCTCTGCGGTCGACCGCTCTCGATCGTGCGACATTCTGCCTCTTGACGTAACCGCACCTATATTCCACTTGACCACGGCAGACTCGCACTGCCATTAATTGTGCGCCATCATGGCTATCCGTGATGTCGGCCTGGAAGGCCTTCATCAGCTATTCCAACGGGTAAGTCTGCATGGTGTCGTGGGATCGCGCTCGGTCGCATTCCTTGATTGATGCTGGAGAGCGCATCTCTAACCCTCCCACAGTCCAGCAGTGATGATCCGCAAAGCGCTTCCAACTCGGCCTCGGGCCTGGTTACGACCTTGGTCCCCTCCTTGATCTCTGCCGCGGCCATGGTGATTATCTTCATTATCTTGCGACGCAGCGAAACTCGCATGTACATGCCTCGTACTTACCTGGGCGTTTTGCGGCCCTCGGAACGTACTCCCGCTTCGCCTACTGGCCTTTGGAATTGGATCTTGCAAATGTACCGGCTGCCCGATGAATATGTCCTGCAGCACCACTCTATGGACGCCTATCTTCTCTTGCGCTTCCTGAAGGTTGTTTCGATGATTTGCTTTGTGGGAGCTTGTATGACCTGGCCTATCTTGTTCCCGGTCAATGCAACGGGCGGTGCCGGCGGAGAGCAATTGGATATGCTGAGCATGTCGAACATCAGCTCCGATAAATATGCTCGCTACTACGCTCACACATTTATTGCATGGCTTTTTGTCGGTGTGTATTCTCTCATAAACTCTGGCTTGGGGGTGTCCATCGCTAATGGTATTGCTAGGCTTCGTCTTCTACACGATCACTCGCGAATGCCTGTTCTACATCAATTTGCGCCACGCATATGCCCTCGCTCCGGCATATGCCAGCCGTCTCTCGTCTCGCACCGTGCTCTTCACTGCGGTCACCGAAGATTATCTGAGCCGCGACAAGATTCGACAGATGTTTGGTCCCGAGAAGGTGAAGAATGTCTGGCTTACGACCAACACCAGCGAATTGGACGACAAGGTTGCTGAACGCGACGACGCTGCGATGAAGCTCGAGGCGGCGGAGACGAAGCTCATCAAACTGGCGAACGCTGCCCGCTTGAAGGCCCTCAAGAAGCAAGGGTCCGTGGAGGAAGGTCAGAACGCCAGCGATAGCCTCTGCGACGATGACGATGAGTCCGGCTCGGTTGCAGCTCGCTGGGTTCGACCCCAAGACCGCCCTACTCATCGGCTCACACTCCTGGTCGGCAAGAAGGTTGATACCATCAACTGGGCGAGGTCTGAGATCGAGCGCCTTACCCCCGAGATCGAGGAACTTCAGGCCAAACACCGCGAAGGTAATGCGGACCTGGTGTCGTCTGTCTTCGTTGAATTCCACCACCAGGCCGATGCTCAGCAGGCTTTCCAGTCTGGTTAGTATTCCATACTGTTCTTCGTTTTTGTCCAGCTATGCTAACTCGCGCACAGTGGCCCACAACTACCCCCTGCACATGGCGCCTCGTTACATCGGCCTGGAGCCCACCCAGGTCATCTGGTCCAACTTGCGCATCAAGTGGTGGGAGCGTCTCGTTCGTTACTCTGCGACGATCGCCTTTGTTGTCGCTTTGATTGTCTTCTGGGCCATTCCCACTGCCGTGGTTGGCTGCATCTCGAACATCAACTTCCTGACTGAGAAGGTCCCTTTCCTTCGCTTTATTAACGACGTTCCAAGCTGGATTCTAGGTGTTATCACGTCCCTTCTGCCTACGGTCTTGATGTCCGTACTCATGGCTTTGCTACCAATCGTCCTCCGATGTAAGTTGCAATCCTACGCCTCCATGTACGGGAAGTCGAGCGCATTCTCATTTGTCGATAGTGATGGCCAAATTTGGTGGTGCTCCTAGCTTGGCTGCTGTGGAATTGACTACGCAAAACTTCTATTTCGCATTCGAAGTCATCCAGGTGTTCCTGGTTGTCACTATTTCATCCTCCGCCTCCAGCGTCGTCTCCGATATTATCAGCGATCCCACTTCCGCTGCGTCTCTGTTGGCTAAAAAGATTCCCACCGCTTCGAACTTCTACATCTCGTACATCATCCTGCAAGGATTGTCTTTCAGTGCCGGTGCTTTGCTGCAGATCAGTGGACTGATCCTCGGCAAGGTCCTAGGTCGTCTCCTGGACAACACGCCGCGGAAGATGTACAGCCGTTGGTCCAACCTGGCTGGTCTGGGCTGGGGAACTGTGTACCCTGTTTTCACCCTCCTCGCTGTCATTGGTAAGAATTTATGGTCTCTGAAGATATTGAAAACGGCCAACTGACAATGCATATTACAGCTATCGTTTACTCGTGCATTGCACCTCTCGTACTTGGCTTCGCCACCATCGGCCTCTACCTCTTCTACTTCGCCTACCGCTACAACATGCTGTACGTGTCAAACGCCAACATTGACACACAGGGCAAGGCCTACGTTCAGGGTCTGAAGCACCTGACGGTGGGCTGCTACCTCCTGATGGTCTGTCTGATTGGTCTCTTTGCTATCGCTACCGCTGCCGACAGCATTGCCACTGGGCCCCTGGTCCTCATGATCATTCTGCTGGTCTTCTGCGTTCTGTACCACGTGGCCCTCAATAATGCCCTGGAGCCCCTGATCCACTACCTGCCCAAGAACCTCGAGTCGGAGGAAGAAGCCCTGCTGTCTCGCGAGCAGACCAAGGTGAGCCAGTCCGGCGAGGCATCGGATGACGCCGCCGCCGGAGGCTCCAAGGCGCGCGACAGCGGCGTGGCCAACATCGACTCCGCCGAACGGGGTCTGACCTCCGACGAGCCCCTGGCCAAGCCCAACTTCCTGCTCCGGTACCTTCGTCCCGACAAGTACGACAGCTATGCGCAGATGCGCCGCCTGGTTCCCAGCGGACAGGAGATCACCAAGTACGCACCCGAGGTGGAGCGGGACGCTTACTTCAACCCGTCCATCAAGGCGCAGCCCCCTCTGCTCTGGATTCCTCGGGATGAGCTGGGTGTCAGTCGCCAGGAGGTCAGGCACACCTCCCGGGTTATCAAGATCACGGACGAGGATGCTTGGCTGGACGAGAAGAACCACATCTGCTGGGACTTGGACAAGGGTGTTCCTCCCATCTTCAAGGAGAAGGTTTACTACTAGATACCCAGACGCAAGGAAAGAGAAAATGATGTGTATGGATACTTTACCGACGGTTGGATGGTCATGGTAATGGGAGAATAGTTACAGAGAACCTTGATACCCACGGATTTGGAGGCCATAGAGTGAGTATATGGCTGTTGGAAGATGAAGATAATACGGATGTTCATGTTTAAATTAATTTTACTAACTAATTATGAGTTAAGTGTTGAGAAGAAATGGCCGTGATGTTTACATATACAAGGAGTATACTGACTATATAATGACTGCTGAATGAATACATTACACGCCGATACTACTACTTAGCAGTACCTTGATATATTTATATATTTTTTTCATATGACGATTACTTCCCCTCAAGATGAACCCTCTCCCACCCCCTCCTAACCCCATGCCTCCTCATCATCCGATCATACCAACCCGTCAGCTCAGGAAACCTCTCCAAATCAAACCCATATTGACTCGCCGCCGCGACATACGGGAAATGCGCTATATCAGCCACCGTACTGTGACCCATCAGCCAAATACGACCTACTACATAGTAAAAAGAAAGTAAGAAGGGAATACAATACCATCTCTCCCCAATCAGCCACCCGCCCCCGCCCCTCCTCTGCCGGGACAAATACTCCTCTAGATGGAGATACAGACTGAGTAAACTTCTCGCAAAGGGGACAGTCGCAGTCGCAGTCTCTTTCGCAGTATTGTTGTTATCTACCACCTCGCTCTCTTTTATCGCTGGGAGATGTTGTTTGTGATGATGATGCTTATGTTCATGCTTGTTGTCAGGTTCACTGTCTTGATGATGATGTTGATGGATGATCCCCATCCGGTCTGCTAGCTTCGATAAACTCTCTTCGACAGCTACATGTTCAGGCGAATGCGGGGGGTATGAGAGGTGGTGGTGGTGGTGGTGCTGATCGCCGTCGTAGCGGGTCAGGAGGTAGGTGGTTATGGAGGGAAGGGAGTGCAGGGTTGGGCCGTGGCCGGTGCGGTGGATGTCTGTCAGGGTTGTGGTTGAGGAGGAGTGGGGGAGAAGGTGGAGGGTGTAGGGGAGTCTAAGTTCTTCGAGGATGATGGCGATGGTGGTGCCAGTGGTGGAGGCTTTGGGGGTGGAGAGGGTGATGGTGCTGGGTTCTTCGTCGAAGACGTTCATTGTACAGTTGGTCTGCCGTAGGCAAGTGAACTGTTGGAGTAGAGGAAGAAACTAAAGGGGGATGTGACGTTATGTGGGATAAGCAGGATTGATCCCTGCCGATAAAGTTCTTGGTTTTATCTCCTGGGGGAGTAAATTGGGGTTCATGGTTGACGTCACGGGAATACGGGAGAGAATAGAGAAGAAAGTTCAGGGCACGAGTTGGGGTTACAGGAACTGGTTAAATTCTAGAACTGGTGATACAGAGTTACACGATGTCTATCTGTGATCGTTTGTCTGGTTTTATTTTCAATGTTTGTTTCAAAGTAGTACTATCTTCAGTTCGCCAACTGATAGATTGAATCAAATGAATGAACGAAAAAGCCGAGGTGTCAACCCCAAAAGAGTAAAACGGTAATCAAAATGGGCGGGTCTGGCCACGGCGAGCTTATGACTCGTCCCACCAATCACAGACGATGGCCGGGCCTGGCTCGGTCGCCGTGCATGTCGGCACTCCCTCCCTCGGCATCTGATTGGCTGCCATTGTCAGTTTCGGCCGGCGGAGAACGCGGCGTCATCAAGCCGTTACGTTTGCCGTTTTGGCCGAAAAGGGTCTGTCTAGTTTGCAATTCTGCAAGATTGCACACCCACAATTCCTATCTCTTTCTTCCCCTCCCTCCCTGCGATTTCCTGAGCAAACATCTCGGATCAATATTTCTAATCCTTCCAGACGAACCATGGTTTAACTGTTCGTTCCGCCACCATCGCTGTGCTTGTGTGACTTGTATCCCCCCGGAGGGGTTGCGCTATAAGTATCCGATTGTACTCCCCCCCACACCAGCCAGGGGAATAAAGCAGGAATTGGCAACAGTAGCCGACTCTCAACCCCACGCGCTCATGATGCAGCCCACCCCTGTTCCTCGCGACATCCTCATAGTCGGCGCCGGCATCGCGGGTCTGGCCAGCGCCATCTCTCTCGCCAAGGAACTGGCTTCCTCCATCCCCGACCTGAAGATCTCCGTTTTCGAAGGCGCACCAGAACTATCTGCCTCAGGGGGCGCTATAAGTCTTACCCCAACGGCGCAAAATTACCTCGACAAGTTGGGCGTCTTGTCCGAACTTAATCGCATGGGCAGTGAAGCCGGCATCGAAGTCGATCTCATTGAACTCTTCTCCCTCCGCTCAGGTCGCAGACTTGGACCTCTCAAATTCACCGACGAGAATGGCTTCGGTTACGGTGGCTACAAGGGCCGTCGAGTCATGCGAAATGCCCTCTCGCGCGCCATGTTATCTGTCATTCAAACCCACCTTCCCACGGTTTCCGTCTACTTCAACAAGAAAGTCGTAGGCGGCACCACAACCGACTCATCCGTCACCTTATCCTTCGAAGATGGCTCTTTCGCTACAGGTGAGCTTGTTCTGGGCTGCGACGGCGTCCACTCTATCACGCGCACGCGCATTGTCGATCCCGGCAACCGCTCCGAATACACCGGCATCTCTTTCATCCAGAGCGTCACCGACGCCCACGACCTCTCCGTCCCCATGCACTTCAACCAGACTGCCATCCACCTCACTCGCCACAGTTCCCTCCTCACTAGCTACTGCGACCCTGATCGCCAGAAGATCTTCTCCGCCGCTATCCTCCGCGTGAACGAACACCTCATTGAGCGCTACCAAGCCACTTCGAAAAGCGATTGTCCGGAACAAGCCAGCATGAAGATGTCCATCCGCTATCTGGTGCGCACGCAGTTCGCCAAATCTGCCCTTCCTAGCATCCGCGCGCTCCTCGACCACACCGAAGATTGGGCCCTGTATCCGGTATATCAGGTCCGGCAACGAGGGAAATGGCACAAGGGACGGATTCTGCTCCTGGGTGATGCAGCGCATGCGGTAAGCCATAAACCACCCCCCAATACTTCACTTTGAAAGCAGTCACTAATCTTCAGATATAGATGCCTCCCCGCGACGAATCCGCTGCCTACTCCATCGAAGACGCCCTCATCTTCACACAAATCTTCTCCCGCAACCTGCACGCCCCACTCGCCACTACCTTCCAAGAATACGAGTCCCTGCGCCGTGAGCTCGTCAACAAAGTCTTTGACGCCTCCCGCCGTCTCTGGCAAAGTGATCTCGATAAGGGATTATTTCCGGGCCACGTGCGCGAACTGATGTCGCCGGTTCACATGTCGCCCGGGGGTTGTACAACGATAGCATCAGCTAGACCGGCCGTTCCAGCAGCCACGCATCAGAGTTTCTCGGATCTGTCGGTGTACTCGTTGACCCGGGAGTTCCAAGGAGAGATCGAATCCTAATCGAATGAACTGGGGATAGATACGAGGATGGCATATAGAGGTGTTCAAAGGTTCCTTACTTCGGGTTTGTGTTCTCGTGGGGTACGGTATATTGTTTTTCACACGGATGGATCATAGAAAGGAATGGAATCTGGGACAGGACAGGATATATGGCTAGAAACGAGCGTTACGACCACATTACTACAGCAATGATAATACTTTCAACCATTAGTTTTCATGTTAGGACCACCCATCCTCCAAAATCTCCCTTACATCCAACCGATCCCTCGGATCCAACCTCGTAATCCTACATACAAAGTCCCTATCTATACGAGGAATCCCCCTCTCCCTCATAAGATGAAACGGTCTCAGTGTCTCCGGCGGACTATTCCGCATTGCTTCTGGGCTCCTGAAGATTGGCGTCCCAACCTCGTCTCCCTGTTGGGCGTAGAGGGGGTTTTTCGGGAACGGTGCTGCTGAAGTTGGCGAAGTGAAGGTCGGTGAAGCGGATTTCATTGTTGTGGTTGGTATTGGTGTTGGGTTGGTGTGGAGTTTATGAGGATATTGCTTGGTTTGATATCGATATCAGTCTGTTTAGCTATTTGTATTATGTAGTAGATGTAGTATGGCGAAGGAAATGTACATGTTATAGTATGAACGAACCCATCTCCGTGAAGTAAAGCCGATGCCTCCAACATCCTGCTCACCACATACTTTACCTCTCGTCGCGTTAGTCTTTTGCTGTTTAATGCGTGTAGTAGATCATCGTTAGATAGTAGGGTGGGTCTTAGACTTCATTCAGGAATGGGCGATATGTGGACATCCTGCTGGAAGCGATGGATATCGTCTCTTTTGTTTCGAGGACGGAAGGGTTGTGCACTCTTCACGATGACTGGTTGTTTGTAGGTTTGGGATCATTAAAGACTTTGAGACTTAGGATTCCATGGCGTTTTAAGATAGATGTTAGTGGATGATTTACGTTGCTAGCCAGATACTTTGTTGGAGCTGCTTTAATTATGTCTTGATATTTGATTGAAAACCTATTATTACTGGGATGATGGCCATCTTTTGAATCCGCCGAGCTTAGTTTAGCTTGTCAAATTGAAGTCGACTAATTGGAGGATTGAGTGTAGATCTCGATGCAATAAAGTGATCCACCGTGGCGTCACCGCCCGGGCGTGCCTGGTTTTCTGCCGTCCATTTTTTCCGTTTATCAAAAGATTCCCGAAATCCGTTGCTTCTCCTCCGTCCACCTTCTCCCTCTCATCCTCCCATTCTTCCTCCTTTTTCTCCCATTTATTTTCCATCTTCATTGGTTTAATAGATATTTTTTTTGTTTTAATTGCGTTTCTGTTACCCTTTTACTCTCCCTAAGCTCCTCATCATGCTGGGCGCTTTCCGCCGTTCCGGCGCCGTCCATGCGCTGCGAGCTTCACGATCTCTGCTGGCCAGATCGATTCCTCAGCAACCTCAATGGCTCTCTGCTTCTGCACCGGCGGTCTCATACGTCGCTCGCGCCCTCTACCATCCGTCCCCGGCTTTTCTTGATGCCACAGCAGCAGCTCAGGCGCAACTCAACGTCGCCGCCGACATCGAGCCCCGGCTACCCAATTCCAAGTTCCACAGCCTGGCACAAGACGGCCTGGTCAACGACAGACTGATCCGGACCGTGACAAATTCCATGAAGATTGAAACCATGACCGATGTTCAAGCTAAGACGATCCGTGAAACACTGAGCGGCGATGATGTGTGAGTTCTTCTTCGTCTCTGCCTCCCTTCATTCACCTATCTGCAAATGGCGGCTGACCTTGATTTTTTCTTCCCATATAGCTTGGCCCAGGCAAAGACCGGAACTGGAAAGACTCTTGCCTTCTTGATCCCGGTCGTCCAGCGCCTTGTTAGTGATCCGTCAGTCAAACGCTCGCGCCCCTCATACCGTGGACAACAAGGGAGGAGAAACACGCCCGATATTCGGGCGATTGTCATCTCTCCGACTCGTGAGTTGGCGGAACAGATTGCCCATGAGGCACAGCGCTTGGTGTATGGACTGGGTTTGACCGTGCAGACGGCAGTCGGCGGTACTCAAAAAAGATTGCATCTAAACAAGATCCGGAACGAGGGCTGCAATATCTTGGTTGGAACTCCTGGTCGTCTGAAGGACCTTCTTTCCGATCCGTACAGCGGTGTCACCGCGCCCCAGCTCCAAGCTCTCGTCTTCGACGAGGCTGATCGCTTGCTGGATGATGGCTTCTCGCAAGAGATCGGTCAGATCAAGGACCTCCTGCCCAACCCGGAGGAGGTCGACCGCCAGACCCTGATGTTCTCCGCCACCGTCCCAGGTGAAGTCATGAACATGGTGCGTCAGACTATGAAGCCTGACTTCAAGTTCATTAAGACTGTCTCGGAGGATGAGGTGCCCACCCACTTGCGGGTGCCCCAGAAGGTCGTCTACCTGGATGGCTTCCAGAACGGCTTGCCTGCTATTCTGGAGCTGGCCAAGCAGGGTTACGTTAACTCCCCGAATTTCAAGGCCATTGTCTACCTGAACGCAACGACGATGGTCTCGCTGGCCAACGACATATTCAGGCGGCTTCAGAATGATCCTGAGGACCGTACCAAAGGACACGCTCTTGGGCGCCTCCCTATTCTCCAAATCCATTCGCGACTGACT
The DNA here is from genome assembly GCF_003344945.1 of Aspergillus welwitschiae. Lineage (NCBI taxonomy): Eukaryota > Fungi > Ascomycota > Eurotiomycetes > Eurotiales > Aspergillaceae > Aspergillus > Aspergillus welwitschiae. The sequence continues at coordinate 757,215 of NW_020798697.1, forward strand.
CAGGCGCAAAGAACTCGTGTCACGAGTACTTTCCGCAACGCGCGCTCCGGCATTCTCTTCTCTTCCGACGTAACCGCCCGTGGTCTGGATTTCCCTGATGTCACGCACGTCATCCAATACGGACTCCCCAGCGAGCGTCAGACTTACATCCACCGCGTGGGGCGTACTGGCCGTGCGAACAAGGAAGGTGAGGGCTGGATCTTGCTGCATAACAACGAGAAGCGTGCCTTCAAACAGATGTTGGGCGACCTGCCGATCGAGGAGGATCAGACCACGATCCCCGTGGCGAAGGTCAACATGCGTGAAGAGATCGAGGATGATGGCTCAGAGACGAGCCGAACTCTACAACAAATCAAATTGGCCGCGCAGCAGGTTCCTATCGACGATCGCGTGGAGGCATGGAAGTCCCAAACGGGTACCATCATAGGCAAACTCCAACCTCTGTCGGCGACCCTGCCTGCAATGCATGACCTGTCCAAGTACGGATACGTGCTGCCCAAGCCTCCGCATCTCCCTTCCAGAATCCAACAAGCTTTGGAGAAGGGCGATAGGCCTCCTCCAAGGTCCAACCGTGGTGGGCCCCGGGATTCCTTCAGGTCCCGGGATTCCTACAGGCCCCGTTCTAGCGGTGGCTATAATGACCGCTACCAACGCTCTTCATCCCGCGACCGCGAGCCCCGCAACCCTTGGAACGAAAGAGGCTCCTCTCGCGGCCGTCGCGAGAGCCGCTCCTACAACCGCTACTGATAATTGGCGCTTGAGGCCAGGATGCCAGGATCATTAACGTTCTTAGATACCCTTCCTATGAAACGCAGCCCTGCTAAAATTGACCTTTGAAACCGGCTTGTTGTAATAGTGCCGGATATCTATTTGGGGATGAACTTCTCCTTTCTCCTTCTTCTCATTGTGATCGGACTGCGTGCAATGTTTCTTTTAAAAAATGTGTTCGATATGTGATCGGCTTGTATACTACATAACAGATACCACGTGAATATGGCATAGTCTCTACTCTAGATACAATATACATGTATAATATGACAGAAATCCCAACATATGACCCTATCGCTATCACTTCATAGGACATAGGAAACCAACTAGAAAATGGTCTGCTTTCTAGTCCTTGTAAAGTGACCACTGGGCTACGAGACCGGAGGATCGAATACAGTCAATCCTATCATCAAATCGATAATTCTACTAAATTTGGAAACCAATATAACAGAAAAAGAATGCTTTTAATCTATCCATAGTAAAACCCCAAGATAGTCCTAATATACATACATACATGCTGCCATCTATGTCCAATAAACCCAATAACAAGCGCTAGCTATTCAATAGCATTCATTAAGCATCCTCCCCATTCTTCTTCTTCTCACTCTCCGCCGCCTTGGCCGCAAACCTCTCCCTGGCCAGCTCAATCCTCGACTTCGGCTTCTGACCTCCCTCGCCACCAACATCCAATCCCTTCGCCTTGGCCGCCCACTCACCTCTGCGGCGCTTATACAAGTCCATCGACCAATTACGCCACACCGCACGACCGACAAACGAATCCCTCAGAGCCATTTCACTGCGCGCCAGTTCCTGCGCCATGCGCTCCTTCACGAAGAACACGTCCTTCGTAGCGTGCCAGAGAGCATCCACGACGCGGGACCCGCTGCTATCCAGGGCCAGTTCTTCGAGATGGCCCGTGAAGCGGACGGCGAACTGGCGCCGGAATTGCGGCGTCGAGGTGGGCAGAGTGAGGGACTTTTGAATGACGTGGGAGGCGGTAGGGTCTTTGGCGATGGTGAGGAGGGATTCGGGCGTTTGGGAGAGGAGACTGCTGTAGACGAGGGCGCTGAGCGGGCCCGGGGCTGTGAGGATCGTCTGCACGAAGAGAGAGTTGTGGAGTTTGGCGCCTTTGGGGTTCGTGTTGATGTTGGCGTTGGCGTTGTCGGGGCCGAAGTCGGGGATTGCGGGGGGTTGTTGGTGGTCGTCTTGGTCTTGGTCTTGGTTTTGTTGTTGGGGTTCAGAGGTGGTGGTTGTGTCCTCGAGAGTGAGCATTTGGGACAGTCGCTTGGCGGGGTCGCTGTCGTAGGCGGTTTCGAGGGAGCGCGCGATAGGGGTGGTGTCGACGCCGCGGACGATGCATCGCTCGACGAGGGTCTTGGGGACGATGACGCGGGAGCGCTCGATGAGGTTGGGGATCTGAGGGACGAGGAGTTCCACGGCGTTTTCGAGGTCGTCCTTTCCGAGACGTTCCAGGACTTTGAGCACGACGTAGCCGGCGGTGATGTTGCGCGACAGGGAGCGGAGTTGGTCGCGCAGGAAGTTCTTGTAAAGACCCTTGAATAGCTTGCCGGGCATGTATCGGACGATGGTCTCGAGGAGGCGGGAGCCCACGGGGTCGTAGAGAAGGCCGCGGATGAAGACGGTGCTTTCTGTGCCTTCTTCGAAGGTGTCGTCGGGGATTAGTCGGCGGATGATCGACTTGGGGTCCTTCGCGCTGGCCTTTCCGAAGTGCGAGAGCTCCAGGTATACGAGGACTTGGAGAACTGGGTTTCCGACGGGGTGGGTGGCAAGTGCGCGAAGATAGGTGTCGTCGAGCACGGAGACCATATCCTGCATGATCTTCTTCAGGGTGCCCTCGAACGATTCGGGCACGCTGCGCTTCTGCGCAACGGGGTTCTCGTCCTGCACTTCGTTGAGAACGCCGTGTCTTTCCTTCTTGCGACTAGCAACGACCGAGTCGCTCAAGGATAGATCGACAGGCTCTCCTGCCAGCACCAACAGGAGAACGCGAATGGTGTGCGACGCAAACCGCTCCGTCAGCAAGTATCCCCAGTTTCCCTCCAACTCCTCGATGACCTTCATGAACATCTCCGCCAGCGACAGTTCGGGCTCGGGCTCGTCTCCCTCCTCGGCTTCGGTCTTGCTAGCCTTCTTGGATGGCTTTTGCGACACTCCAGGCGCAGCGTGAATGAAAAGAGTCTCGCAGCAATGACTGGCGAACCGGTGCTGAACCAGGTGCAGGAAATGACCGATGAATTTGCTGAACAGTCTCCGGATCTGGTGTATGTCCGACATCGAGATCAACTTCTCCATAAGACGCGAACACGACTGACTGCATGAGATCTTCAATTCCTTGCCTTCGGCCTCCTTGTAGACACTCTCGACGAAGACTCGTCGCTCCTCTGCGTCTCCGAACTGGTTGGTCTCCAACACCTCGTTTGCACGCGAGAAGTATTCCTGCTCCTCAGGATCGAGAAGACCATAAAAGGGCATATCGCCCGTCTGCGCTCCCTCCTCGCCCTGCTGTTGTCCATCGTTCAGAGCGATATAATCGGCACCGTTAACGAAGTCGTTGGTCTCGTCGTCGGAAGGTTTCACTCGTTTGGGCACGACATCTTCGGGGGCGTCGTCGCGCTTTCGCTTGCTGGCTTCCTTGTTGGCCTTTTCGGTGGCGCGACGGCCTCTCTTGACCTTTTCACGAGGCATGATGTGACGATGTGCAATTGGGAGTTGAAGGGGGAAGTTTTCTCTCTCGCCGATTCGCTTTTTTTCTGCGTTTTTCCCGCAATCGATAAGCAGTGGTCCGAGCGTCTTCAACAGATGTTTGTCTTGTTTGCATCTCTTTACTCCCCCGATCAACTATTACTTACTTTCACATTAACTTCCTCATGACAACAACTGTTGTGGAGAGGGGGAGAATGGCATGGAATACTCAATGACTTCTCTGATCTCAGTTGTTAATGTGCGACATCTATCATGTCACCTGAGTTGAATTGACTGCAAAGCTGCTGCGGAACGATACAACGCCAGATTCCGTACTCATGGATGAGATTGTTGAAATAGCTAGATAATGGATCTTCTACTGAATAAACTAATCTAACCAAAAGAAAGCAAGGAAAATCAAGGGATAAAGAGAAAAAGAGACAAAATGCAACAATTACTTCCGAATCCCGTCCCAAGTATCATCCATATCCTATTGAACTTCTAGTAGACACCGGTGTCCCTTCGTTGATAGCAGGAAATGCAGGACCTGCTCCATGTCCTCATCGCTCATTCCTTCCCGGGATGATACCTCTGATCTGGGAAACTGTCGGAAGAAATGGGCGGTAGCCAAGCGCAGCTCTATTCGAGCCAAATGTAACCCCAGGCAATCTGTTACAGTCAGGTTAGCTGCTGGCTGATACTCTCCTAACAGTTGACAGTCGGCACTTACTACGTGTCCCTGCTCCAAATGGCATGAATGCATCCTTCATCTCCTTGGTAGGGGAAGCCCAGCGGGAAGGATCGAACCTATACGAATTTTAGTCAACAACTTCGGGTTCAGCCAGCCAAGTGCGAATGCTTGGACCACTTACTTTTCGGGCTCCGGGAACGCAACAGGATCACGATGCAAGCTCCAGATTTGCGTCGTTACAGTGCTCCCTCCGGGGACCCAATAGCCGCTAAATGTCGCACCTTGTGGTGGTACAACGCGAGGGAGAGCACAAGGGACGGCGGGATACAGGCGCAAGGCCTCATCAATGACCTGGTTCAAATAGGATAAGCTCTGGACATCCTTGTCAGAAAACAACTCGGGCAGTGTGGCGACCTCGGCAACAAGTGCTTTCCGGATGACTGGCGCCTTGCAGACTGCCCAAGTGAGATAGGTCAAGGTGTTGGCTGTGGTATCACTCCCAGCGACGATGAGGTCAGAGGCATCGTCGCGGATTTCAGCATCAGACAATCCTTCCTTGCCAGCATTATACAGTTTTGTAAAAAGTGTCGGCTTGACGTTTTCGGGACTTGCGGCTAACAGCCTTTTGTAACGGTTGACGGACTCGTCAGCATAGTCCCCGAATCTATTTCGGCTCTTGTTAGCCTCCCTGAGGATAGGGAGCGGCAGGAATTCCGCGAGCCTGAAGATGAAAGGAAAAGCTACTCGAGACTCTCCGACCAAGGCGGCTATCTCTAGGTCTTTGATATGCTGATCTTTCTGCGCGGCTTGGTCAACTCATGTCATAAAGTTCGGCTCGCGATAGGCTATATTACTTTGCCTTGCTCCAACATCCGGAATGAGTCCCCGAAGGACAATTCTCCAATAATGTCGCTGGACATAAAGAAAAACCACTTCTGGACATCTGCCACTTTACGGGTGGTCATTTCCTCTCGCATGCGCTGCATAGTGAGGCGGATGCGGGCCTCTATCAAGGGCTCCAGTGAATGCAAGTTCGCATCTGCGAAGGGCGATGAAAGGAGCCTGCGATGTTTGCTGTGAAACTTGGGATCAGTAGTACTGAAGATACTTTTTGCATTGTCGTGCTTGAGCAATTCATATACCGGCGATTTTAGGAAGCCACTTCCTATGCGATGGATCTCTCGGGCTTCAGCAATCTTAGCAATGTCGACTGCATTCGGACCGACCCGGACGACAGAACCTACATGAGAGCACACAATTAGCCTTGCGGGTGCCTCTGTCCAACGATTTGCTCGAATTACCATATATTTTATGTAGCGCTTGCACATATCGTGGCCGGTTCCCTATGACTGTTTGATATCTGACGAAAATATCCGTCCACTTGCACAGGAAGGGGCCGGGGACCGACGACAATGGGTTCCTTCGCTCGCGATAAACATTCTACTCGCTTGCACGTTTAGCCTTGATCTGTCAAGCAGAAACCAAAGTGAACCCACAGTTACGATATAGAGGACGAGGAAAAGAATAACCAAAGTCGGACCATGGCTAGCCACGAAGCTGGACCCCATTGCGCTTGCTGGGTGAAGCGATACCGGATCCCCAATGAACTAATGCTACTACTGTCCCATGATTCCAGGATAGATTATCGTTAGCATTTAGAAGGGAGGAGCGTGTGCTGGCATTTTAACCGCTCCCTCAGGTAATTGCTAAAACGTGGGACGTGCGATGAAGTAATACCAAGTACAACCGAAAACGGATTGCAACTGAAGCTTCTGCCAGATAATAGTACACCAACCCCTCTCAAACAGCGAATGAGGGAGTACAAGCTTCTGAACTGACTCATTCTCCGTGGTCGTTGGAGGTAGCCGACCATCTCTAATTGCCCTCAGGTAGAGCAGCTGACGGCCTGACGCAAGGTCCAGCGCGACCGCAGGTTGAGATGAATGCGATGACAATCATCCAATGGGCTCGATAAGTAGTGCTGCTTGATAAGGTGGGATTTGCATTGGTCTCAACGTAGCGGTGTAACTGCCTGGAGCAACGGATTCGCAGTTTACGGCATACCTTGCATATCAGCAGTTACACTGGTGAGTCGGCTACTCTGAAGGAAGCCAAAGATCGATAACATCGATGATCTGGCCCGACAATGCCATTATTATCAGGGAATATAAAACAAAGCTGTGACTGCTTGTTGATGAGATAAAATTGGCCGCGACTGAGCCGGCCGCCGTTCATCTCTATACTAGTGATGACCGCCAACTGGCACGGGTTGAAAGCCCTATCTCGACCGCATCCGACGATGCGACCAAACTTAACATAACACCCCCTAACCAAGAGAACGACAGCCATTCCTTCATTCATACCCAATTTATTGCCAAGAACTGGCTGACAGTCGCGTTCCCGAACGACTCAACTTAAAATATCTCCTCAACTGATCATATTTCGGGTCGCGACTCCCATCCGAGCTTCCCATTGGCTCGCGGGCGGTTCCGAGCATCATCGACTGGCCCTGGGTACAACCTTGCTATTGCTGGCCAGCGTCATTGATCCGTCAACTTCCGGATGCCGTTGCTGGTTCGCTGTGCTATGACCCCTGTTACAATTTACTCTGATGTTGTCTGATCTCTTTCCCTCCGCTGCTGCTCGGTCGCGATGCATGCGCGGCTTCAATGCACTAGCAAGACTTGTTGACAGGAGCCCAAGCCAATCAAGGTGACCCCGGAGTGTCTCATTTGACACGACTAATTGGCTTGCGATGCCTCTGCTGTTCGTGAGGGCTGCAGTCCCCTTTGAGGCCGGGGCCAATGCCACCGATGTGCTCATAAACGAGGTCCATTTCAATCGCACCGCACTCCATTACTATCACTACACGCTCTTCAGCAATGGGACCCTTTCCAATGGCACGGACTGCTATCTCGCCTTCAATCAGTTCCAACCACACATGAACGAGAATGGGACTTTTGTGAACGGAACCTCCTGCTATGCACCTATTCGGGATATAGGTCGACATGCGTCGGCTGGCCTGGCTTTTGCCTTCATGTTTGTCTTTGCGATTGTTTTCACCTTGATCAACATGCGCAAGCATAGCCGGCGGTATCTGCCTGCTGATCGCCGGTGGACACTCCTGGGCCGTCGGGCGAAATGGATCTGGATGCTCTTCATTGCCGCCTGCGGCACCATTAGCTGTTTCATGAGCATCGACGTGGATCGGGGGTACATTGTGAGCGTCCCGTTGATTCTGCAGAGTGTGTTCTACACGCTGTTGACGCCAGGGATGATGGCCGCGGTATGGGAGGCGGTCCGGCACTGGTAAGTAATGATAGGTTGCATTCCCGGACTTGTAGAACCGAATTGACACGAATCCCAGGGGCTCCTGGCAAGAGCGGCAGATCTACGATCGGGATCCGTACGCATTCCAAGTATCCAGCAGCCGGCAAGGTCAGGAGTTTGTGCTCCCGATCATCTTCTACGGATGCGCTTTGGCCAATTTTGTCTTGACCGTCCCGCGCTCTTGGACCGCCATTGAGATGCAACGCAGTCTCGACCAACAGCTCAATGAAGCCAAGCCGGTCGCTACAGATGTACGATGGCGTGCCGCCGGATTTGTCGCGGTGGCCGGCGTCTTAGTGATCTGCTACAGCCTGGAACATAGCATCTACCGCTACCGGGCGCGACCGACCAGCACCATAGGCCAGCTCTTGTTCTACTTGAATGCGGCCCCATCGCAATTCCTCATAGCTATTGTGTTGCTTGGCGTAAAGATCGGATACGCTATTGCCTCTGCCTTCGACTGGACAGTGTCCCCCTTGAGGTACGGAGTCGATTCTGGATGGCTCTACGGGCTGGGATACACGCCGGTGCTGCTCTTGCTCATTCTGTTCAATACCTGTGGATTCTGCGAGCTGAATGAAGATAAAGCCTTGATCGTGCAGCGAGACGAATTCAACCATGCAGTTGCTGATGCTGTGGGAGTCGGACAGCGGAAGCCCAGCTGGTGGAAGAAGAGCCGCACCTTCGTTCGAGAACTTGGTGATCATCGCCAACGCCAGGGCTCGCAGCAAGACGATCGTGATATGAGTCGGTTTGTGGAGATGGGGATCATCAAGCCACGAGAGCAACCTCAGGAGGACGAACCCAAGCCGGAGACATGGGTGACTACGCGTACTGCCAGTCAGGGCAGCGAGTCGACTGCGGTGGCGCGTACGGAGAGCAGTCCGGAGGCCAGCCCACCGTATGTCGAATATACTCTGCAGCCGGAGTTGTCTCGGAATACTTCTAACGAGATGGAGGTACATGGGCGCCCGCAGACTGAAAGGGACATATTGGGATAGGGGTCAAGCTAGTAGGAATACGGATAATATTGGAGGGTATGGATAGTTAGTTCGCGATGTATCATGAGTCGATGACTTATATAGGCCAGATGAATCACAGATGGATGTTAGTGAAATGAAGTTTATTTCTTTCTACTTGATACTCAAGCGCAGTATCAATATATGCACGTGACACTCTGATTGCATGTTTGCTCGGTTTGCCTCCCTGCCTCTCATTGCGAAGCTTCACTTCACCCTCCACCATCCACTCCACTCCCATTGTTCAGACAGACCACAATTCGCGTCCGGATATCCCAGTGACGAAGCTGCAAGCAGGTCTTGCAAACCAGAAAACCCTTTAGTGATCATATCCTCCCCTCCTTCCAACTCACAACATGGAACCCGAAAAGCGCAAATACGCCGCCGGGCCTTCCCTGCCCTCCACTAGCGAAGACGACTCCAGCAAACGTCGCAAAGTGATCGGACCAGCTCCCCCTCCTCCATCTACCACTGCAGACGCCAATTCCTCCGACAACAGCTCCTCTGATGACGACTCTGACGACGACTTCGGACCCAGCCTCCCTCCGCCAGAAGGCACCGTCCCATCTGTCCCCAATACCAGCGCAACACAACCCATCCCCTCCGAAAGTACCTCAGAAGCACCAAAACAACCCCAGCGCGATGCCTGGATGCTCGAGCCCATCGACGGCTCGAACCGCAACTCCCGCGTCGACCCGACGAAACTGCGCAACCGGAAATTCCAAACCGGGCGGGGAGCCAACACTACGCCCAGTGCGGGCGGGTTAGACGTTTCCTGGACTGAGACGCCGGAGCAGAAAATGAAGCGCCTACAGGATGAGGTCCTGGGTGTGCAAACACGGCCTACTGCCCCTAATGCGGGCGACTCGGCGGGAGGAGCGCGCGGCGCACAGCCCTCGCGGGCTATGCAGGAGAAGATCCACCGGTTCAATGAAGAGAAGAGGAAGGAGGAGGCGAAAGCGAGGGATGCGGAGAGAAAGAAGAAGAAGGATGGAGAAGAAGAGGAGGATGACCCTAGTGCTCGTGCTTTTGATAAGGAGAAGGATATGGCGCTTTCGTCGAAGATTACGCATGCGCAGAGACGGGAGATGATGAATAAGGCGGCGGACTTTGGGTCGAGGTTTACGAGTGGGAAGTTTCTGTGATTGAGCGACGCTTGTTCGGTATCTTTCACGAGGATCTTGTCCGACTTGCTTCGCATGGTTGCGGCTCTGTCGTACACAGCGTCGTACGGGCCATCCGTTTGTTGATCAATTCTGCCTAGGGCAATGACTGGCAGCCGGAGGCTGGGCAATTCCTCTATGCCAATGGTCGTTTCGGATAAGTGCATCGCCCTGATCAGCCATGTTGGTTACAGTTCTCGTTGTATCTGGTAGCAGCACCTGCTGTTAGATATCAAGGCTCACAGTGCCGCGAGAATGACCAGTGAGCCATCTCAGGTTGTCGCCGCAGCGCGGTGACATGCTGGAGCTATGAAAAATGGACTAATACTATCATGGAACTTCAGTGTCCTCTCAGAGGACAGATAGTAGGCCGATTAGCTGGTATGGGGTTTGGGTTCTCCGAAACCCGCCAAGATGGGAAGATCAAGATAACTTTATTTGGCGGCTTGGCTGCTTCGGATGGCCATCCCGCAGATAACATCTGGTGTGATTCTGGGGTACATCCCTAGAGTTTGAGTTGTAATTTTATATAAAGACTACATAGAAACCTAGGTAAATAAGTTCAAATATCATAATTAGCTGCAATCATCTTCACTTACGCAGACGAAACAGTCAGCGGGGCGATTGACAGCATCTCCGCGGGATGATCTGCTGATCTTATCAGACCATCGATGATGCGGGGATGTTTTGGCGTCTCCGCCTTGCTTCGGCTTCATTCCTTGCTTTCCCCCTCTTCTTTCCCTCTCCTCTATTCTTCCCTCCTCATCTTTACTCCCTCTACAACTTCATCACCATGAACCTCCGCCAAATCAACGCCCACAACCTCTCCACCTTCCGCCACCACTATGTCTCCGAGATCTCTGGCTCCCTCGGCGACCTGGGCACATTCCTCCCCATCGCCATCGCTCTAGCCGTCAACAACACCGTCTCCCTCTCCAGCACGCTAATCTTCTCCGGGCTCTTCAACATTCTCACAGGCATTTTCTTCGGTATTCCCCTACCCGTCCAACCCATGAAAGCCATCGCCGCCGTCGCCATCGCCCGCACCTTCACCAACGGCGCCATCGCAGCAGCCGGCCTCTTCGTCGCAGCCTTCATCCTCCTCTTCAGCGTAACCGGCCTCCTCACGCGCTTCGCCAACGCCATCCCCATCCCCATCATCAAAGGAATCCAAGTCGGCGCCGGCCTCTCCCTCATCATTGCCTCCTGCAACTCCCTCCTCAACAACCTCTCCTGGCTCTCCCCCTCCTGGGCCGACAACCGTCTCTGGGCCCTCGCCGCATTCTGCTTCCTTCTCTTCACCACCGTCTACCGCACCGTCCCCTACGCCCTCCTCGTCTTCCTCCTCGGTCTCATCTTCGCCCTCATCCTCTCCACTCTCGCCTCCGACCTCCCTTCCCTCTCCCTCTGGCACCCTTACACCGTCCTCCCCTCCCCATCAGACTGGTCCACAGGCATCCTCGACGCCGGAATCGGCCAGATCCCCCTCACAACACTCAACTCCATCGTCGCTGTCGTCCACCTCGCCCATGACCTCCTCCCCACACACACCAACTCTTCACACCTCAACGTCACCTCCATCGCCCTCAGCGTCTCCGCTATGAATCTCCTCGGCTGCTGGTTCGGCGCCATGCCCGTGTGCCACGGCTCTGGCGGCCTGGCGGCGCAGTACCGCTTCGGGGCGCGTTCCGGCGCCAGCATCATCTTCCTTGGTGTGTTTAAGCTCGTGATCGGGGTGTTCTTTGGTGAGTCGCTGGTCGGTTTGTTGAAGCGGTTTCCTACGGCCTTGCTGGGCGTTATGGTTATTGCGGCAGGAATGGAGTTGCTTAGTGTTGGGGAGAGTTTGAACACCACGGGTGCGAGGGATATTCGGAAGGCGGTTGCAGGCCAGGGGGGCTTGACGGGCGAGGATATGGGGCCTATGTTGAGTGATTTTGAGAGGAAGAAGAGGTGGATGGTAATGATGGTTACGGTAGGCTTGTTGGTTGGGTTTAAGAATGATGCTGTCGGGTTCTTGGGGGGTTTGTTGTGTCATTGGGCTTTTGAGATTCCGGCGGCGGTAGAACGGGGGTTGACGAGGTGGAGAGAGGGGAGAGTGAGGTTGGAGTAGATTGGGTAGGTGGGTGTTATTATGTAGTAGGGGAGGGGAGGAGGTGGTGAGTGTGTATATATGAGGTTTGGCTTTGGTTATATGACATTGATGATGTGTGATGACGATATGATAAAAATGTCTGTGATTGCATTGCATGTTGCGGTTCTGTGTCTGTCTGCATTGAAAGTGCTATGCTGTTATATAGCTTGGTCTAAGCAAGGATGCTTTATTTCTATACTCTATATCAGTCTATCTCTATCTCTATGTCTAGTCTATCTCTCTATACACTGTATATGCAAACAACTGTACAATCTATCCTCTGGGTCAGGGTACTGACCCAACAACTTCAACAACCCAGCTCATCCATCTCCCATCCACTTGCACCCCCTCGCTCTCAAGTCACCCGACACACCGGCACATCCCCAACATCCGTATGCCTTACTCTACTCCGCCTTCTTCGAAGCCTTTGTCCGAAGCTTCATCAATGCGAACACCAACGCATACCCACTAATCGCAAAGATGACAGTGATACCAGCATTCCGCCACCCGTAATAGTAGTGGTTGATGTTCAGTGTAGTCAAGAAGTCGCTTCCACGACGGTACTCACATACCCGGCACGTCGAGGTAGCATCCGGGTTGGTCAAATTGACACGCCAGCCCTGACCCGCGATGTAGTCCTTCAGGTATTCAGCGCAGGTGCCATTGGTAGGGTTGAACAGTGCAAACTCGTCCTCGTTGCAGGTGACCTTGGCATCCCACATATCGAAGGTGAGCATGCCGGACACGACATAGTTAAACGGGTTGAGGTAGTAGAGCCAGTATTTCCAGAACACGTTGAGTTGCGTGTACGGAACGAAGATACCGCAGAAGAGCACCAAAACACTGATGATCATGGGGTTCACGAGAGCTGCGAAGGTTGGATTGGGCGCGTAGGCTGCGATGAACTGGCCAATACCCGTGTAGATGAACTCGTAGATGAGCATGATGAAGAAGGTAGCACCCGCCTTGTTGGAGTCATGAGGCAGGCGTACGCAGTAGTACCAGCAAAGGAAATACAAAACTGCGCATACACAGAGGTATGGGAACTCGGACACAATAAGACCAATGACAAAAGAGATCCAAGAATACATCTTCGACTTTTTCTCTCGTGCATCGTAGATATCGCGTCGCTGGATGAACAATGGTTGGAGCTGATTGATAACACCTGGTGCAACGAAAACAAAGTTGAAAATCGTGAACATCTTCAATTGCAGGGCTGTCACGCTTGGACCGACCCTCCAGAATGAGAAACCATTGAGCAGGGCAGAGATGATATGCAGGGAGAATTTGTTGTTGACGTAGTTGGTATTCCGGAAAAGAGCCACGTTCATTCTGTGGGTAACGATCTTCGTTTGTTCCCAGAGTGGCATCGAGAACTCGCATCCATCGTCGTTAACACCAGAGGGCTTCGAGGCAGCCTCGGATATCAAATGATCAAGCTCGGTGATCATCTGCTGATGTTCAGGCGACTCAAGCCAAACATGGTGCCAGTCTTTGTCTTTAACGCTCTCGATGCCTCCAGTGACCACGTCGATCATGAACTCGGCTGGGTTAGCCTCGATGGGGCATTGCGCGCCATATTTGCCGAAATAATTCTTGATCGTTTGTCCATTTTCGCCGATATCACCAAAGTACACAGTTTTACCGCCGCGTGCGAGAAGCAGAAGAGTGTCAAACTGCGCAAATAACTGGGCAGAAGGTTGATGGATAGTCACCAAGACAGCTTGTCCAACGTCAGCTAACTTGCGGAGGAACCGCACTGTATTATAAGCAGACTGTCCATCCAACCCAGAGGTAGGCTCATCCAAAAAGATCAAGATGCTTGGTTTGGATACAAGCTCCACGCCAATGGTGACTCGTTTTCTTTGCTCCACACTAAGGCCATTGCCAACTGTGCCAATAAGAGTGTCTGCCAGATCATGAAGCTCAAGCAGGTCAATGATAGTCTCAACATACTTAAGTTTCTCTTCTTTAGGGGTTGTTCGTGGCTGGCGTAATAATGCAGAGAACTCTAGAGCTTCCCGAACCGTAGCAAACGGTTCATGGACATCTAATTGCTCGCAGTACCCAGCCATTCTTTGAAATGACACAGGCAACGGCCGGCCATCAACCATGATAGACCCAGTAATGGTGCCCTCTGTCTTTCGCTGTGCAAGAACATCAAGTAAGGTCGTCTTGCCTGCTCCTGAAGAGCCCATGAGAGCCCCAAGCATGCCTGGTTTAACCCAACCATGGATATTATCCAACAAGACCCGGTCGCCGGAAGGTGTTTTGACGGTATATTTGAGGTTCTTCCAGGTAAAGACGGCAGTATTGCGGGAAAGGTTGCCATCCACCTCTGCAGTCGTGTCGCTAGTGGCAGCCTTGGCTTGCTCCTTTTCCTTGACCTGAGATTCTTCGTCGATGCTTCTCTGGTGCTGCTTTAGATTTTCACGAGGGATCAACAGTGAAGCACTCCCTCCGGCACCAGCTTTCCAATATGTGGTGCAAATAATGGTGAGCACAGCGAAGAAGCCCCACCATGCCCACACAACTCCGAAGTTTCTCCAGAGCTGGGAATGCTTGTAATGAAGTGATGAGAGATACTGGTCACCGGTCACGTAGTCTGCACCGGGAAGAGCACCGCCTACACCAGTGCAGGCTTTGTTGGCTGAGTCGACATCCTCATATCCAGGGCCGTTAGGGACAATGTTTTTTCCAACGCAAGGAAAATGTTGGCCATGAAACTCATTCGACAGCGCAGCTTGAAAGGCATAAGCCATGGGGTTGGTATAGTAGAGCTCAAGGAACCAGTTTTTGACCTTTGGTTTAGGGATCATGTAGCCAGCATACATGACGATTCCCTTAATAGCGGTTCCCGAAATCTTCGATGCGGCTTCGAAGGTACTGAACCCTGCACCAATGCATCGAAATAGCGCCGTAACACACTAAACAATGTTAGTTGAGAGCTATTATTGGGTTTGGAAGAACTCACCAAAGTTGTGGTGAATAGGATGATCCAAAAAGTGAAAAACGCCGCTGCTGTTGCTTTGAGGCCAACCATCCAATACAATACAACCGAAAAGATCGTGCATTGGAATAGCAGCACCGGAAAGTCAGCTGTTATCTGTGCCAAGCAGAAAGCAGCCGGATGGTAGAAAGCAAATGTCTTATGCTTGATGAGCACAGGCCGCCCTTTGAAGGACTCGGTAACCTCAGACATAGCGACGATCGTATTGTAGAGCAGGGAGAAAAAGACCGCTCCACCTTTTGTGAAAAGCCCAGCAGATGTCTGCGGGGCGTTGTAAAAGCAGGATCCTGCAATCAAGGCCATAACCAGAGACAGGATTTGCTTAATTAAGAATGTGGACTTTTCACCCCACAGAATCTGGTACTGACGCCGTGTACATGCGAGGACTTGAGTCCCAAAACCTGTGGTAAACGGACTCTTCTTTGGCTGGTGTGTGGTCTTTTCGAAGGCAACGGACTCCTTGAACGCCTCCGTCCGCTCCTGAGCGATCGCGCTTGTGGGATAGTCGTATTCCGCTGTCATGTGGCTGTAGATAGCTGACGCCTTATACTCTGCCATAATAGAATCGGCATTCCGGGGAAACCTGTTTTCATACCCAGGTCTTATCCTTCGCTCAGTAGGCACGGTCACACCTGTTAAAAAATCACCTGGGAAGCGTCAATATCGGTCAACCCTCAGTAGCAGCATGTGATTTGAGAATACTTACCAACATTGGCACCATCTGTATAGACGAACCCCAGGTTCTCCATGAATGGTTTTGCTGCAGCCGCTGGGCCATAGAAAATCTGTTTTCCCTCGTCCAGAACCAAAACCTTATCAAAGAGATTATATATCCCATTCCCCGCTTGATAAAGGGTCACAATTGTCGAGAGACCGAGGACGTTAGTCATCGCTCGCAAAGCCTTAGCCCACTCCAATGCAGTACTGGCATCGAGACCGCGGGTACTATTGTCCCAGCAAAAGACAGAGCCCCTTGTTGCCAAGCATTCAATAATAGAGACTCGCTTTCGTTCTCCTCCCGACACACCCCGCACAAACTCGTTCCCTACCTTCGTGTCGGCGGTATGTGAAATCCCCATAGATTCCATCAAAAATTGCTTTGTCTCAGCAGTATATTCTTTCACGGATGCGGCACCGTCGGGAAGATGAGAAGGAACTTTGAGCCGAGTAGCAAAGTCCATTGTCTGACCTACGGTCAACCGTGGATAGAATAGCTCTTCTTCCGTATTCATCACGATATGGCTTCGATATTGAGCTGCTTCTTCATGGGACATATTTCCAAAGCTCACGTCACCCTTGATGGTGTGGTAGCCATGGCGGCGATTGGAGAGTAAATTGAGAAGAGTGGTACATCCTGAACCCGGGCGTCCCAAGACTAGGAGCATCTCCCCTGGCTTGACACAGCCGTGGCTTTCCGTCAATATAGATTTCAGGGGTGGCTTTCGGGTAAAGTCGCGGATTCGTTGTGGTAAGTTGAATTGGGAGAATAGGTTCTCATTGACTGCCGCTTCTGCTGCAAGGACATCCACGCCGAGATTCTTCCAGGTCACACCTAGCTCCCGCTTTTTGAATCCTGCCGCTGCCTCACGTTCCTGGCTCCGGATTACCTGCGGGGTCATGCTCCATTCTGCATCCTTCCCAGGAGCAGAGGCGTTGACTGCATGGGGAACGATCAAGGTTTCTGCGCTTGGAGCTTCTCGAACATTGATATGGGGGACATTCAGTGTGTCGAGGCTCTTCCGTTCTGGGATTGATAAGTCGGAAGACTTCTCGTCTTCCGGAAACTCAGGAGGATTCATAGCAACTGAAATGAATAGCCGGATGAGATTAAGAAGACTCGATGTGTTTATCGTCTGGAACTAGCGAGACTGAAAGTCCAGACCCTATGCATTCTTATATACATTTATGGAACCCCAGGGGTCTCTAACACGATAAGAACTGCTGGTATTGCACGTCAGCTCAACTACCTTGGGTGAGCCGAGTACCCGCGAGTGGAGTACTTACAGATGAGAAACATTATGTGCACCATGCATATGTGCACTATGCATCTGCCATCTACTACCCATGAGGTTCCGCATCTGGTCCAATAGCCTGGGCGGATGATCGGCTTCCATCGTCTTCCCAAAACGGTAATATAATGCAATGGCCTCGGTTGTTTGCTCCATAGTTGTTTCACAGTAGGTGAGATGTTCACGCCGGATCCACAATAGCTCGGTGGATCGGCTTTCTAGAATACCTCGGGAGAATCATACTCGTTCTGAATCTCGTGTTAGAATCCGTAGAGATAAAGTGTGTTCCAGTGGCAATGATTGCCTGCAGCGAACTGCCAGTGGCGAGGGCGAAACGTGTTGCGCCAGACAGTTGCGCTGGGCCTACTAATCGAATACCTCGATGATATGCCTAATCAATATCTCAGCAGATTTGTAGGATCTGAATCTCTTCAGAAATCGCGTTGAGGGGGCGGCATGCCGACTTGATCTGGCGGCATAGATAACCGGCTGTCACCCTTTTCGAGCGTTGCCGACCTATCCGGGTATCCAGACAATTCACATTGCTGAGGATGTCCAGACCACCGATAGTCTTGGCTAACCCACAAGAGCCCTGCTTAACGAAGCAATGTCACATTCTGCCTGCATAAACGATCCTGTGCCACCTATATCCCGCATCAGTATCTGGTCGCCAACGACGAAAATCATTGCGCCTATCATTGAACTGGTATGGATTCGGGCTTTAGGTGGCGCTGCTCACCTACTAGTGGAAGAGGACGAATAGCTTGGATTCAGGAGCGGAAAAGACCGGAATCAAAATCCGCGATGACTGCAGGACGGTAAAGGGGACGGAAAAAGCGATTCAAGCGAGGAAAAATATTGCTGGCTAAGTTGACGTGAAGTGAGAAGAGCAGAAGTTCGGCTTGCTCGCCTTGGCGGGTTGGAGCCTCAGGTTTTCCATTCACATTCCTTCGTTCTTCGTTCCTACCACAATATTTTACTGCCCTCAATTTGAGGATTATCACCAAAATGCCTTTCTCATAGTTCGTTCGTCTTCAGGTAAGCGACCCTAGTGCATACATGAGTTAGACAACTGATGCGCTCTTGACTCTTAACATAGGGGAATATCCGGCAGATACAAGTGATATTGTATGCAGCAGCAAAATTCAAGCGAGCTTGTGGGAGTGCTTCCAATGGGATACTCCAAAACACTCATTTATAATGTCGGCACCAGACTGCATAAGGTGTCCTAAGCGGTAATAGGAATCCTGGCATCCGCATACGCTTTGCGGCAGAAAAGGGAAACATATGATATGATACCAGCAGGAGGAAGTACCCTCGTGCTGGGCTGTTGCTTCTGAGTTATTTCTCAGAAACCAGATGGGCAAAACAAACAGAATCGGCGTTCTGTACCACCGGTTCGACAGGGGACGTCGAGCGTGAGAAAACCGTATGGACACTCGACGTTCTTCTCCTTATACGATATAGAGATTGACAGGTGCAAAGATGAAAATTGAACGTATCGAATACGTCAAGTATTATTTAATTATCAGATATCACCTTAGTTTGATTTGACAAGCTTGCCATACCGCCATACATGCGTGACATTCTTTGGATCAGAGACCACACTTATGTTTTCCAGTGGGTTTGCCGTCAGTGCGATGATATCTGCGTCAAATCCCTCCCTCAATTGGCCACTCTTTGGTGCCTGATCTCCGAGCGTTAACGGCCCATTGGCCGTGGCAGCTTCAATCGCAGCTAGCGGTGTCATACCTGCTGCAACCGCGTATACCAGCTCCTTGCCATTGCGTCCATATCCCAATGCGGGATTATCCGAGCTGATGAATTGATCTGTACCCAAAGCGATAGGTACGCCACGTCTGACTGCTAGCTCATATGCCCTCTTATGTGTATCGGCTACTTCGAGCAACTTCTGGTATGAACCGGGCGTAAAGAGATCACGCATTGCCAGTCCACTCTCGATAACGCTGCGTGTTGCCACTAACATCGCGCCCTTCTCGAGCATCAAGTCGATAGCCTCCTCATCCAGATAGCTGCCGTGCTCAATTGTGCGACAACCTGCACGGAGAGCATTCATGATGCCTGCCTTGCCGTGACAATGAGCGGCCACAACGCGTCTTGCTCGCGCTGCCTCGTCAACAATAGCTTTCAGCTCTTCGAACGAGAATTCTTGATGTTGCGGGTCGTCGATAGCGCTCACTACACCACCACTGGCACAGACCTTGATGATGCGTGCTCCGTGCCGCAGTTGCTTTCGTACGGCTTGCAGACACTCGGGCACACCGTCTGCGATCGTCAAAGGCAGGCCATGCGTACATAGGTCCCGCAAACCCTCGAGATTCACACCGTGTACGTCGCCGTGGCCTGCCGTCATGCTGATGGCGCTGTGCGCACCGTAGATGGTCGGTCCTGGAATGCGGCCTTCGTCAATGACTTTGGTCAGCTCACAACCATATCCTCCAACTTCGCGAACTGATGTGAATCCCGCCATGATGGTTGCATACAAGTCAGGGACACTTCGTGCCCCTGCTAATGCTTGCGGGGTATTTACAATCGAATCCATGGTCGCCGCTGTTGCTCCTAAGAAGTGAATGTGGCAATCCCACATGCCTGGCATGGCAACAGGAACATGTGTGGTAACAGCATCCTGATACTCGACTGGTACTTCATGCTGCGGTCCAGAATAGAGGATTGTTTTCGATTTCCAAACCACAGCTCCACGGGCAATTGGTGCTCCCCTTCCAGGGATTAGGATATCCGCGTCGATGCGGTAGAGAGTGCTGTCTGTCAGGGGCCGATGCATAATCAAAGGGGTATGAGTGCAACGCAGTTTGGATCACAGTTCTGACACTGACAAGGATGTGATCCTGGTCTGGCTAGGGAAGCAGCATATATTAACCGTATGCAGAAAGCCGAGGCTATGTTCCCATTTGACATTGTGTGCCCACTCGGAGCCAGCTTATTTGTCGACAGTGACAAGACAAGACGCGACGCCAGACACTGATGTGGTCACCAATAGTCTGGCGAAACCTATCCGGGGTTACAACTCACCAGATAAGTAGGTCGAAGCGAGGATGTGCCGGGCCTATTTTGGTTTAGTTGAGCATACAAGGTCATGACGGTAATACACCGGCGTAAGCCTAAGCATGCCGCTAGTCGGGAAGGCAACACTTCGGCGCATGAGGATGGGCCCAATCCTCGGCAGCGGCGCCACGCCAGCAGCCCTAACGGCGCAGCGCCAGATCGTGCCGTCAATTAATCTTGGGTCGAGACCGTGCTGCATATGATACTATATTGTTCTGAAAGGAGGTTAAAGAGCTCCCCGGTTCTTCCTTTGCTACCTGCACTGTCCTGGCAAGTAGTCTGTCATTCCAGCACATCCATCCAACATGTCTGCCTCGGATAGTACCAACTCGCCGCCGATGGAGGACGAGAAGAGGTTTCCTAAGGGTCCCAATGAGTCTATTCAGCCCCTCTCAGAGAGAGAGGAGAAAGCCATCATCCGCCGCATCGATCTTTGTCTTCTTCCGCTGATGTTCTTTTCGTACTTGCTGCAATATCTCGATAAGACGACCTTGTCGTATGCATCGATCTTGGGTCTTCTGAGTGGCACGGTATGCTGCAACCCCTTGTGCTTCTCAGATTCGTCTAACGTCAGATCAGCACATGACCACAGCCCTCTATTCATGGACCTCGAGTGCCTTTTACTTTGGTTACCTAGTCGCATCCTACCCTGTCTCTCTGGGGTTTGTCAAGTTCCCGCTCGGCAAATACCTCTCTACTATGATGTACGCTAGTACCACATCCAACTCATATGACAATATACTAAGAGGCTAGGATTCTATGGGCTATTACCTTAACCTGCCACGCAGCAGCCTCCAACTTCGCAGGGATGACCGCGCTCCGTGTACTTTTGGGAGTTTTCGAAAGCGCCATAAGCCCCGGGTTCACTCTAGTCGTGAGTATGTGGTATACGCCATCAGAGCACGCTCTGCGCAGCTGCATCTGGTTCGCGGGCAACGGCGTTGCCGCAATCTTCGGAGGCGTTCTCGCCTACGCCATCGGCCACATTGAAGATAGGTTGGGGCCGTGGCAATGGCTCTTCATAATATTCGGACTGATCACGTTGGGATGGTCGGTCTTCCTGTTCTTCGCCCTGCCCGACTCCCCACGTAACGCCAAGTTCCTCCAACCGAATCAACGCGAGCCCGCCTACCTTCGCGCGCAGGCATGCCAGAAGAGCTACCAGAGCCGCGAATGGAAGAAAGACCAATTCATCGAAGCATGGCTTGATCCAAAAACATGGTTTTTGTTCGTCTACAATTTCATGGTCTCCCTGCCAAACGGGGGTATAACCAACGTAAGTTCTTCCAAACCCCTCTGAGCCACATGAACAGAATGAACTTGCACTAAACATATGAGCAGTTCTCGAGCCTGGTTATCGAGTCTTTCGGCTTCGATACCTTCAACACTCTCCTGTACAGCATCCCCATGGCTGCTGTGGCTCTCGTCTTTCTGCTTATTAGTGCATTCACATGCAATCGCTTCCGTGGTCTCCGCTGCTACTGGATGATCGCCACTCTTCTGGTCAGCCTCATCGGCATTCTCCTCATGCGACAGCTCCCTACCGAGAAGAAATGGGGTCGCTTGGTTGGGGTGTGGCTCGTCAGTGTCTTTGGTGCCGGATGGCCCCTCAGTCTTAGTCTGGTCTCGAGTAACTTTGCTGGGTTTACCAAGAAAAGTACCGTGACAGCTATACTGTTTATTGGGTACTGCGTGGGCAATATTGCCGGGCCGCAATTGTTCAAGACCAACGAAGCCCCTAAATATTTGGTAAGAGATCTCTCTCTCATTTCAGTTGCTCTCCATTTGTCTGCTGTGATTGAAACACTGACGGTATTTGTAGACTGCGTTTGCCGCTATTCTGGCGTGTTTTTGCATTGCCGTCGCGGATGTCATTGCTCTGCGAGTGTATATGGCGTGGGAGAATAAGCGAAGGAATCGCAAGCAAGGCCGGACTATTGAGCCCGAGTCACCAGAGATGGAGGATGCTGTCCAATCACATTCGGACCACAGCGAGTCGGGCGATATCACGGACTGGCAGAACGAAAGTTATCGATACTGTTTGTAGGACAAGATAGAAGAAATGTGCGGAAGGGTGAAGTGCGCAACAGGTTGAACAAAAGTGAAAAGTTGATACTACTTAGTTATAGAAACGATGTCTTGGGGTATACAGCTGAAAGTCGTGTGTTCATGTGTGCGTGAATCAGGTGAAGAGGCATCTTCAAGCGAAGCTCGTCTGCCACCCCAGAAATTCCATCACCAACTCCCACTCAAATCGACCGGTCCGTGTCCTCTCCCCTGCCACATACAGCTCACGTCGCTGCCACAGTAATTCCACAACTGTCTGTGCTCGTACAGTGTTCTCATATGGGGCTTTCGCTTGAGCTGCCTGGAATTGTGCCAAAGCCCGTGCTTTGTCGGATTCAGACGTACTGCAGCACGAGGCAATGAAGAGGGGCCATAACGGCCAGGAGATTGGGAGGTGATCCAGCGATGAGACTATCGATTCTACCAGAGATAGGATATAATCGACATGGCGCTGCTTTCGTGTTGTATCCAAGCCCAGGCTTGGTTCACTGATGTAACCGAGGAAAGCTGGCGTGGACGCTTCCGAAAGAAGCAGACACGCGGCAAGACGATATGATTCGCCAGTGTACTCAAGGAGACGACGCCTATGGACAACCTCGGCGGAATCCTGACATCGACGCAGTGATTTCGGGAGTAGGTGTGTCGTGTCTTGAAGATTCCTTTGTAAAGTGATAATCTTGGCTTCAATGACGCGTTGTTTCTCTTCAGCTTCGGTCCCTTCTTCATATAAGGCCCGCACATCATCCTTGAGACTTAATATATCATTGATAAGCAAGAGCATGCGGTTACTCATGCCAGTCCAAACATCAATTTCGTGAAGCGTATCTGGGTCCATGGCCTTGGACAGAGAATCTGAAGAGGTCCAGCTGGCCCCTTCTTCTACGGGTAACGAGAGATCGTTCCGCAGTTCTACAACAGGTAGTGCCTTGTCCATGGGGAAGAGAGACTTTGCCAGCACTAAATGTGCAAGGAAGTAACTCAAGAACAGTTGCGGCACGTCTGTTGTTGTGTGGCGACGAATCTTCTGCTTGATGACCATCTGGAAACATGTGAGATGGCGAACCCAGGAGGCGTCACAGCTGTGAGATATCTGCTGCGAGTCAATACTGACACCCATGAGAACATCAAGAGCGAGGACATCACATACAGCCGAAGAGCAGAGAAATATAGTCGGCAGCAGCACGTCTTCGAATTCAAAGCAACTTTCCGCCAACGCTTGACGCAAGCCTTTGAGTACCCTTTGCCGGACCTGCATCTCAAAGAGTTCGAAGCGACTATCGATGGATCTTAGATACTGCGCACTGGTCATGAGCACAGAATAATATGCCAATTCAGACCGAAATACCATGCGCATCACTGTATTGCGGAGGGGATTAGTTTCCTCGTTGTCGATGGTAACGGCAGCGGGGCACATTATCGACTCGTAAAACGACAAGCACACATCATCAACATCGGGCACATCGAGGGTCCAAGGCAAGGTCCGAAAGGTGGTATTTGATGACTTAATCTTGCTCTCTTTCCAGTGCTGATATTGACTGTGATATGTGTCACGAGTTAGAAAGGAAACGCTTTCTGACGTCGCGGCCCGCAGTGGACTGTGCGACGAGGGTGGAGTGAGGATCAATGCGGATTCCCCGTCGCTACCAGGTTGATCTTTGCGTTCGATCCGCTTCGAAGGCAGAAGATCTTCGTCCTCTTCAGATTCTTTGCATCGAAGCGAATCCCTTCTGGTTACAATCCCGGTTCGTCCATGGCACTTCCCCGCGGCCCGCATATCATCCTCCCATTGAAGGCGGACCCCGTAGTTGCATCGATTCTTCGACCGTTGGCAGCGCACACATACTGGATGAGCTTCTGGACGCATCGGAGAATAAGCTTCCTTGTCGCTTAGAAATTGCCGTGTACAACACCGGAGCAAGTCATAAGGAGCACGAGGCTCCCATCAACCTAGAGATGGGACAGGCAATGGACAACACGCACCGTCGCATTTGACCCGTCTCCGACGACACGTAAGACAACCGCTGCGGGACCGGATTCTGGGTTGGGACGTCTTCGGAGGCGACGAATCTGAGTCGGATGAAGTTGGAGGGCCAGGGTTCAACGACCACGAAATGAACATGTCGACAGTCAATCATGTCTTTACTAGGACACTCAACGCCAGATCTAGTTTATTCCCTTGTGAGAAGGATAAGATGGGGAAAAGACCTTTGGAGGACTCCGAGTGGGCTGAACGAACTTACCGGAGGGGGAAAGGCCATGGTGGAGGTCCGGAAACACGGCCAACCTCGGAGTGGCCACGGGCGAGCTGAAAACCCAACATCGCGGTTAATATCGAGGGCTGGATGGGATTGGCGACTGGGCGAAGGTCCATCCGCCATGGGAACGCTAATCGCGTCCGAGGCGGACACTAATGAGGTCTCCCCGTACCCTAAAGACGGTAGGGACGGTCCGTCAGCCAACAGTCGCTGGAGTTCCCCCCTCATCATTTAGTGGGATAGCAAGCTGAAACTAACGGTGTTGAGTGCGTATCCAATCACCTCGAACCATAGTCATCGAGTCTTACCACCGGCGGTAATCCGATTACTGACGCCTTTCGATTCAAATAGCGCGTTCCTGGACCTTTCATCGGAGGATCGGACTCCACTCAGAGACTAGGAATGCCATCCTGGGCCGAGTTCTAGATGGTTCAGTTATCCATCAAAACTCAATTCACCTTATGAGATGGTTTGATGCGGCCATTCGGCTCAGCTGCCTCGACTATCAGTATCTATTGCAATGTTCTCAGGTCTCCACCCTTTGTTCGAATATTCTCCTCCCGCCTCAGGAAAAAGAGATTACGCGACCAATCCTGCTGCCTTCGATCTAGATCCGGACCATGGAGCTTGCCATTAGTTTATTGGTAGTGATTTCAATTCCATACGGTGCCGACGACCCCTGTAGCCCATCGAAGGGACTTTGCAGATCTTAATCATGAGATTTAGGGTCCTATAAACTGCTCGGGGCCTGCGGGATTCTCAGAGGCACCAGAATTCCTAGGCATATGGTGTGTTTCAGAGCATGTAGGCCACCATGACGAGCTCGCTAGAGACTGCCTCGAGGGTGCCTGTGGTGATAGCTGGATACACCGTTCCTATCGTCTGCATGACACTATGCACGGGTCTACGGCTTTTCGTGAAAGTCCGTGGTCCAACAGAGGACCGCTTTCATGCAGATGACTACCTAATCACTCTAGCTACGGTGCTTTTGCCTCCCTATCTCCTGGTTCCTGTGCATACTGACGATCTTTGTTGTCTTCGGTTAGATGCTGGAGGTAACATACAGTATTATCATGCTGGTCGTCGGTATGGGATGCATGCCCTCGTGCGTCTCTAGCCAGCATTTAGCTAACATACTTAGGCATGCGTCATGGCTTTGGTAAACATGCTTCAACCCTTTCGACTAAAGACCTCGAGGCATTTTTGAAGGTACAACGCGCTACTGATTACCTCCCGATCTAACTGACACATAACAGGGTGACTATATTGCTAGCCACCTCTATAATGTCGGCCTCGCAAGTGTCAAACTCGGGATCCTCGCGTTATACTACCGCATATTCGCAATACAATGGTTTCGCAGGACAGTAATTGGCTGTGTCACATTTGTCTGCCTGTGGATTGCGACGATTGAGATCTTTATGGGCCTGCTCTGTCGACCACTGGAGGCTTTCTGGGATGCCAGTGTCAAAGGCCATTGCTTCAACTCCAGCGCCCTGTCATACTATGTCAACACCTCCAACATGATCACCGACCTTGTCATATTTGCTCTCCCGATAGGGGTGATTGTGCGGCTCCGTACGACCCGAAGCAATAAAATTGCCCTCTGTATCATCTTCTCAATTGGATTCATGTAGGTACTTTCCACATTTCGCCCTCCTTAGTGGGCCAAGCACTAACACTTACATGATCACCAGAACATGCGGCATAAGCGCTGCCCGTCTAGCCTTTGTCTTTGCGGAAAGCTCGTCCGACATCACCTGTGTGTCCATTCTCTCTCTTCCAACCCACCAAGTAATACCACGCTTGACCACACTAACATAAGACAAACGTAGGGGACGGCGTCGACCTCGGTGTTCTATCCGGCTTCGAATCGCTCGGGGGCATTCTCTGCGCCAACTTGCCCATCATCTACCGCCTTTTCAGGCAAGCGGCGCAAAAGGTCACAAGCCGAACAGGAGGCAGCTCCTCCCATCCCCACCTACATTACGGCCGCGAGTCCAAGAACTTCACCTCGCGGTCTCGCCCTCGCCGACACCGTCTTAGCGAAACGCTCAATGAACAGTGGATTCAATTGCAGAACGGCAATTCGTCGAATGATAGCCATGTCTCTAGGGGACAGGATTTCGCCGTGCAGAAGGTGGTGGACATGGAGACGGGGATGGAAGTTGTGCGGTTGAGTAATGTGCCAAATGCTATCACAGTAAAGCGAGAGTTTCATCAGACGGTGGAGGGTCGTCGGTGATAGTTGTCTTTGTCGCTGGATGGTGGGTAGTCATTCATTGGGTTATTTCTTATGTTGAGCTAAATAAAAATAGATAGGCTAGAGTCATTCTGTGCTTAGAAGAGAAGCATGGTTGGGAATGAAAACGGAATAATCCATAATCTATGCAGTAGCTCCCTTTCCCTCTCACACCGACAGACCTTGCAAACGGTACTAGAAAGGTCTTCGTGCGGAACTCAGAAAGCCTTTGAGTTGGTTTTGTACTATCATAGTACCAATGAATAAATACTCATGTAAGATAGTGGGTAGATGGTTCTTGTACATCGGCACCACCTTTCCGGATACTATCTTTCGAAAACTCCCTCAATGCTAGAAGGGTTCAAGCTATATCGGTAGTATATATTTGTGAAAAGGACTCATTATTTCTAACGAGATTGAGGGATAACCTCATGATATTCAGATTCTACTAGTAGTATATCTAAATTACTAGTCACAAACGTAACAGCTCTAAATACAACAGTAGTAGTAGTAGTAGACATCCACAGAGGTATATCTTATCAACAACCACTCTCTACCTCCTCAACACTAGCACTTCATTTATAAGAAAGAAAACAACATAAACTAATTCACGAGCACTATTTAGATACGGAGCTATAGATGACTTATTCCTTCGTCCGTTCAATTTCTCCCAAATAGTGATATTGCTAGGCTTAGGTGCTTAAAGAATAACACTAGTAGCAGCCTGCTGGTCAGGTTGGTATTCGTTTGTTGGAGATTTGTTCATGGTTGTAGTACCAGCTCAAATGATTAGTAGTAAGGCCAAATGAGAAATAGCAGTATCACTAACTCTATATCGAGACGATAGTTGGTATATAAATAGCACCGAACTCAGATATGAACCACATGCCGTCAAGCACTCGGTGTTTCGGGTTCTGGCTTATTAACTAGTTAGTAACTATATCTGGGTTGTTATGTCTGCTATTCTGGTTATAGTTGGTAAGGAGTAGCTGCTACTATGATTGTAGAGGTTAATGTATAAATAGATATAGTACGAGAAGCATAGTGACATCCTACATGGGTCTGTCACTCAGTATCAGTAAAACTAGTGAACAGGTGCTTCCTTCTCAGAAAGATGTCTTTGGATAATTCACAGGACATGCTTGTTTCAACAATAATCAATGTGTATGTTTTCGGAGAATAAGTCACATGAACGAAGAATATCAAGTACAGGGAACCTGACACGTACCCAGGCCAACCAGTCCAGTCCAAACCAACTTATCTAGATTATATACATGCATGAGAGAAGGCATTCACAAAATGTAGTAGACCTATAGACACATTGCGCCTTTCCGAAATCGCCCAAATCAAAAAACATAGCAAGGACAAAGGGGGAATCGCCCAGCCATATGAACCGAATCACTATAGACAGACAAATCACAAGACTTTGTAGGTTGGTGGTATATTTCAACCGCCAATGACCATCCAAGCGATCATACCTCCCCACATGCCCACAAAGGCAATGGTCAGGATGGAGGCACCCGCCTTGTCGCCCGTGGTGATCTTCGATTCGGTACTGCCGCTGCTCCCGGTGTTGTCGCCCGTACCTGCGTTCGGATCACTACTACTATTGCCTCCGGTGCTGGAGGTCACAGGGGCGGTTTTCTTCGTGTTGACCAACGCGGAGGATAGAACGTTGGTGACGGCGATTTCCTCCTCCATTCCGTTCCATCCATCCCACTTCTTGGGCCACCAGCGCACACCACAAGTGTTGTTGCTCATTCCGCTGCAGGAGGCTGCGGCAGCTTCGGCAGACCCCTGCAGCTTTGGCAAAATGCTATCATACGTCGACGGCATCACTAGGGCCACAAGTCCAAGCCATCCGGTGACGAGACCCTTGAACAGAATTTCGTTGTCATTGCACACTTCGGTCGGCTCACAGAGAATTTCGGACATGATGTTTCCACCATACTTCGCCGGGAAAAAGGTGTCGAGCGTGACGTTCAAGAGGCCCTCCGCCGCAGTCTTCCACTTGGCCTTGCCGGTCTGTGAATGGCGTCAAATCAGCACATGTTTCCTTCGCACCTCAAGGGGGTCGGAATCACTCACATAGTTGTACATGTACGCGGCTCCCGTCAAGAACACGCCGTAGTTGTAAGACCACTGGTTGTTGCCTTGGGTGGAGCAGCTGTTATCGACATCGGTGGAGTCGGCCACGTTCCAAGTCTCGTTGTTTAGCAACGGAGTCGAGGCACACCAATCGAAGATCTTCTCTGCCCAGTCGGCGTATGTGTCGTTTGAGGTGTAGCGGGCCAGGCGGGCGGCGAGTTGGAACAAACCTCCGTTCGAGATGGAGTTCTTCATGGCGTAACCGGCCTCGTAAGGGTAGATCTGCCAGCGCAAACCGCCGCCACATGTCGAATCATCCCATCGGTCGATCTGAGTGTTGTAAACACCCTGGGCCAAAGCGAGCCAGGAATATCCGGAGGAGCTGTCGGCGAATTCGATCTCGGCAGCGGTGATGGCGGCAAGACCCCAGAACATTTGATCGTCGTTACCCTAGTGAACAGCGACGAGAGTCAGACTATTGTCCAAGTTCAGGGGGGATGGGTGTGGTCAGGTCACTTACCAGGTAACTACTGTAATTGGCGGGCATGTAATCGCAGTCACCCGCCTGCCATTGCATACCCTGACGGACCTCGTCGTTGTAGGTACTGTCTCCAGTGTAATACCAGTAGAGGAGCAAACTTGTGAAAAGCGCGCTACCCTCCCACCACTTGCTAGGGAAAGCACCGGGAATCTGACCGGTTTCGTTTCCATGATACCAGGTCATGGACCCGTAGGCCGTCTTACTGGCGGCATCTTTAATTGAACCTATACGGACAATAAAAATGTGTATCAGTTGTCAATTCATGGTATTTATGTATGTCGTTGGAATGGAAGGCATGGAGTCTTAGATATAGTGGCGCAACTGCGTCCAAGTATGTAGGAGAGGAGAAGGATGACGGAATAAAGCAAGGGCCGAGACAGTGGTGTATATAATGGGAAAGAGATTGAAGAAGTGGGGGGAAGGCATACTGGTACTGCTGATATCGATATCGATGGCGTGGGAGAGCTGGGAGAAGAGCGCCGTGTTAAGGAATAACCCCCCATACAGGCAATCTCGAACGAGACGCATGGCGGGAGGGAGCGGGAGGAGGGGGGCAACGAGAGAAAAGGGGGGAGGAAATTGAAGGAAACGAGTGTTGGAAGCGAGGGACACGGTCAAGGAAGAGACTGACCAGCAGGAACGGAGAGTAAACGAGAGTGAAGGGGGGAATACGGATGGAGACAGTGGCAGTCAAGTCAAGAATGAGATGATGGCATTGCAGCAGAAACCAAGAGAGGTGGATGGGGGTTTGCTTCAAATCAAGCTGCGTAGACGCCGGGCCAGGCCTATTTTTAATCGACGGGAAAAAGAAGGGAAGAAAGGCCCAAAAAGCCAACCATCGGCACCGGTGGAGTTGGTCCCCGTCCACGTCAGCTCCTCGTGCAATCAGCTTTCTCGCCCTCGCATTTCTTCTCGACCCCAAGGATCATGGTGTGACAGGGTCAGAAGGGGTTCAGACTTCAGAAAGGAGCTAAAAATGAGGGTGATGAAATTTCCACTACCAGAGTTTGTTCTAAGTCCCTGGAGAAAAGATGAGGTGTTTAGTATCAAAGTGAGCCTGAGGCCACAATACGAATACGGCATCCCGATCTTCCCTTTCTTTTTGGTGTTCTATCTTTTTTTTTTTTCCCCTCTTGCCCCTGGAAAATTAAGCCAAACAATTAATCCGAACAAAGGCTGAGTTCTGGCCGGGCGGGAACCATGGATCATCCCTTTTGCCTTGCCTTTTCCCCATGAATGGCATGGCTGCCACAGCCAAGTCAGTCTCGCACCTTTGCGCCCCGGTCGCAAGCATGGGCGTTGTTCTGCCATCCTAAGCTTTTCTGCCCAGCACTGCTAATCCTCACCAAGCAATGCCTGGCATTCCGCAGTCTGAACTGTCATTGCAGCCTGTGATCTTGGCGGAACCCCATCAGCCGATCGGAGGGCAGTCAGCCCCCTTGCGGGTACATCACGAGCACCACTCGGAATGTCATTGGGAGTTTGCCTCTGTTCGGACGCGCCATCCATCAGCGTCTTTGATCAGGATCGTCATCTGCTTTGGGGTCGAAGCTTGCGACCGCTGTAAAGGACAATAATGTCTGTTCACTATTCAAAGTGTTCTCCCGTCGCTCCATCGTCCAACAGCCAACAGATCTACCTATCAACTGGGGGCCTGGTTGGTCATTCTACTAAGTACAGTCTGACCTTTTCTATTATCCCCTTCTGCAGGATAGCAATAAGCCGTTCTAGAATTGTACGCCGGACAGAGTACCTGCGTGTGTCAGTCAGCCTTAACTCCGATCCCGGTCTGTCATGTGACGAGACTGTTTGTCTGGTTTGTTAATCTCCTCTTGCTATGAAACAAGGGTCCTTCAATATTTGGTGAAGATGTCTAGCCAAGCAGCATACTGCAGTCATTTCTATCCGCTCCAATTGATAACAACAGTAGTACTAGATAGTATCCGAGTCACAAATCCACAAGGTGGATAGGCCGTCGGAAATAAGTATAAGACATTGTCTTACTTCCCTTAGCAATAAGCCGGCCCTCCCCGTCTCCGCCCTCTTCTCCACCCTGTTGAACAATAGTTACAAAACCATATTCTCGTCAGCGGAACATACCTGCAGCACCCCGGTCACTTATCTGATTAGCAAGCTGATACTTCATGGTTTCCATCAATATATGCTGTAGGGAAGACTAATTATATTGCGCATTAGGTCATATTAGTTGGATTTTTAATCCTGATAATATAATGCCTATATCGATATGAGATGGGCAGTACTGCCTCACGTAACCAGACTCATTAACGAAAATATATACTACTAAGCATCATGATTTGTGACAGCATCCACACCATGGAACCAGTAACATCTCCTACCGCACGTAGTACTACTAGTAGCTGGTCCCGTGGAGAGGCGGAATCTGGAGATTAAGCTGCTTGAGCATGAGCTTACTGGGGAGTGGATTACTTGTATATGAAGAAATTTCATAACGAGATTGAAGTAAAAGAGGGGTGGTGGAAATGATATCAAGGATGTTTGGATATTTCTTGGTCAATGCTGTTGAGTAGTGAGATGCTTGCCGACTCTCGATTGAGGAAATAGCTACTGGGGAGGTGTCTCGTTTAGTCTTCTCTATCTGCCTCCGCCCCGGCCAAACTGTATTCGGCAAGTATTTACAGCGTTGCTTCAACCTCATCCACAATGGTCACCTTGATGCTCCCGTTTCTGGGATCCGCACACAGATTCAAGGCATCCACTGCCTTTTCTAGTGGGAAAACATGCGACACCAACTTCTTCAGGTCCAGTATGCCCCCAGTGAGACACGCAATCGCAGGCGGCCATGTATCACGGTACCGGTTGATAAACCGCAAATCGATCTGTCTTGGTTAGTAGTCTCTTCTTCATGCTTAACAGGACAAGTGCGTGCCTACTTCTGCCAGAGAAATATGCATGAATGGCAAATTATTCATCACTGCCTTTCCAACGCCGATAACCACCACCGCACCACCTCGACGAGCGGTGAATGCTGCGGTACACACACTGTTCTCAACACCAGTACACTCTAATACAGTTTCTGGGGCGTTGTACTCGTCCGGACCAAAAAGTGCTCGGATTGCCTTAGCGTTGCCTTCCGCATCTAGTGCCGGATTAACCTGGTATGTGTTGCACCAAGGCGCAAATTCCTTGGCAAAGGCGAGTCGTTTTGGCTCAATATCTGTGATGACAATGGGGTGGGCCCCTGATGCCCGAGCAGCTGCGAGGGCGATCAGTCCAATAGGCCCGGCGCCGCAGACAACAACAGCACGACCTAAATGAAGGCGGGCGACCTGAATACCGCGCATGACGACCGAAAGTGGCTCGAGGAGAGCTCCTTCAAGATAGGAGATATTGTCCGGAAGCCTGTAGAGCACGTTCAGCATGACTTGATCCCATAAGTCTAAGCAATGGGCACACGCACTTGTGTAACCATTTGGCCGGGTGCACCTTGTAACGTTGGATGGTACCCGCATAAGGATATACTCCCGCAAACTGGACGTCCTCGCAAAGGTTGTAGCGACCGTCGTCACAGAGGAAGCAATGTTCGCACGGAACCCCAGGTTCGACGGCGACTCTGTCACCTGTGCCTCCCCATAAGCTATCCATTGCAGATATGGCACACAGCGTTACTAACCAGGCTGCAGATGGGTCACTCCATCGCCACACTTCAGCACCACCCCCGCTGCTTCATGGCCAATTATGCAATCCCCTTCGAAGACCAGCTCCCCAATGCGACCAGTTTTCCAGAAATGGATATCGGACCTGGTCGGGTTAGCGAGTAGTGTACTCAGATAATCTAGCCTATGTTCATGCATACCCACAGACGCCAGTGGCTTTGATTTGCAGCAGGACCTCACCTCGCTGTGGCGCATACACCGGGGCGGGGACAAATTTGAGATTGTGATCCGCTGTAATCTGGAGAGAGGGATTGGGGAGCGGAGGCGACAATTGGACCTGCTCCGTCAGCGATGCTTTTGAGGTAGACGTTGGAGCCGGGCTCGACAGAAGGACAGAAGGGGCCATGTTGTTGGATGGTGTATATTCTGAATGTTAGAGTGACAGAAGACGCCTGGGGTGAGTCTGGGTTTAAGCTGAAGCATCTTCGGTGCCCTCAGGTTAGCTGAGAGTGATACAACTGCTGAATTCGAGCAATAGGATTCAGCGGAGATAAGCTACCCTTGCTTGGGCATCATGGAGATGGCAACTGGTGGCACGCATGACCCATCATGGATCCAGTCCAGGTCGTACCTTCCCCGCATGGGGATTCCGGGGTCGGGTCCAGTACTTACCATTTTGGGTATTCCAGATCCGCCTTCCCCGATATGGTGGTTGGCGCCTCCAGTTTCCCGATTCGGAAATGGGCTTAATGCTGCCCGATGAGGTTGTTCGGATCCAGTTCTTCATGCTCATTCCACCATCATTCTGCAGAACTGGGCTTGTTCTGTTCCCACCTTTTCTCTGCTCTGGGTACCCTGCTCGTTATAAATTTGACCCATGTCCCTCCTTACCCCGCGCCATGTATCGCCCTCAGAATCATTTCTGCAACTATGGCTGTTGGTCCTGTCCCGCAAAGTAACGGCGCATCCGCCTTGCCGCTGGTGCGCCAGCTGTCTAAAGACCATGACCATGTCTTGAAATCATTCCGTCTTCTCATTTCCGACCTGTGTCAGCAGTTCGGTGGAGGCCACCCGGGGTATGAGTTCACCGACTATGAGTCCAGCAGAACAAAGGGTGGTAACTGACTTGACCAGTGGAGCAATTGGCATGGCGGCCATAGGAGTCGCCCTCTGGCGATATGTTATGCAATACGCGCCACACTCCCCCGACTACTTCAACCGCGATCGCTTCATCCTTTCCAACGGTCATACCTGTCTCTTCCAGTACGCCTTTTTGCATCTCACCGGCTACAAAGCCATGACTTTTGAGCAGCTAAAGTCCTATCACTCCGACCGCGTCGATGCATTATGTCCGGGCCACCCGGAAATCGAACACGAGGGCATTGAAGTCACCACAGGCCCCTTAGGTCAGGGCGTTGCCAATGCTGTGGGTCTTGCTATGGCCACGAAGAATCTTGCGGCCAACTTTAACCGTCCTGGATACGATGTCATATCGAACCACACCTGGTGCATGATAGGAGATGCGTGTCTGCAGGAAGGCGTCGGACTCGAGGCAATCTCCTTTGCGGGTCATCTCAAACTCAACAACCTGACCGTTATCTACGACAATAACCAGATAACCTGCGATGGCTCAGTCGACCTGACCAACACAGAGGACATTAACGCTAAGATGCGTGCCTGTGGCTGGGACGTCATTGATGTGGAAGATGGTTGCTATGATGTCGAGGGGATTTTTCAAGCTTTGGAGAAGGCCCGCGCATCCCAAGAGAAGCCTACCTTTATCAATGTCCGGACCGTCATCGGTTTAGGCAGTAAGGTGGAAGGCATGGCTGCTGCCCATGGTGCCGCATTTGGTGCTCCAGACGTAGCAGATATGAAGAGGAAGTATGGCTTCAACCCTGATGAGCACTTTGTCATCAGTGACACAGTCCGAGGATTTTTCCAGGAGCTGCCTACTCGGGGAGAAGCTCTTGTTCAGCAGTGGAACTCTTTAGTGAAGCAATATAGCGCAGAATATCCTGAGCTTGGGGCGGAGTTCCAGAGACGCATGCGCGGAGAGCTGCCTTCGAACTGGAAGGACCTTATCCCTTCCAGCTTCCCTGACAAGCCCACGGCTACGAGAGCTTCGTCTGGTCTGGTCTTCAACCCTCTGGCCAAAGATATTGAATCCTTCATGGTCGGAACTGCTGATCTGAGCCCGTCCGTGAACATGATCTGGCCGGGCAAAGTTGATTTCCAGCACGTAAGTTCATTCTTGCTGTCGCTCTTACAGGACTTAGTGGGACCATGCTTACTAGATGCAGCCTGATCTACGAACCACTTGCAAGATCAACGGCAACTACTCTGGCCGATATATCCACTTCGGAGTGCGTGAGCATGCCATGTGTGCCATCTCGAACGGGTTGGCAGCGTTTGCTCCAAATACATTCATCCCTATCACCTCATCCTTCTTCATGTTCTACCTTTATGCTGCCCCTGCCGTGCGCATGGGTGCTCTTCAGCACCTTCAGGTCATCCACGCTGCCACTCACGACTCAATTGGCATGGGAGAAGACGGTCCGACACACCAACCGATAGAGCTGGCAGCGCTCTACCGTGCTATGCCGAATCTGTTGTATATTCGACCGGGAGACAGTGAGGAGACAGCAGGAGCCTGGATTGCAGCCCTGGAGGCCAAGAAGTCGTCCAGCATTATCTCTACCTCCCGTCACGCTCTGCCCCAGTTGAAGCAGACTCGCCGGGAGGGAGTGGCTCTTGGCGCATACGTGCTGGAAGAGGCTGATGATGCCTCAGTGACACTCATTGGTGTCGGCGCAGAGCTCTCATTTGCGCTTGAAGTAGCCCAGCAGCTGAAAGAGACTAAAGGAATTGCGGCACGCGTCATCAGTTTCCCGTGCCAGCGACTGTTCGAGCAGCAGCCCCTCGAATACAAGCGCACGGTCCTGCGACGCCACCAAGGTATCCCAGCTGTGGTGATCGAGCCATATGCGCCGAACGGCTGGGAGCGGTATGCCGATGCAGGCATCAACATCCGCCGATTCGGCCACAGTTTGCCGGGCAAGGCTGCATACAAGTTCTTCGGCTACGAGACCGGAGTAATGGCGGCCAAGGTGAGCGATTACCTGGACCGGCTAGAGAAGGGAGAATGGCAGCGAGGAGAATTTGTGGATCTATAGGCTAGTGATCCTTTTGGACACCATAACCATTGAATGAATAAATTTAGACTTGAGACAACTTAACAATGAATCAATTGAACTGAGTAGGAATTGGAAGATGCTCGGAGAAGAGATGTGGGGATTGACCGGGGCGAAGATCCACCCAGACGCGCCGGACTCGTATTGGGGAATCGGAAGCGCCGTCCTCGCTGCTTTAGTCTCCCCATTTCCCCTCCCCTCTTCCCAACTCAATTCCCCTCGCTATCTATAGACACTTTGGATCTTATCTCTCTAAGGCATATCCAGTCTATCGCTAACCCCGGATCTTTTCGCAATGGCTACCACTGATGCCGCAATGAATGAATCATCACTCACCGCTCCCAAGACGCCAGATAGCCTTTTACTCGCGTATCACGCGCACTCAAACTCGGTCCCTACGATGCTTACACACTTACACCAGTTGCGCAGGGAACAAGAAATTTGAAGCAAGTTGGTATTGTCAGGCCCGAATAGGATAGGTTCTTTCCATCAACGAGGCCTGAATTGCAAGCTAAATAGCCAAACATACCAAGATATGACAGGACAGGACAGGACAGGATAAGACAGGACGAGACAAGCAAATAGAAATCTTCTTCACGAACAAAGAGGCAAGACAAGCAACACCAACAATCTGGAGATAACCAAGATGGAGATTATAAGCAAAAAGAAGCCAAGTCCAAGGGTATATCAAGCGCTCAAGCTACGCAACGCTAATATAGCATGACATGATTATGCATGGCTCTCAGGCCGTTGCAGAGGCTTCCCACGCGAGAGGTAGGCACGGAGCTGAGTGGCTGCCTCTGGCCCCTACATTATAGAAACTCTCACGGGATTCCCCAGCAGACTTGCCGCTTTCGGAGACCACTTCCCTATTGTCTTGCGGGGGCTCAACTCTGCCCTCGCCGTTGATTCTGTGGGTGGGCTCGACGTTGCCCTCGGCATTCATGTTATGGGCGGGCTCGACGTTGCCCTCAGTGTCATCCACTCGTGTGGAGCATGGGTCCGGTTGAGAGGAAACTTCACGGGAACGTGTACGAGTGGAAATTTCCCTTTTTCCTTTTGCCATCTCGAACCGGAGAGAGCGGTGGTGAAGATCGAATTCTGATGGCTGATCCTTGCTCTTTTGCATGACTCTGTTCGCAACCTCCGGTGTCTACACTTCATTAGTTGCTACATATTGGGACATGAAACATTACACATACCTCGAATTGCGCAAAGGCGGTTCTCAAACCAGAATTAGGGTTCGTCTTCACTTTGACATAACAACATCCGTATCTGGCGAGGATCCTCTTGAGCTCGAACTTTATCTGAGTTGGACAAAGAGCACTTGGTATACTGCAGTGTGTTAGTTCTCATCCCATCCACTAATTGAGTTTGGAAGGATGACTATCTCTTACTTTCCGACAAAAAGGCGAGCTTCGAGGGGAAGGAGATCTTGAGCGTTTTCGTCTGTGACTTCTATTTCTCCGACGATTAAAGCATCACACACGATGTCATGACCACTCTCAAGTGGTGACAGTTCTCTGGACTGTGATTCAGGCTGTTCCGGTTCACGTGAATTGTTGGCAACGTTGCCTTGACTCGGTCCCGCCTGGGCTTGAACTGAACCCTGTAGGGACGACTGCGGAGGGATAGTCACCCAAGAGGGAACCGACCGCTTGAGCACCTGCTGCAAGGGGGAGCCATGATGTACTTGGTATCCTGGATGGGTCATATGTGAAAAGTGGTGGTTATGAGACACAAGCTGAAATGACGGGAAGTGACCCGCAGGTATATACTGTTGTCCCTCAAAGCCATGAGACGTTATCCGCGAGGTGACATACACATGGTAACCGTTGGGCATGGTGCTTTCTGTGTGTATCACATCCCACTGAGCCATCTTTGGAACCCCAGGCAAATGATAGCTCTCTTCAGGGTCACACCATGGAGGTATCACGAAATATATCCAGAAAAGCCTATTCTTTTGTAGAACTCGCAGACGCAGACGAGCCCCGGTAAAGAAAACCCATTGCCAGATACACTTATTCCAAAGGGCGCCAAAAGGTTCCTTTCCGGGATATGGAATAGCACGAGTGAGCTGATGATGGGAAGCCATGTCGACTTCTGGAGGGAAAGGAACCAGCTTTGAAAGCAAAAGCCGTGAGTAACTTATTCCCTTGGCGATCAAGCAAAGCCAAGCAACAGAACGCTAACAAGCACGAATCAGATATTATCCTCCTTAACAGAGAACCCTATCAAAAACGCACTAGATCAAAGAACAGTGTGAGATTTTGAAGAGATGGAGAAAGAAGAGTTGCTGTGGTTAACTCGGTCAAAGATAGCGAGCAGCCAAAGCGTGAGTGTGTTGTGGAGGGAGAAGTATGAAAGGCAGAGAACGAAACAGCCGGCAGGCTTATATACTAACGTCAGAAGTTATGCCTTCACGATGAGGTATGAGAAACGACCGTGGCAGCTATGACTGCAACTATGACTGCAACTGGGCTTTAACTACGGTCTGGACTCTGTCCCTCTTATTCCCCAAGGACCCTACTTGCTACTCGCCGCTTTTTGGCTTGTTATGACTTCTACGGGATGAAGGAGATGGGACGTCAGAACCTGGTGGCTGTGCTTTCCCTTCAGCGTCATCTGCGGCATTTTGAAGACGCCGATTTTGCCAGGAGAACTACAAATAGGTGTGCGAGTAATTTGGTCCGTTCTTCTGTCCGGCTGGGTCGCTAGAAATTCTGGCCTTTTCTGGGGTAAATCAGGCATGGTTCCTTGGGTGCAAGAACGAAGTATACAACTATGCGGCTTAGGCCTGGTATTCTGGCCGATATGATACATTCGGTGCGGAAAATTCAGCCTGTTGACATCGAGTGAGCGTTGTGGCATAATTTGTGGCGTTCTGGCCCCTGATATGGTGGCCCGTTGTCGAGCTGGGGCCTGAAGGTCAATCTAGACGGCCATAGGCAGAAGCTTGAGCATGTGGAAATAAGGAAGTATAGAATGGCTGCTTTGAGAAATTACTCATGGTATTGTGGTGATACCGGAATGTATTAACTAGTATACAGAAAGAGGAAAGAAGGAGGTCATGATTATGTCGTCACTAAGGCAGGAAGTATGCAAACAGGCAAGGTATATACTCAGACAGTGAACGAAGGGGGGTATCGAATAAGCTTGTCTCCCAGGAACATCATCATGAAACAACTCGTCACTTCACTTAGCAGGCATCCCCATCAGCTCTCCCAGCTCGTCGCTAGTTAGTGTGCTCCGGCGTCGGTCCCGAT
The DNA here is from genome assembly GCF_003344945.1 of Aspergillus welwitschiae. Lineage (NCBI taxonomy): Eukaryota > Fungi > Ascomycota > Eurotiomycetes > Eurotiales > Aspergillaceae > Aspergillus > Aspergillus welwitschiae. The sequence continues at coordinate 796,408 of NW_020798697.1, forward strand.
GTCCTTTGCTGGATCCCTTGAGAGCCCGCCCACGCTTACGACTTTCGCTTTCTTTGCGAGCCTGTTCTGCCTCCCGGGCCTCGCTTTCGGCAGCTGCTAGCTTTTGGGGCACGCTCAGGCGAGCTTGGCTGCTCGATGCTTGGATAGCAGTTGCCCGGCGTGACTCTTTGGGCTGGGGACTTTGAGCGCTGCTTCCCTGACGAGAGAGCCCTTTTGATTCAGCCTTCCTCCTTGATGGTCTACGAGTTACCGCTTCTGAGCGGTGTGCTTTTACTTGTAGCGTTTCATCGTCCGCGCTCGGTTCGCAAGGTGAGTCTTGTAGACCCGCAGTAAATGAGACCTTCCGTGGCGAGCGTCCAGTCATGATGTTATCGCTCCTTTCTTTCAAGGCTTTACTGGCTCTCCTAGATCTCGTTTCTCGCGTTGACTGACGAGTTCTCCTGGGGGACTCTGCAGGCCGACTAGGCTCGGTGGTAATTTTCGCAGCGGTTTGTTTTTCTTCCTCCTCTTCTGCTTCTTGGTCTTCGAAGATGGGTGACTGGATGGTCGTGTCTCGCCCCCCGTCTTGAGATAGTGCTTGCGTAATGTCCAGGCGTAGGTCTAGGCCTTGACGGAGCTCTTCCGCCTGAATCGAATGGCCTCCATCTGCGATCCGTTTATGCCAGCCATCCATCATCGTAACGGCCTGGCTCCACCGGCTTTCCATTTTCTCCCAGCCTTCGCGAAGTCGTTTAATTTCTTCGTCCCGCATTTCTACTTCCTCTAGAGGCACGAACGATGGATTCGTGAGCAGTGTTCGTAGATGCTCGAGGACATGGTCCATTTGTGCTGATAGCTCGTCACAAGAGGTCGGTAGTGCCGTTACCGAGCCTTGCAGGGACCGTCCAGCACCGACACTTGCCATCCCGGTCGCGGACTTATCTTCGTCTTCGGTTTGTGATAGACCCTGGAGATCCTTCAGGGTTTCAACTGTGTTTCGTGCCAATGATATCAGCGTATCATTCTCGTCACTGAGGTTTTGACATAGTTCAGTAAGGAAGTCGTTCGTTTCCTGTTTGAGACTGTATCCAGGATCGTTGATGCCCTCACCACCGGCCGCCAGTCTCGACCGAGACGATTGGCTGGCTGCTGGGTTGATATTGATAGTGGTCATCGACAGCCCTTCCCGCTTTCCGCGCTGGCGTTCAGCCAAGTGCGATTTCAGTTTCTGCATTTCCAGGTCGCGTTTGCGGATGTCATTTGCGCATTGAGCTCGAACTTGCTGAATGGTCGTCTTCATACGCTGCACTTGTTCCTTCAGTCCTCGAATAGTCGAATCGGCACTAGAAGCGTTCGCCTTCAATGCTCGCTCTTGCGCTTCTGCGAGAGCCAGCGAACGGGTCAGCTCGGATGCCTTCGTCTTGACTTTCTCCTACAGAAAGGTCGTTAGCTTTCTTTGTGGTCGCAAAGTATACATTCGATGCCTATCGTACCAACTCTGCTGTTTTCTGCGATTCTTCCGCGCGCAGGGTGCGGATTGTGGTTGCTAGGTTCTCTCGGTGTTCGGCTTCACGCTGTTGTCGCTGTTAGCCAGTGCAACTTTTCCCCTGGACCTTGCTGCTCCATACATCTCTGCGCAAAACCAGATCATTGACCAAGTTGATAATTCTCCCCATTGTGGCCGCCGTGCCTCCCTCCTCATCTTCAGGATTGGCGAAATCAATAGGTTGGCCGCTCTTCAGCAGCCCCCTGGCCAACAAGACATTATTGATGTAAGTAGATGCTGCCTGCAGATTCTGTGGCTCCATGGCTTGCCTGCAAGCACTGCTGGCACCGACCTCTCTGAAGCGAGAGGAACTGCCGATTGATGTCGAGGGGTGTTTGTTGCGATGTTCCGTCGGGGACCGCCAAACTGTTATTATTATTTTTCGATGGCCGCGGGATTCCTAAAGGGGAAGAACATAAACAGCAGGCGCACTCCGGTGACCGCCACGCCCCACTACCGCTGTATGCTTATGTCATCCAGCTGCCCACATCTGATCTGTAAAGGGAAGTAAATCACTTTTCTTATCGCACGCGTCGCTCGCGCGCGTCCTCTTGCCTCTACTCAACTTCATCCTCTCAATTGGTATCATGGCGCGCGTAGTCCGCGGCGAGGGGGACTCCCTGCAAAAGAGAGGACAGCTGCTCTTTAGGCAGGGCAATTACTCAGACGCTCTGGCTGCGTTCACTGAGGTGCGTTCGCGCGGTCCACCATGTCCGATAAGGGAAACGCTACTAAGAAAATTGGCCCACAGGCTCTCTCTTGTAAAGGTGCCGATGTGATGAGCATTCTGGACAACCGCGCCGCAACGTACATCAAGCTTACGCAGTATGATCGCGCTCTCAATGACTCGCGACAGATGATCCGCAGGGACACCAAAGATGGACGGGTAGCTTGCAGCCTGTGCGATCGTCAGTTGCGTTTACTGTAGGCTAATTGAGCATTTAGGGCGTTTTGCGATATGGTCAGACATTACTTTTGACTGGAGATCGTGCAAAGGCTCTCAAAGCTTATGGGTATGGATTGAAAACCTTGCCTGAAGATCATCCCCGTCGTAAGGTAAGTGGCTTTGAACTGAGTTTACAGCGAGATGTGTTTATGGACTCTGACTGGCTCAGATGATACTGCAAATGTACTGCAAGGTGAAAGAAAGAGCGTCAGTGAAACGACTAGATCCCTTTGATACTCTACCTCTTGAGTTGGCCATGATGGTGCTGCAGCATTTCAGTTTCAGGGAGCTGGCGTGAGTGAGCGTCCAAATTAGAAGTCCAACGAGCAAGCTGACGACTAGGCTTCTAGGGTCCTCCTGCGAGTTTCAAAGGGATGGCAGCGAATGCTTTCACAACCAGATCTTTGGATGCACCTGGATTTCACTGAGGCCCGACGCAAGGTCCATTGGCGCTCCTTTCGGGCATTTGTCCAGCGCTCGCGTGCCTTGCTAACTCATGCTGTCATGACCAACATATCTACCCCTTTTCAAGACAGAGTGCTAGAAGCTTTGAGTAGATGTCCAAAATTGGAACACCTGGAGATTCGGGACCCTATCACACAACCTAATGGACTTTACGACGTGTTCAGGAGCTCAAGGCAATTGAAATCTCTAGTTATCGGGAAACAGACACCTGTGGCTCAAGAAAATATCGCGAAGTTTCTATCAAGCTTAACGCAGCTTGAACTGCTAGAGATTCATAATGCCCAGCCGTCGCCTGAATCCAGAGTACACTGGCCCTCACATCTGCCGAATTTGAGGAGCATTGCCCTGTTCACGGAAGCATCAATGCCGGCCCCAGGTCGTGTTCCTGCTTTATACATTCCTCCTGCTACTGTAAGTTGAGCTGGTCTTACGTGCTTAGCTGGCTGCATGCTGCTTCTTGTACTAACAGGTTTAAGGAGCCAATGTCTTGCGCAATGCCTAATCTTGAAGAGCTACGGCTGGACTCTTATCCCAAAGTCTGGGCGCCATACAACCTTTCATTTGACCCAGTTCAATTCCCCCGGCTACGTAAACTAGATCTGAAAGGTGTATTCGTAGGTCCTTTCGGTTTACCGCCGAGTCTCGAATATCTTTCCATTCATGCGGGTGCCGCTCCGACTGGGGAGGAATTCCCCTTTTCTCCCGAGCAACTCCTACACCTTCCGAATCTTCATACTCTTATACTTCGCGACCTTATTTGGGTCACCTACCGCACACTTCATGGGTTCATAGTCGATTCCAAGGCTTCATTACGGAATCTCGTGGTCGATCGGTGTCCGCAGCTGGACACTGGGAAGCTCAGTCTTGTTCTGGTAGAGAATTCGGTCAATTTGACCGAGCTCGGAGTTCCTCAGCTTCCAGGCATCAACGACTCCACCGTGAAGACCTTGGTAGAAGGCTTGTCAAACCTTACAGCTCTGGATGTCTCCAACACCGATGTTACAGGTTATCTGCTCAAAATGCTTGCTGACGCACGTTCCTCGAATGTCGACTTTCCACGTGTCGAGTATGTATACATCAAAAATTGTGACAATATCCCGTACGAGGCAATTACCTACGCTCGGTCACATGGGGTCAGTGTCATTCGGTGATTTACATGCTTCAGCACAAACGCACTCTGAAGCATGCTGGCATGCACAGGTATGTGTTTGATATTTGCATCTGGCGCCGTATCGAATGTTAGACTATAGATCTACAAAGTGTGCATACGTGGTATGGCTGTTCTACGCCCCCAAAAGTCTAATGTGGTCTAAACTGCCCGCACATATTTCACGGATGATAAAATCTGCTGCAGGATCTATGCGACACTGCACCTTATCAGATTGCATTATGCTGGGGCGTTCCCGATAATGCAGGTCGATTCAGAACATGACCAGGTCATAATGCAAGAGGGTCATCTGCACAACCCTGCGTTGCTCTCGATTACTCGGCACATTACTGCAAGGGAGATGACTGCAGGTACGCCACAAGTCCTTGGTGGAAGAAAAGGGCATTTCACTCTGAATTATACAACTTTCAGGGCTCTTGATGAGTGCTGTCAGGTCTACATTTCGGGCAATGTCATCAATCTTTCAGTTAGAATCTCTCAATCATATGAAAGAACTTCAAATAATGCACACCGTATCAGTGGATGTTCATTTCTGAAATCTTATTGTAGTAATAGCGCCATGAAGTCCCCTTCGCCTCGGTAGGATTCTGGACGCGGTTGGGATGATACGGTCTTTGAATAGCGAGCGCCGTTGGAGACGGACTTCAAGTCCGCTCCTCTCAGCCCCGACAACATCATATATAAAGTCTGCCACCCCCACTTTAATGAGCGATATTCTTTCAAATATGCCCGTACTAATATTCATTATCTATACTATCTAACCGCCTGTCATAAAATCATCCTCCAGGCTGAGCAATGGCCCCCATCTCGGAAATCCGGGCCTCCAACTCCCGGATCACCTCAGAGACGGTGCCTCGCACAGCAGTCTTCACTGGAGCCACAGATGGCATCGGAAAGGCAACACTCACTCGTCTGATCTCTACAAACCTACCAGTCCGGGTGTATGTCATTGGTCGGAACGGCAAAAGGCATCAAGCTTTTTTAGATGAGCTTCGACTGTCCAACAGACAGGCACAGATAACCTGGCTGGAAGGTCAACTGTCTCTTCTCGCGGATACCAAGAAACTATGCGATGAAATCAAGAGACGCGAGACGAGTCTTGACTGCTTGTACCTAAGCGCTGGCTTCATCTCCTCTGGAGAGCGCATTGGTACGTATATTCTAGTTACCATTGACCAAAGAGTATCAGCTCACAAATGACGACGATTAGAAACATCAGAGGGCAAAAGCCTCTCACTGTCACTCAACTACTACAGCCGAATCTTGATGATGACCCTGCTTCTCCCCTTACTCAACTCATCGCCCAATAGCCCACGCATCGTGAGCATCCTCAACGCGGGGTATGAATCATCTTCCATCTACCTTGACGACCTCGATCTCGAGAAACCGGGCCACTTCAGTCTGCTCTCTCTTACCAAATCGATGTCCACCTACACTACATTGTCCATGTCGACATTGGCTCAAGAAAACCCTCATGTGGTATTCGTTCATCATTACCCTGGCGGCGTCACCACAGATGCCTTTAAGAAGGCCTGGGGTGGGAAGTGGTATTTCCCACTGTTCAGAGCTGCATTGTCTGCATTTGGAACATCTCCTGAAGATGCTGCGGAGAAGGTGTTGTATTTGATCACTAGTGCTAAATATGGTGGCAGGGGAGTTGCCCTGGGAGAGGGACAGAAGCCCGGTATGACTATGACAAAAACCGTTAAGGGAGGTGAGCTGTTTGCTATCGATAATAAGATGAAGGAGCTGTTTCAGGGGAAGGTGATGTTGGAGTTGCAGGCCATGAATGCGGGTGATATTGTTTGGCGCAAAACGGTAGAGACACTCGCGCCGTATTCTTCGTGAGGGCGAGGAGTCAGGTGCTTACATTTTCATCCTTATAATCAATTACTGCAACACGGTACTATGTGAATCAAAATTTGGTAATTAGTAAGTCATCTGGATGAAGTATGGCAGTCATTGTAAGCCGAACGGACTTCGGCCAGTTAAAGTCCGGTTCAGCCGACGGCCAAAGACCGATTCCGTCTCAACCACTGCACACCTACACAGATGATTCTCAATTCAATCAAGTTACTGTTATTATGGAGAGGAGGGGTCCAACTCCAGGCTCTGGTTCATATGGTAAAGCTTGCAGACAATGCTCCAAGGCCAAGTGTCGGTGCGTAGCTCGACCCGACGGTACCGGCTGCGAAAGGTAAGCGTCTAACTATGAGTATTGACTTGATTCTAATCGCCACTCAGATGTCTGCGTCTCAAGAAACAATGCCAGCCATCAGAACCAACTCGTAGGAAACCTCATCGGAATCCCGAGTCGGGTACGCAGATAGCGAAGCTTGAGGGGAGGATTGATAGCCTCACGGCAATGCTTCGATCTGTCGCACATGCCGCTGGAGTATCTAGCAATCTGCAAACTAGTTTGAATGCTAGTACAAATGAAGATCTCAGCAACTTAGCTATCCCTGACACTAATCATGACAACATACTGGTACCACCGTCATTGACTACTGCACCGTCTCGATCGACTACGACTCCGTCTCCTTGCAATGGCTCAAGCCAGCCATTAGCACCACAGCCACCTCTATATGAAATAAGCCTAGACGAGGCATCCTGGTATCTCGAACGCTTCACGACAAACATGCTGCCATGCTTCCCTTTTATCTGTCTGCCACCAAACACAACTACGCAGCAGTTGCAACAAGACCGGCCATTTCTCCTCGAGACCATCATTGCGGTAGCTACGCCCTCAACCCAGGTGAAACTAGCACGCACAGATAGATTGAAATCTCGCTTAACTAAGTCAGCTATGCTTGAGAATCAGTCCAGCATTGATATGCTGCTAAGCATCCTGACTTACATTGCATGGAGTACGGATCCTTTCGTCAAACGCGCAAGTAATTTGTCTCGCATGATTATGCTCGCTATTTCTATGGTCTATGATCTCCAACTGGACAAGCAGCCACCACCTGAGGTGCCCATAATAGCGAAGATGGCACCCGGGCTGGAAAATCCGGAGCAGAATGCAAGTAATAGTTCCCTGCAAGGAATTTCGGAGCAGCATCGAGCGGCATTGGCCTGCTTTGTTCTCAGCTCGATGTAGGCACAGCCCTATCCTTATATTATCACCGGAGTGTGTCTTTCCACTGACATGACTGCACCCCAGCATCTCATCCACCATTGGCCGCATAGCTTCACTCCGGTGGAACATTCAAATGGAACATGCCCTAAATATAATCGAGACGAATAAAGAAAGCCCCTCAGACGAGTATCTCACAGCCCAGATCCGTTTACAGATCCTCGCCCAAAAGACCTTATCCCTCCGTGACCCAGACGAGCCATCCCCCTCCACAACACCTCCAGCCACGACCATGTATCTTAAAGTACTCCAAAGACAACTAACTGACCTCCAATCCTCAATCCCACCACGTCTCCCCCACCGCGGTAAGTAACCACTTTAAGTATCCCTAATCACCCATACTAAATAAACTCCCAGAACTCCTCCACCTCCAAACCCACTACATCTCCCTCCTCCTCCACGAAATCCCCCGCCCCGCCAGCTCCAGCACCCCTCTACTCCCCACCACCCCAGACTCCCTAACCTCCCTCTGGAACTCAGTCCAAGCCATTAAATCCTGGCTCTCGACGTTCCAAACCCTCCCCGCATCAACCATCACCGGATTCCCTTTCTTCATGTGGTTCCAACTCGTCCGATGCATCGTACTCCTGAAACATCTCTCCACGTTCGAGGACCCAGCATGGGACCGCGACGCCGTGCGGCAGGAGGTGGATATGCTGGCGTTGCTGGAGTGGATGGGGGAGAAGGCGGAGATGGCTAGTTTGGAGGCTGGGGAGGGGTCGGATGATGATTTGTTTCGGAGAGTGGGGAGGATGTTGAGGTTGGCGAGGGAGTGGGTGGTTAAGAAGATGAGGGGGGAGGTGGGTGGGGATGGATTGGTGTTTGAGGAGAATAGTGAGGGTAGTAATGAAGGTAGTAGTGGTACAATGGGTATAGATATGGATATGGATATGACTGATATGGCGTGGATGCATGCGCTGGAATCTGGAGATGGAGGTTGGCTTGAGGAGGTGCTGGGGTGGTCGCCGCTTGCTGTTCATAATATCTAGATGCATGTCTGCTAACAAATATTCAAAAATACGGTATAGTAGTCTTTGCATTTCTGTGGATACGCTGACGACCCGTTAGCTGCTCATCAGCTACACTGGCTCTATATCTATTCTGAACTATACATCCCACCACCCCTCCAAATAAGACCTCAAATCTATAGTATCAGGGCGTTTCAAATGCGGTGTCAGATCCGCATCCGGTATTGTCTCTCTCGTCGTCCACCCGTTCCCAAAATAAGCGAACCTATTGCCACTCGGGTTGGTATAAGAATAGTCCCAATCTTCCCATCTAGGATCTCGTCTCAAGTAATTCAATGCTGCCGCACTACCAGGGAATTGACCATGGACTTTGCCACCAGGCCGACCGCCGTTATACCATGAGCTACAATTCTTCTGGCCCGGGGTAGAGTCGTCATTAGCTGTCCAGACCGTGCGCGGGTAGAACTTGTCGCAGTATTCGACGAAGTCATCAGCTGCTTGCTTGGATGGTACCATAGCTTTGATGCCTTGGCTGCGGATCTTCCGCAGGAGCTTGGCAATATAGGTGATTTGATTCTCGAGAGAATTGGGCACGCTGCCTGAGGGACCGGTGGATTGGGGACCGCCGATCCAGAGTAGATTGGGGAAGCCCGGGGTGGCTACTCCGAGGTAGTTGTAGGGGTAACCGTAGAGGCCGTCGTGTTTCCAGGCCTTTTTGAGATCAATTCCGTTGGAGATGATGGAGAAGGGTGGGGCATGGTCGACGTTGGCTCCGGTGGAGCAGATGACAATGTCGACGGGCCGTTCAATGCCATCTGTGGTAACGATCCCTGTTGGGGTGAAGCGCTGGATTGGGGTTTGAATGTAGCTGACGTTGTCTTTGGTCAGGGCTTCGAGGTAGCCTGGGCCAGGAGTGGGACGGCGACAATTGGGTGGAAAGTCTGGGATAAGCTTATCGATGAGTTCGGGCTGGTCGCCGACTCTTGACTTCATCAATTCGGTCCATTTCTCGCGCAGACCGCGATTCTCTGGGGAGTCTTTAAAGATGGCACCGAAGCGAGAGAAGTATCCTGCTTCGACGCTCTTGCGGTATGCTAGATAAGTGTCGGGGTCGCGAAAGGACTCGAGTTGTTCGGGAGAGAATAAATTAGCTTCGAGTCGGCGCACGCCAGATGTGCCGAAGGAGTCAGCTATCCAGGTTCTGTTGCGAGCATAGTGGTCCACGTGTTGAGCAATTGGCTGGATCGAGGGCAGCACCTGCAAGCCAGACGCCCCGTTACCGATCAGTGCGATACGCTTGCCATTCAGGTCGACATTGTGATTCCAGTGCGACGAATGGAAGAGCACGCCTGTGTATTCCTCCCTGCCTGGGTATTCGGGCAGCTTCCACTCATTGAAGTGGCCAATAGCGTTGATCAACACGTCGAGGTCTTCTTCATAGATCTTCTACCCGTCAGCAATTGCGCATAAGCCGCAAGAATCGCGTAGTGTCATACTCGGTTTGAATCTCCCAAGTCCTGTAAAGTCACACGCCATTTACCCAATTCAGGTAACCACACGGCCTGGTCGACTTTCTGCTGTAGTCGGAGGTACTTGTGTACATCGTATTTTTGCGCTATGGATTGCCAATACTCGCGAATCTCGGCACCTTGTGCAAACTCTTCGGACCATTGTGTGTTCGGCTCGAATCCGGACTGATAGACATGCGCGGGAATATCGCATCGTACTCCAGGATAAGTATTTTCGAACCTGTTCATCAGCACCAGCCGTCGCATGTTATAAATGAGGTTTCCTACCAGGTGCCTCCCTGTATGTCCTGTTAGGAATGCATGGCATGTGTCTTGGACCCGTTACTTACCACACCGGAGTTCTTCTCATAGATCCGTAGGTCCAGACCAGGCAGTTTTGCTGGGAGCAAGACTCCTGCTGTAATTCCTGCCAGACCAGCTCCAATCACACCGACTTTTATCGGACGGACCTCGTCAATTGGATGCTCTTCGATCTCAAGAGCCGGACGAGCTTGGCCGTCTGCTTTCTCGGACACAGATAACTCATTGATGAGCGACCCGAGAGACACTGCGGGGAGGTGCTTGGGATCTGTCTCTATGACAGGTTCGTGACGTATGAGCTCGGGTCCTTTGACTGCTGCCATGGCATAAAAGTAACTTCTGCTCTATGGGACACATATGGTGGTGGATAAGTCGGCGAGGTGCAAGGTAGTCCTTTAAATGGCCGTCGAGAGAGAGGGGTTGCGAGATCGGCAACGTACATCACGCTCGATGAAGTGAAGTGAACCCCTCTTCCGACTGCCTGCACGCCATCTGCACCTCCTTTGACCTCACAAAGCTGTCTGGAGAAGCCAGTAACAAGAGTCGTAGAGGTACCGGGATCACACCATTGCGGACTGCAATGATGCGAGAGGGGCTTATCTCTAATTTAGCAGCACTATCAACTCGGCACAAATATGCCAAAATCTAGGCGCATTATGATGACAGAATGAGTAGTAACATATGAAGCATGTATCGAAGCTGCAGGCAATTCGGTGGTTGAGTTAGCAGTAGCAGTTGAGGTGCAGAAGATTACCCAACAGGGAATGATGGGCAGGGGATCTTGATTTCCAGTGCAGCAACCGCGTGTAGCCGCTCATCGGCACTCATGCTGCTCTGGCCAATTCTCGAATATCATAGCAGCCATAGCCAAATGCAAACCACAATCCATATCATAGACAATTATACTAGCAATAACACTATTCAAAATCGCAGCGACGCGCAATGCGAGGCTTTCATCAGGCGCGGTATCACGTGAAGCAGCCGTCAGCACTTTGGGAGTGTCAGGTGACATAACTTCACGGACTGGTGGTTGACATCACGTGGGACCATGATACAGCCCATTACAATCCAGCAAATAGGCACAGATTAGGTTTCTTAGGTTTATTTTCAGTTTACTGATTCTTTCTAGCTGGAAAGAATATTTGCTCCCGGCTGGCGGGCCTTGAAATGCTGCGGGTGGCTGATTTGGCAGGCAAGCGGGCCTTGGTTGACAGGCATCCCCGGCCTTGCCTGAATGCCTCGATGCCTGCAAAACTCGGCATTCATAGCCGACCTCGTGTTCTCCTCGCTTCTCTTTGTCCAACTTCGCCTTGACAACGCCCCGGTGCTCTTCAGCTATTGTTCTTCGGAATAATCTTAACCAGAATCATCCCGCCGCTTTTGCTGTTATGATTCTCTACTTGTGTGGTTAAACACATTCCTCCTAACAACCAACTCTCTCATTCCGGACTGCTGCGCGCCCCGGTATCCTAAGGCTATCACTCTTCCAGCAGATATGGCTCCCGTTGGTCTCCTGACTAAACTCAGGACTCTAATCACCAAGGACTATGGTAAACTTATGAACTATAAGATTCTTATATCTTTGTCTGACTTATTCCGTAGATGAGCCTGCCATTTCAACACAAACAGCCGCCTTTCTCTCGGTATGCATTTCTGATCATCAGCTCCTACCAACTCTCCCACGTGCTTTTGGCCTTCTTATTGCTCTTCAGGCCAGTATCTGATTCAAGTACTAGGTTTGCCTCACCCTCATCTATGTGGTTCCCTTTTATGTGAACCCGACGACCCGGCCATCGCCCACCCTGAGTAGAGATGCGCCGTCGGTAATCCGGGCCAGAATTAGAGCAGTGACATTTTCATGCACCATTAGCAGCCTGGTCGTCTTATGGCTAGTTGCTGCCAAAGAAAACGCTTCTTTCTCTCGAGCTCTCCATTTCCTGGGGTGGTGGCCTGTTGGTCTCGTGGATATCTTCCGCAGCCTGCTTCTCACAGCCATCCTTTTCGCCGGTCCACTGTTTGAGCGCGGTGTTGCCGAGGGCGAATGGAGAGAGTGGATTCGGGGAGGAAGGGTCACTGCATCGCTTCGCAGCTGGATTGGATGGAGGAATTATGTCGCGGTAAGTCCAGTTTGCGACGGCAATGTCTGGCTTTATGATTAACTGGGCGATGCAGGGTCCCATCACCGAGGAGGTCATGTTCCGCTCAGCCATTGTCCCCCTTCATCTCCTTGCCAAGGTTGATCCCGGCCGCATTGTATTTGTGGCTCCTCTCTATTTCGGCATTGCTCACGTACACCATTTCTACGAGTTTCGCCTCACGCATCCTGATACATCGATTGTCGCGGCGATATTGAGATCAGTCTTTCAATTCGGTTACACGACGATTTTCGGTTGGTATGCCACCTTTGTCTACCTTCGTACTGGCTCTCTTCTGGCAGTTATTCTTGCCCACACTTTTTGCAACTGGTGCGGATTACCGCGATTGTGGGGAAGAGTAGAGACGGGCGTACCCATCGGGCCCCCCATGGTCAAAGGAAAAGGATCCTCAGACGTGGCATACGGTCAACTCAGTCTTGGCTGGACCGTCGCATACTACGTAATCCTGGTCGCGGGAGCTATTGGCTTCTTCCAAACGCTATGGCCTTTGACAGAATCATTAAACGCATTGGCCAGCTTTTCTGGTGCGACAAAATAAATATAATGACGAGAAACCAGCATCTAGCGGGCGGATGATCTGAAGGATTGCAGCATCGACTTTTTGTCTGCCTCGTGCCGAATCGCGAGCTTTTCGGCCCATGGATTTGTCTGCCATTATAGCGACAAGCATTATTGTGAATAGCTTGACCGCATGCATCCTTGTTGTGACCATAGTATTGTTAATGTCCAACTCCTCAATTTGATCGAAGTGCACTATTATATATGCATCATGGCGTTTCGTTGCAGCACTACAGGCAGTCTAGGATTTGGGCACTTGTTGAGCAAAGGTTTAACAATAATATATGAAATTAATATGTACTATTCAAGTGAGAATGGGTTCAATTCAGTACCGTACTATTGCGGTTATCGGTAGTAGTTCGTGGAGATTGCGATTCGGATTGCAGTGTGGATCGCAATAATGCCGTCCCAGAACTAACTACTTCATCTTTATATATTTTGGCCGGCAGACGAGTGCCACTGCTTCTAGTACCTTCATCCACAGTACACCATTAATGCTACTACTAGATCAATAATTGAAATCGCAATCTGCACACTTGCAATGAGCTGTCTAAATAAGTCCGAGCTGTAATGCAAATAGTAATAATAAAATTCCCCCGACCAGTCACCAGCCACGGATTATGAAGGCGGGACTTGGAAATCTCCGCTATCTCCGACCGCACCGAATCCTCCGCAGCTTCGGGGTTGCTCTTTTCAGTTTCCCCCATCCACCACTTCTCATTGCCAGTTCTGACCAAATACTCTCCTCTTTTCCATCCAATTACTTCTCCAAAACCTCATTTTTTTAGACACATAGGATATGGCCAGCCGACAAAGAATCATGCGCGCAGCATCACTGCACAGCCTGCCATCAATTTCCCGACCCAACCGCTCCGCCGCAACATCAGCTCGCCTCTTCTCATGCACATCCCTCCGCTCCAACCGCTCGCGCATACCCCTGGACATCCCTCCTCCATTCCCAATTACCAAGACATGTCCCGAACCGAGCTGCTCATGTCCCTCGACACCGTCCATGCCCGCCCCGATCGACTATGACCAGCCGCTAAACGGAACAATGGCGGCCTACGCGCAGCAGCTTCTCATCTGCACCGGACAACGAGACTGGACAAGTCGCATAGAAGAGGACGGTCAGGGCCAGAACTGGGGTGAGCTGGTTCGAGGATTGAAGAGCCTTCTCGGGCGTGGGGGGAAATATGCCGACGTAAGACATACTTCCTCATTCGGGTCGCAACATCCCACTGACAATTGCTACTATAGCCCTTCAACAATATCCTAGTCACCAACGCCTCCTTCCTTCCCTCCTCCTCCTCCTCGTTATCGACCAGCGCATCTACCCCCCAGACCGCATCCGCCTTTCTCTTCCCCAGCTTCAAATACTTCCCCTCCATCCCCGTTAGTCTCCCCGATTCCGCCCCCGCAACAACCGATCTCTCGACCTTCGTCCGCGCGTTCCTCCTCCCTATCGAATCGAGACATGGCGGGCAGATCCGCGACCAGGCTCTGGCGGCTGAATTCCCAGATGCTGTTGATCTGCAACACTCCCCCGTTGTGTTGATCTGCGGCCACGGTGGTCGCGACATGCGATGTGGTGTAATGGCGCCGGTTCTGGAGACCGAGTTTCAACGGGTGTTGCAGTCTAAGGGGTACACATCCGCGGGAAGTGACAATAGTGTCGTCGACAGCCCCGAGCATGCTCACATCGGGTTAATCAGCCACGTTGGAGGACACAAGTATGCTGGAAACGTCATCGTTTACATCCCTCCCGGAATGAAGGAAGCTGGCTCTTCCTCGCCGCATCCATTGGCGGGCAAGGGTATTTGGTATGGGCGTATTGAGCCCAAGCATGTGCAGGGTGTGGTGGAGGAGACGATTCTGGGTGGAAAGGTCATTACGGACCATTTCCGTGGGGCGGTTGACCGGGAGAGTGGGGTCTTAAGGTTGTAGACTTGGGTCTTAAAATATAGTGTATAGTAGAAAATAGATTCCTTGGTCATGGCAGTAGTATGGTTCTGGAGGGATGATATATGGACTAGCGTTGAAGACTAGATAGATCATGCAATAATGAGGGGCTGTGATGGGAATGATTGTTCGAGATCCATAGTGCTAGACCACAAGACAATGCTTAAGCTGCATCTTATTTTGGATAGTTTGAATATTGTCTGAATGGAATGGGTATGTTGTCCATTCATATCATCTGTGATATTGCTTACGTACCAGAAACCCAACCCCAGGATCATCTCCGCATCGGCTTCCCGGCTGCGGGGAAAAGCAAAGCATCGGGATGCCGGTTAGACAGAATATACACAACAATATGATACAACACAGCTCAATTGCCAGCGAAAACACAAGCTATATACTAGCAAAACCACGATTCTTTTGATTTTTCCCAACCCAACTCCCTACTCAAAATGCACCCATCGAATTACTCAATCTTGCCCTTATTAACGACAAATCCCTCCAACGCCGAAATGGCAGCCCACAGACGATTCTCCGCCTCAGGGAACACCAACGACCGATGTCCATAGAACACCTCGTCAGCAACCTCCTCCGGATGCCTAGGAAGACAGTGCATGAACCTCCATCCCTCCTTCGCCCCACCCCTCTTCGCCAACTCACTCGTAATCTGGAATCCAGCGAAATCCCTCAACCGCTTAGCGGCCTCCTCCTCCTGGCCCATCGAAACCCAAGTATCAGTAACCAACACATCGGCCCCCTTCACCGCCTCCTCAGGAACATTGGTCTGCACCAGCTTTCCAGGACTCTTTACCCCCTCGCCAGCCTTCTCAATAATCTCCAACATCTCCTTGGGGATCTCATACCCCTTCGGCGTAGCAACAGCAACATCAACACCCATTTTCCTCGCACTGATCGCCATATCGAAAAGCACATTATTCGCATCGCCCACCCAAGCGATCTTCAACCCATTCAGCCCCAAACCCTCCAACTTCCCCTTGCCCGAGGCAGCGAAATGCTCACTAATAGTCTGGAAATCCGCAATAGCCTGCAACGGGTGATACGAGTCACACAGGGCATTGATAACCGGCTTAGTAGAGTGCTTGGCGAGGTCGGCGACGTCAGCGTGCTTGCCCACGCGGGCAACGATACATTCCACCATGGAGGAGACGACCACGGCAGTGTCGTAGAGGGATTCATTGACTCCCAGCTGGATGTCGTCCTTGCCGAGGAACATGGGGTGGCCGCCCATTTGGACGACGGCGCCTTCGGTGGAAATGCGGGTGCGGGTGCTGCGCTTGCTGAACATCATGGCGACGGTCTTGCCGGAGAGGGCGCCGTGGAGGGATTGGGGGATGGAGCCGGATTTGATGGCCCGCTTGTGGGAGGAGGCATTGCGGACGAGGGTTGCGAATTCGGTTGGGGTCAGGTCGGCGATGGAGAGCAGGTGCCGCGGTGCGAAGGGAGAAGTTGCCGGCGTTGCGGCGGAGTGACTGGTGGAGGAGTAGAGGCGGCGCAGGGCGTGGCGGGTTGTGGAAGGCCCGTAGCGGGCGGCTGCGGCCGCTGTGCGGAGGGGAGAGGGCATTGTGAGTTTGGTAGGAGGGATTGAGAGGGGATTGGGAGGTAATGGTAGAAAAGAGAGAAGGGAATTGGGGAGGTGAGTCAATATAGGTAGGACAGGACTGGGGATGCTGTCACGTGAGAGGTGTTGGGGGAGTGGGCCGATTACGGAGGACTATGACTCAATAGTTCGATTTGGTTGGCGGATGGGGAAAAAAAGCTACTAGACTAGTAGATAATACTGTGCTGCATATGGACATTTCTATGAAGATGTAGAGAATGTGATGATGGTATTGGCTAACTACGATTATTGGCTATGTATGTATGCACAGGGTATTTAATTAGTATCTCTCGACCAGCCACTTGCGTCGCGCTTCTGCCTCCATTGCATTCAGCTTCTTGCTCTCGGCTCGTTTGACCGTGATATAGTTCTCAACAAGTGTGTTGCTAAGCACATCCCGGAGAGCCTTGTCGGCTGCCATATTATCCAGACTCTGTGCCAGGGTCGTGGGAATTTGGGTGGTTATCCCAATGGCACTGCGGTCCGCCTCGCTGAGTGTTGCCGCGTCATCTATATCGATTTGTTAGCATGAGTGCACTCGAGAGGATAGCCTCACTGGCAGGAATACTTACATAAACAGTCCTGCAGGGTCAGGGGCAGCTTGTCCTGCACACCCAGGTATCCTGCAGCTAGAATTGCAGCCATTGCCAGATACATATTGGACAGACCGTCAAGTGCCTTGATCTCCCAGTGACCCGCAGAGATCTTGCGGATAGGTGTTTCGCGATTCTGAGTGCCCCAGGCGACCCACTCGCTTCCAGCCCAGAGGCCGGAGTGCATCCGTTCGTAGCTGACATCATTAGACAGAGTGAAGGCCGTCAAAGAGGTGAAGTGCTTGAGCACACCAGCCAAGAAGCTCTCCTCCTGAGTCGCAGGAGTTATGGAGACATGCGCATGTGCGGCTGAGCCAGCAGCGTGTGAGAAGGGTCGGGGATGAAGGGTTGCACGGTAACCGTGCTGCTCAGCGATATAAGTCACGACCTGTCGTGCCTTGAGCAGGGTATCGACTGCGGCGACGGGCGATCCGGGTGGTAGAATGAATTCAAACTGGCCCGGGGCCGATTCAGCGTGGAATTGTTCAAGGTCAATGCCGATGGATGCAAGAGTATCGACAATTTCCTCAAGAAGCGGCACCATGCGTCGGGTGTCTCGGGTCATCTGGGACCAGGAGTGGTTGCGCACACATGGAACAAACTCTTCCTCATCGGTGTCCGGTTTGGTGACGCACTTCAGCAGAATAACCTCAATCTCGAATCCGCAGAGAATTTCGATTCCATGATTGGCACGTAAATCAGTCGTGACGCGGCGCAGAAGGGTCCGTGGACATCCTTCCACCTCCAAACCCTCCTCAGAACGCCCCCAAGTCATGACTGTGGCGCTCTTCGAGTCGATCCCCACATTTCGAGAGAGGGTTGAGAGATCTGGTTCTAGATAGAACTGGCCGGTTGTGGAACCTTCCGGACAGACTGTGTCGGATTGAAGCATCAAAAACGTGGCTGTACAGATACCGATCCGGCGTTGCTTGCGAACAATCTTAGCAAACTCCCGGATAGGGAACATCCGCACGCGCACTGTGGAAGTGTAGTCAAAGAACTGCATCCAAATATACTTGACATCTGGATTGCTGTGCATGAAACTTTCCAACGCGTCGGTCGAAGAAAGTCCAGAAAGGTTGCTGACGGCAGGGACCAGCCTGTCGTCGTAGGAAACGGTTTCATTAAGGCTGTACAGGCGGTTGGAGTTGTGGAACAATATATCGGCAGCAGCTAGCTTCGCCTGATCGACGCTGTGATCGCCTTGAATGACGTAATCCACGAGAACCTAGCAAAGATAAGTTTCTGAAAGGATGTATAGGACTTGATATGACAGGAACGGACCTTTTCCAGTGCGTCGCGGAACTGTTTGTTCGCCAACCAATATGTCTCTGGGAAGAAATGGCCATCGGTACTCCACAGAAGGCGGGTTGTGGGCACGATCTCCAGACTCTCGCGAATGATAGATTCCTGAGCATCTCGACTCACCATGGGAAACACCTCTCCAAGGTCTAGATACACATTCGGGTAGACACAGGCGAGATAGCCGGCCTCCCGGGTATACGGATAAGCGGAATGCAAAAGCACAAAGTCCACCTTGGGATAACGGGCAACCAAATCCTGTAAATATGCGGGATTCGAAAGTATTAGGTTGATATCATTATCGCCGAGTCCCGTGTGCAGTTGCAGTGGTTTGTTGGGTCCCAACGCATCTTTCTCCTTGGCAGATTGCAGCTGGTTCAGGGCCTGCCTGACCAGCCAATCGTTCAAGGGTTTGTCCTCCACGCGATATGTAGATCCAGATCCTTGCGACAAGGTCCGGGAGAAGGACTCGAGGAGATTGCTGTCGTCTTTGTCATCGGCCACTTGGACGTTCAGTCCAGTACGATAGCAGATGACTGATTTGAAGCCTACCACCACGGGATCTGCGATGGCCTCTGAGATCTTCTGGTTGAAACCCTGGCTGAACTGGTCCAGATACTGGCGAAGAACGGTGATGTCGCTCGAGGACTGATCATAACCGTTGGGAAGGATGGCGGTAAGGACTTGGGCGGCCACAACTTCAATCCGTACGATCCGCTTGGTCGGAGCTGTGGTAAAACGATCATGCCAAGTGAAAGGCTCGATATCTTGATCCGTAAGCAGATCATCAAGAAGAAGGCTATGAGTGCCTTCCAGACACCGACGGATCAAGCCATCATAGTCACGCTCGACATATTGATCGCGAGCCGCCTTGACGCGGTCCCACTCGGAAGTCGGGCAATCGTAGAGGGTCGCTAGCTGGGCGGCGGCACGCTGGAGGGGTAAGGTGGACGGAGCATTGTGTAGGGCGGAACCTTGGGCCTCGGAAGTGATCTGTTCGAAAGGATATTTTGCGTAGTTGCTGGCTGCGGCCTGCGCAAGGAGATTATGGGCGTGGTTGTCGATAAGAGGATGCGTTTGGATGAGGCGACGAAGAGACGCGAGCGGATCCATGGTGCGCTGATTGGTTGGCCGGTTCGATCGATCGATCGTTTGCGGATCACGGTTAGTCGGCCAGGATTGACCGTGCGCCTTGGAACCAGGGAGGAGGAGGGGGAGGAGGGGAAGGGTCAAGGCGAATGAGGCAGTTGAGAGAAGAGAGAAAGAGGGAAATGTGAAGGAAGACTGAGAGGAGATACAAGGTACTCATAAAAGATATAAGTAAAAAACCTGCGAGCCCAGCCGATAAAGAGTGAATGGTGAAGAGAGAGAGAGAAGGGGGCAAGTAGACGATGCTTACCCGATTAGGCAGCTCGCGAGTAACCGCCGACCGGGAAGGTCCAAATTGCTTGATTCAGTCATTCGCGTTTCTATTCATTGAATCTCTTTGCCAAGCTCCCAGATAGACCTGGTCCGGAGTTCTCTCCGAACCAGTTGCTGGCGCTGCAGATGGTCGTGTAGATGGCGTATAAGCTCCGAGGTACACAAGAGGGCAATCTCGACGACCGGAGCTCGTCAACCATACGCAATCCGGTATCTTCCACGAGCTTGGGCGGAGTCCAGTTCCACCACCAAGTCGATCATCTTCAGCGGAAGAATTCCTAAGGTTGGTTATTCTTATATATCAACTTCCGAGGATTACCCCCCGAACGTTTCTGGAAAACTCGACGGGCCATGGGGGTGGTGTCTTGGAGCAGTTTTCACCTCCTCCATCCTCATAGGGTGATTCGGGCGATAATCCTCCGCTCTCTTGCTTTCTCCGTTGCCTAATAGTACTAGAAAGGCCAGGGTGTATTTACGATTTACGTACTAATCCTTGAAAGACTCTCGGGACAATCACATCATGCTATGGCCCAGTCGAGACATGCTAACGATTGACAAGTCCGCTGTCACCAGAACACTGGTGGGGATACTCCTAGAGCCGTGTTACTGGCGTGGAAAGCTCCCAAATGGGTAACCAGCTCCTCTCCTCCAAGTTACCCCAATACATCAAAACGGAAAAACCCCCGGATGGCCAACAGCACCAACAGGATATGACTTCAGGTATTTGGTAACAGGTGAAGACTAAATAGAAGAGCCGGGCCTGGAAACCAAGCCACCGAATTTGCCCCATACACGTCAGGTTCAGCAGGGGCTGTTATTGGTTTACGCAGACCTTTGTTGCGATTTGCACACACCCCTGAATGAACACGGAACGACGGATAGACAGGCGTCGACCAGCATGAGCTGTTTACGACAGCAAGTGTCCACCAGTCCGTAGATACGTGGTACCTTTGTTACTTTATTAATCCCACAGGTGGGTGCGGGAAGCAACGGGCCGAGGATCGGCTTGCCGAGGCACAGTGAAAAGAAAGTGTGGCCCCAGCGCACTTGGGACTTCCGAGTCGGAGCCTAGCGCCTATTTGACACTGAGCGAGGTCAATGGCAGCAGTGAAACATAACTCAGGGATGCTCACAACCTCGAGACAGATATGCATGGATTGCCACTCGGGCCAGTGCAGCGGTAGAAGTGTTACTTGATCAGGTGATATGCTGCTTATCAGTGACCAGTACAAACGAAGCAAACAGTCTCGGCCAACTTCAGGGTCAAGGCACTGCTACTAGTATGTAGGTAGTTACCCAGTCTGGCGCACAGTCCTGCCTGCCTCGAGCAATAGTAATAAACTTGCATACCCGGTGAACTTACAACCACAAAGGGTGTGTCACACGCGCAGGTGACCAAGACTCATGAATGCATGAAGACGGGTTGTAATTCACATGGGGTGAAGGCCGCCAGACCGGTATGTATGGTATGGAAACATCGAATGACGTTGACGACTACTGCAGTCGGACCTGACAAGGCACACAATGCATTATGACGGTCAAAGGTCATTACTGTCTCATTTCATCATGATGAACAGCTCGCTCAGATCAGCTGGAAGTGTCAAAAAGTTTACCGTGACGATTGATTAAGGCCATCCATTTTGAAGCCGAAGTTCCCACAGACAGAATTGAAGCTATTCATGTAACTGACGAGTAGTACTGCCGACCCCATCTTCTCATCCTGGACAATAGCGACTCAGTATTTAGCAAAGGCGGGGATGAAGTCTGGAGGAGGACCTGAGGCCTGAGGCCAGCAGAGGAACACCCCATGGGCACATGGGCCTTAGTCAGCCCCCCACAATGCCAGGGGCTCTACACTTAATTACACTTTCTCACATTTCACTTGCCTGTTGCCTCTCGCCTTTCTTGCCACCACATTCCAGTCTACGATGATCAGCCTCCCACTTCTTTTGCAGTCTGTTGATGTACTATCACCACATGGTTTTATTAACCAAACATAGACAAGGCACGGAAAAACCGGTCTATAGATGCAGCCCTTCTGAGATGAGACAGGTCTGAAAGAACTAGTTGACTTGGCCACCGACCATTGCAGGGTTCGACCGGAGCCGGGAGTCCCCGAAAATCCCCGATTCTTGGCACGGTGATCACGGTCAATGACAGGCGTGTAAGCGAAGCGAAGCATGCAATTGACTTTTCTTCGCTGAACGCGCTGCTAGCGGGAGAGAAAACGAGCAGAAGTTGGAGACTACGATAGGTAGGGAGGCCTGATAACTCGGCTAAGGTGAACAGCAATAACCGTCCTGCCGAAGCGAGGGTGCATGAGGTTAGCTAGGGCGGGTGGTCGTGGTCTCAGAAGGCCTCATGACCGTCGTTCCGCTGGAATTTTGATCGAGTAAAGGAATTGCCTAAACGGGCCAGAATTGGAGATTTGATCGAGTAACAGCGGTGAGGAGGCAATCACTTGCAGCAGCCAGCAGGAGAGGTCCGATGGCGGATGCCGGAGGCGCCCGATACCCCGACCCATGGTTCTAACTGGCCCAGAAGATAAGCCGGAAATTCTCTTCACTTTCCCCACGAGGGAATACGTCCCGAAGAGGCAACAATGAGGGTGTACAGACAAGGTGGTCGTCTAGTGGAAAAGGCATCCTCCCGCTTGGAAAGGAGGGGAGGAAGCAGGAGAGGAGATGGTCAAATATAACCTCCGGCTATCGATATCACGATAAGGATAGTTACCGGGGCAGGCAGTCACAGACAAACAGGTCAGGCGTGAAGAAAGAATGGGCAAGGAAAAAAAAAAGACGCTTGGATGGCAAGCCGGTGGATCCGTCAAAGGGGGTGGAGCCAGGTTTTTGTTACTCGATGGGATTATTTGGTTCGATCGCCGTGGGTCTCCAGGGAACAATGGCGGCTTATCTGCGCAGACATTTAAAGCCCTTATCGCAGCCAGCAATTCGTCCTCTCGCCTTCTTCATCCTTATCAAGTCATTCATCCCTTGCCTTTTGACGCCGGTGGAGCTTTTCCGGATCAGTCTATCGCTTATCTCGTCTTTGCCTCTTTAACTTTTTATCGCCCATCCTGGCTCTGATTGCTCTGCAGCTTCATCGTTCTTTGCATCTCTGGCTTCTCTTAGCGCGCAATCCTTCCACGCGATCACCCTCACCATGGAGGCTTCTCAGATCCCATCCATTGCAGTGATCGCCTCGTCGCGCGCCGTCATCTCCGGCCGTTTGACATCAGCCACTATTGTCATCTCTCGCACCACCGGCAAGATCACGGCTGTCTTTGATTCGGTGATCCCGGCTTCTGATTTCCCTGCTGGCACCCCCTATACTGATTATTCCCCCCACGTTCTGCTCCCCGGTCTGGTTGACGCCCATGTCCACCTGAACGAGCCGGGCCGCACCGAATGGGAGGGCTTCTACACCGGCACCCAGGCGGCCGCTTTTGGCGGTGTCACCACGGTCATCGACATGCCCCTGAATGCTATCCCTCCCACCACCACGGTGGCCAACTTCAAGGAGAAACTCCGTGCTGCCCAAGGGAAGTGCTGGGTTGATGTCGGTTTCTATGGCGGCATCATCCCCGGCAATGCCGGCGACTTGAAAGCCCTTGTCCAGGAGGGTGTTCGCGGCTTCAAGGGCTTCCTCATTGACAGCGGAGTAAGTCACGAGTTATCTTTTTGCAAGGGACGTAAGTGTGCTGACACATGGCTGTAGGTCGACGAATTCCCCGCCGTGTCTTCCGAAGACATCCGTAAGGCCATGGCTGAACTAGCGGATGAGCCTACGACGCTCATGTTTCACGCCGAGATGCTGCCGCCCTCCACTGCAGCCGAGGAGAAGGACCAAGCTCTCGAAGGTCCCGCAGAGGCGTATTCGACTTTCCTCGCATCCCGTCCGTCGGCCTTTGAAACTTGTGCCGTGGAGGAGATCATTACCCTGTCTCAGGTGGCCCCCAAGCTCCCCCTCCACATTGTTCACCTGTCTGCCATGGAAGCCATCCCTCTGTTGCGCAAAGCTCGCGCGGATGGCGTCCCTATCACTGCGGAGACTTGCTTCCACTACCTGTCCTTAGCGGCCGAGGAGATCCGGGATGGAGACACCCGCCACAAGTGTTGTCCGCCCATCCGTTCCCAGTCAAACCAGGACGCTCTTTGGGATGAGTTGGAGCGCCATGCGGAAGATGGCGTGATTCAGACTGTTGTCTCAGACCACTCCCCCTGCACCCCTGATCTCAAGCTCCTACCATCGCACGTGCCTGGCTGCTGCCCATCAGACGGGGACAGTACTCAAGTTGACAATGAGGGTAGCTTCCTTTCCGCCTGGGGCGGTATCTCCTCAGTGGGCCTCGGCCTTCCCATCCTGTGGACGGAGCTTAGCCGTCGCAAGGCCTTGAAAGCTGCAGACGAAACCACGACCCAACAGGCCCTGCAGGACGTTGTACGACTCTGCTGCACCAACACGGCCGTCCAGGTTGGCCTGCAGCACCAAAAGGGCGACCTGGTTCCCGGCCACGACGCCGACATTTGTGTCTTCGATGACACCGCGGAATGGATCGTCGAACCCAGCACCATGCTCTTCCGCAACAAGTGCTCACCGTACCAGGGCCGCAAGCTTCGTGGAATGGTCCGCGAGACCTGGCTGCGTGGTGAGAAGATCTTCAGTCGCGACGATGGCTTCAGCACCAAGACGCCCTCCGGCGGCCTGCTTCTCGAGAAGCGTGCTTGTTAAGACCTCTCATCTCTCCTACCTGTCCCGAGTCACTCATCATCACCCTTTAGGACTGTTGACAGCCCATTAAGCGGATGATTCGACATCTCCTCGACACAATCACCTCTTTTCTGCCGCAAGCATCCTCATCATCTCATATACACACGCACACACGACCTGGCATGATACCCGCAACTTGATGATTTACTAATAATGAGCATTCGCAGCATATACATCAGCGCATAGACTAGTATCCCATAAGCGACGGTGTAGACAGACATTAAGTTACTTATGCACCTCGATAGACACGAATATATCATCATCTTACTGGAACTCTTTCTCTTCTCTCATTCATCAAATTGTAGCTGTAGCATAGTATAGTAGTATAGTATAGCGTAACATAAAGAATAGTAGTAGCATGTAAACATCAGTAATAGTATAGTAAAACGATGATCAACAACACACCTCGCCACTCGCCCCCCGATCGATGAAGAATTTTGCCAAAATCATCACGAACCGATAACTTTGTAGATAAGTTAGTTAGTCAGTAACAGAGTTAACGAAATCATGACAGATAGACTGACTAGAACCCCGATGGTTCCTTCGCCTTCACCGCCACCACCTGCATTCCCGAACCCGCCGAACCCCGCGTCCATCCCTTCTTCCAACTTACTCTTACTTACTAACTCCCTCCCCGCACGTGCACACCCCGGTCTGGTTTTCTCGGACCTCGGAGTTACTGAGACGGACCAGGATTATTCCACAGATCGTGGGGATCAAAACTATTGACTACTTACTCGACTACTCAGGTTTTATTGTGCTAATTACTTCAGGAAGATTTGTTTTCTTCCCCCTTTTCTGCATTTTCGTCTCGTGAAACACATATCTCCATACTGCCTCCTAACCAACCTTTCAGGTGGTTTTTATTGAGAGGGAGAGGAAGAGGAGAGTGTTTACTAATGGAGCATTCCCCTAAAGAAGGGATAGAATGGAAATAGGTGAAAGATGAAAATATTTCATTTCGTTATTGATTGGCATCGCCTAGGTCCGAGCGAGAAACAAAGGCCAAAGCAGGGGGATCTGAATCAAATCAAGAACAAGCGGTGAAAGGAAAACAGACATGATGACAAGAAAGACAAGAACAGAACATGCTTTCGCAAAACGCCGAATGAAGGCCTACGCCATGCTACGGATCCCGCTCAATGAAGAAACCAACAGAATGAACTAACATGACATGAAAAGAGGTTTTGGTTTTTGATGATAATTGATGCAATCATAGGTTGAGAGGTTGCTCTCGTCCATCCTCGGCTGAAAGCCAAGACGACTATTTCGTCTTCTTCACCTCCTCTACCGCAATGTCCCCGCTCTGAGCGCTGACAGAACCGTCAAGCGAAACCACGTCTTCGTCGGGGTCGATTTCGTTCCGGGCACGTTGA
This sequence comes from Aspergillus welwitschiae, assembly GCF_003344945.1. Taxonomy (NCBI): domain Eukaryota; kingdom Fungi; phylum Ascomycota; class Eurotiomycetes; order Eurotiales; family Aspergillaceae; genus Aspergillus; species Aspergillus welwitschiae. Next base: position 822,196 of record NW_020798697.1, read on the forward strand.
CGACCGCGCTCTTGCATCGAGACATGAATCCGACGATTGACTTCTCCGAGATCGTCCTTGGATTTGATGGAGAGGGGCTTAAGAAGCGTGTCATACAAGTGGAAACCGGCGCTTCGGGAGCGGCTCCGGCTGGTTCGGTCTTTGCTGCGGTTGCGACTTTCTGGCTCGCTAGGGGGCATGCTCTTAAGACGGGATTGGTAGGTGTCGTCCTCGGGGTGTTCGTGCGGGATAAGCTTCTCCGATTCGAAGTCAGGGAAGATTTCAGGGGCGAAGGTGTCAATTACGTCGACTACTCGTGCAGAAAGGGCCTGGCGTTCAGCGCGGAGTTTGGCGAGCGAGTTGGCGGATCTTGGGTCGAGGGCCCGCAGAAGAGGAGGTAGGGATTTGAGAACGTCGATACCGATCTCGCCGATACGGAGACCCGCGAATGAGACCGAAATCATGAGACCGAAGAAGAAGATCGAGAAAAGCGCAAGAGGAATAGAATCGGAGATGTAAGTCCTGGCGTTCAGCCACCACGGGACTACAGATGCGTAGTGTCCGTCATGGCGGCAGTAATGGAGCCAGATGGTCACAATTACGGTATACCAGGTATAGAGGGCTGGTGCCAACCCCATGGCGACCAGGATCTTCCAGGTTCCAACGACGTCGCGACCTTCAAGCTTGACAACGGAACCGGCAAGAGCCTTTCGCTGCTTCTTGACCGATACAACCTTGGCGGTCACGAAGACTGGCCAAAAAAGCGCCACCGATGGCAAGGTTCCGATCGCAAGCGTGAGCAGCTCTCCCACACGGTATAACAAGGTACCAAAAACGAGCCACCACGGCCGATGGGTCACGTCACCCCATTCAACCTGATGATCCCGAATTCCGAGGGCTCGAAGACGGCGATTATAGTCGGAGATGGCCTTCTTCAACTGGAGCACTTTAGGTTCATCTTTAAATTGGGTGTAGCCTTTGAGAAGTCGTCGATTCAGTTCGATCACAACGGGCAGAGGGAGCTTCATTCGCAATGGCTTATACAGTCGTCGGGTGGCTTGGATGACCATTAGCGTCTCGTGGTCGGGCGCTTGCTGGGTTACTGCAGTGAGTGCTTCCGTGATTGTTTCCAACAGAGATCCCACGGCGTTCCGCTTCGAGTTTCCACCAGCCTTGAAGGCCTCAATCTGATCCGGGTGAACTTGCACAGGGTTACCGAATTCAACGACGGCACGAGAACGGAATTTGTTCGGATGGAAGTAATTCATGCCGCATGGGATAATGGAGAGACCACAGTTGGGATCCTGCGCGAGGGTTCCGAGGGCGATAATGGCAACACCGGCCTTCAAGGGCAACAAGCTGGGACGATCATGACTTCCGCCCTCCGGGAAGATACCGATACAACCACCTGCGACCAGTTCAGAATACACGGAGGCGAACATCTTGCTCTGATCAATGTGAGGAGCAGCCTTGAACGGGGTACCCTTGCGCAATGGCTCGTAGAGGGGATGGTCCTTCTCGAATTTCTTGAATGGTTTCCGCAGACGAATTTCCTCGGGGCCCAAGATCTCCTCAATAGCCTGTTGTTCCGGACTCGTTTTGCCCACACGCGGGAGAATGATGGCGCCGCCCACCATGAATTGATCGGATGTGAAATCGGTTCCCCTGCCACGGACTAGGGTCGGATCATTGTCAGGATCGGGGAGGTAGATTTCACCCTTGGCGGGTTTGACATGGTCCATCGATCGCACGACGGGAAGAGCGCCCATGCACCCGGCCATGGTGCCGATGTACGGCTCGCGCATGGACTTCTCGGCGATCAAAAACGAGGTTCTGCGACCGGCATAGTGTTTCAAGATGCGCATCAACAGAATGGAATCTACAAACTGATTTGCATGAGGGGCGGCGACAATGATGACAGGGCCGCGTTTGGGAATCCGCCATGCGCCGCGCGAGTAGACCTCGCGGAAGAAGATGTCCAGACAGAGGGTGAAAATCCACACTCCGAGGTCGTACAACCACGGGATCATAAATCTGCGCGCCATGACTGCGTCTGTAATTTCACACTAATGCTAGGTAGTGGTGCACAACAGGGAATAAGGGCGAGGGTAGTAGTAGAAGCCGAAAGGGGAAGGATGATATGAGATGATATGTGTTGTTCTCAACTCATGACAGCGGGGGATCTAATTGCCCAGTGACGTGAGGCAACAGGCGGAGTTTCTTAAGGCGGACAGCAAAAACAACGGTAGCAGAAGCAAAGCGCGTAAAGGGGAACAAAAAAAAGCCGGGGAAGAGGCAGAGCAATAAGAACCGTCCTTTTTTTTATTCGCAGGGGTTCTCCGCCTGAGGGGGGGGGTTGGTTCCCTTGATACGTGGCTCAGGTGCTACCGCAGCTTGCCAGATAAAATGTCGCAGCAATAATCCAGCTTCACCGGCAAAGAAGCTTCGCGAAGAAGCAGAAAATGTTTCAGTAGGAAAAGTAGTGAGCAAAGAATGATGATGTTCGGTGTCCACCCAGACTAGACTAGGCCCTCCTCGGAGAAACCCAAACGGGTCTGAGCTAATCGCTTCAGGAGAGTTACTCCGCCGCAGTATCGCTTGGGTAATGAGGTATACGGCCACCTGTTGGGATCTCAACAGCGCCCAGAACAGTTGGGAATGAGATAGTCAGTTAGTACAGCTGTCTTGATAGGCACTGATTGACCAGGATGTGCAAGATCCTAGAGCTTTGCCAAAGAGGAGTACCAATCAAAGCATCGGGCTTGCTGGTCGATGAATCATGGGATGCGCGCGGGGTTCTCGGACGGGCGCGTGGCGGTCACGTGGTATATCGCCGTTGCGGGTAACCGGACTTGGTCTAGCGTGTTGTTGGCCCATGTTTTACAGTATGGTAACTCTGCTGCGGTAAGTTACCCCGGGAAGTTGGCAGTCTGGATGTATCAGGTCGAGATGAGTTGGGCTCATCATTTCAGGTATAAGGCCTTCGGCATGAAATAGATTCAATTCTCACAGTCACTGCTCCCTGGTAACACAAGAAAAAGCTTGTGGGCGAATGGGGCAAGTACTGTCCCTTGTTAACCATTATAAATGCAATGGACGGCTTCAGTCCCAACTCTCATAGCATGGGTTAACGGAATGCCCACCGCACCGAGCTTCAGATCCGATCGGAACCCGGGGGACGCCTGGAGGGTCGGTTGCCATGACCAAAGATGTCGAGTCCAATTGCCGATAGTCAGACTGATCCTTCCATCAAGTGGTAGAGAAGCGGGAGGTGGGGAATCTCAGGTGGGGAAGAAATGGGGTGTCCCTTGGCGGATTCGAATGGTATTCAAGACGATAGTATCATCACCAACAATATATAGGCAGAGTTGAAGTTCAAAAATTTCAATAAAGTGTAGGTTAAGAGCATTAGGCATGGAAGAATACATGACATATCCCCGCATAGAAGGCCGAATTCTCCGCAATTTTCCCACTCTGATTGGAGTGGGGGATGCAAGGCGCGCGAGTCAGCCGCAAGGACAACAAACAAGTGAATCTAACGTAGTGATACTATAGCCTTTCCCACTTGCTCAGTTTTGCGAAGAGCCAGTATATAAAGGCACAGTTGATTAGAATAGACGAGCTCATAGACAGACACTTAGACTGACCGATAACATGTCGCCCACCAAGGACGAGATCCCCTTCGACGACGATGTGCCCATCTTGATCGTCGGGGCCGGCCCATGTGGCCTACTCCTTGCGTATTTGCTCGCCCAACTTGGAGGTGCGGATACTCAACAAGATAGGGAACTGGTCAACGAGAGAAACGAGTCCGATGCTGGACAAAATCACTGACAGTCTTCTACTTATCTTTTAGTCCGATCTCTGCTGTGTGAACGCTACCCCACCAGACTACAGGCGCCAAAGGCACATGCACTATCGCCCAGAACACTCGAGCTATGTCGGCAATACGGCCTGGATGTGAACGAGATTCGCAGCATCGGAACCAAACGCGGAGAGGCGTTCTGGGTGAATTTCATTACTAGTTTGAGTGGCAGACATGTCGGAAGGCTTCCGTATGAGCGCATGGATCCAGCCGTTCTGGAAAGCACGCCGACGGTATGAGAAATTTATGAAAATCTGGAAAACTGAGATTGATACTTATGTTAGAGATAGATGATTCACAATATCCCACAGCCAGAGTTTGAGGAGCTGGTCGCTAAGCGGTTATCCAAGAACAATTTAGTGGAGATACGCAAGAATCATTCATTCGTCCGGCTTGTTGATGTAAGTTTCAGTGGATCATATTAATAACCTAAAACTTTTGTTGATGATTGATAAAGCGCGGTGATCATGTATTAGCCACTATCGAGGATCGTGCGACAAAGCAAGAGTACACTGTGAAATGCTGCCATCTCGTGGCATGCGATGGAGCAAAAAGTGCGGTTCGGAGATGTTTGGGAATAGAGAGCGAGGGCGAGGACTCTTGTAAGTGGTCAAGACAACACGATCAATGTCTTGAGGCTAACCACTTCTTAGACGAAACCATGATGACAATCCACATCAATGCCAATCTACATCCTGTGGTCAAAGAGCGAGTGGGTATGTTGCACTGGGTGATGGACCCTGAAGTATCTGGATTCATTATCGGATACGATTTGGGAGGGAACCAAGTCTTGATCTGTAATTTTGATGTGAGTTCGCCAGACTTGGGAAGATTGAAGTCCTGCTTGCTTGTTTGCATAAATGAATAGTCCCCAGCTAACTTCTATGTAGGCCGAGAAGCACCCAGTTGAAACGTGGGACGAAGCACTTTGTCGCAAGGTTGTCGACGCAGCTATCGGTACAAAGGTCCCATACGACGTGCTGAGTTACCGACCATGGATCTTGAGCAGGAAAGTCGCACTTTCCTACCGAGCAAATCGTGTATTGCTGTTAGTAGTATTGCACCTCGGTCTCCGCCAGTACGTGCTAACACACTGTTGCACAGAGCCGGAGATGCTGCCCATTCCTTCCCACCTACTGGAGGATTGGGACTGAACAGTGGTCTAGGGGATGTCCATAATCTCGCATACAAGCTCGCAGCTGTGCATCATGGATGGGGTGGTGACAGGCTTTTGGACAGCTATGAAGCTGATCGGCAACCAGTTGCCTGTGATAACGCTGAGCAGAGCGTCAAGAACGGGAAACAGATATTTGGTCTTTTGAAAGCGCTCGGGACTACCGATCCTGACGTTCGAGTTGCGAGACAAAACTTATACCGCAACATTGAAGACTCACATATGATGAAAGAGATCAACAAAGGCATTGAAGGTCAGCGTGAGCACTTTGACAACCTTGGTCTTCATGTGGGCTACGTCTACGGTAACCATAAGCGCCCAGACTGTGCGTCAACATACGAGCCCGTTTGCACTCCTGGAGCCCGCCTTCCGCACGCGTGGATCAATTTGTTGACCCCAGAGCAGATACGGCTTCCCCCAATTGATTGTTCCTATGTATCAGAGTTTCTTCCCGAGGAGCTAAAACTGAAACAATTCTCCACGCTAGATCTGTGTGCCTTTGACGCCTTCACACTCATTGTGGACATTAGATCAGCAGATCACTGGGGTAAAATCCTCGAAGAAGTGAAACGGCAACTCCCCGGCAAGTGTGATGGGCTAAAAATCGAGATGATGACCAGAGGGGCAAACTTTGACCTTCAGCCCGGGGGTGGCGACAAGTGGATGGCGCTGACGAGATTAGCGGAGGGCCAGGCAATTCTAGTCCGTCCCGACCAACATGTCTTAGCGCGATTCGAATATCCGGGGGAATCTAGTGGGGTACTGGGGGAATTGAGGGCGCATTTGGCGTGGGATGAGGGAGCAGGTGGTTCGGGGTAGATGGATCAACGGACAGACGGAGTTATGCAGAGCCGTCGGGATATCCGGGAGGGTGGGCTGATGCACGTCTGAGGGTGAGGGAGGCTGTGGTTTTGGATAGTAGATAATATAATATCACTCTGCAGAGAAGTCTAGTATATCCGACGGATAGAGAATCGATAACCGTTTGCATCGATCGCCCATATGGAAGATGGAGTGAAGAGAGAGACCGGCAATGGCAAGGCAAAGTGTGGAGGAAAGCAGCATCGGATAAGAAAACAGCCGCTCTCCACCACCCACGGTGGGGATTTGTGTGGAGAAAGCGTGGGGAGTGACGCCACAGGGAAAAGAATCCCAAGAAGTACGGAAAGTAGATGCCGATCGCAGTCTCACTACACGTTCAGCTATAATAACTACGCGTCGCTGCCTGCTTCCTATTACCCCTCCCCCTCATTGTCTCTCTTTTCTCATTCTCCCCGTTCTCTCCTCCCTGCAACACTGGCTGCCTCCCTCTCTGCCTTGTTGCAATCCGCCCATCATGTCCCACTCCGCCGCTGAACTGCAAAAGCCCACGGGCGAGTACCGTCAGTACTTGCCCGACCTGAGTTTGAAGCGCTTCCAGGTGATGCGCAATCAGGATGCCCATGAATACGCCCATGATTTCAAGACACTGAAGAACCCTCCGTGGCTGCATGCGCTGTACATGCACTGGGTTGATCTGCTGCAGGAACCCTTCAAGGGTGTGACCACTGATGGTGTGTTCTTTTCCCCCGATGAACTCACCCCGCACCGCCATTTTGAACGGCCAATGCTAATCAATTCTTGAAGGAAACGTTCGCCCTGGCTTGTTTACGCTCCAAGATGAAGGTGTGCCTGTTGGCGACATCGTTGAATCCGTCCAGAATGTCCTGTCCCTTGCCGACGACAAGCAGCGCCAGGCGCTGTCCTACCACATTGACTCCCCCGAATGGCGGACCTGGTCAAACCCCGAATTTCTTCTAGCTCACAAGGGTCTGCGCCTCGACGAGATTGACAACAAGCTGCGCGATGCCATCATGAACGTCCTGAAGACCTCCCTGTCGCCTGAGGGCTACGACAAGGCAGTCAAGGCGATGCGCATCAACCACTTCCTCGGCGAACTCGTGGAATCTCCCAAGGTGATGAACGAGTTCTCCTACAACTTTGTCCTTTTCGGTCGTCCCTCGACCACTCGGCCATGGGGCTGGTCCTTCTATGGCCACCACCTTTGCCTCAACATTTTCCTGTACAAGAACCAGATTGTCGCCTCCCCGTGGTTCACCGGCGCCGAGCCCAATGAGATTGACGATGGCCCGTACTCGGGTACCCGTATCATGCAGGTCGAAGAAGAGCTTGGCCTCCGCCTGATGCAATCCTTGACCCCTGACCTTCAGCAAAAGGCCCGCGTATTCGCAGAGATGCACGATCCCGCCATGCCCCCGGGCCGCTGGAACCGCGATGACCAGCGCCACCTGTGCGGAGCTTACCGGGACAACCGTGTCGTCCCTAACGAGGGTATCACCGTCGACGGATTCACGGAGGAACAGAAGAAATACATGTACGGCATCTTCGAGCAATACCTGTTGTACCTCCCTGCTCGGGCCCGTCAGATGAAGCTGGACCAGATTCGCCAATATGAGTCGGAGACTTACTTCTGCTGGATTGGTGGCTATGGCGACAGCGACCCCTTCTACTACCGCCTCCAGAGCCCCGTGGTTCTGATCGAATTCGACCACCACTCCGGTGTCTTCCTCAACAACGAGGAGCCGAAGAAGTTCCACATCCACACTTTGTTGCGTACGCCGAATGCCGGAGATTACGGTCAGGCTCTGCGTGCCCAGATTCCCGCCGTGGAGGGACTTAATGGGAAGGAGATCGTGTGGGAGAAGTCCGCTCTGTGATGCCGGACACGTGTCAATATATGATGATGTTATGTGAATAGAGTGTTATATAGCGTACATACATATGGAATCCATGATATCCTCCAGGATGGCTATGAAGCTGTGGCTATCCTGACAAACCACTTCTTGAGCAGTAAAATCTAGATAATCTGCCTCAGGCGCAAAGCTCTTCCGAAGAAGCAACTCGGACCAATGGATCAATTGTATATCCGGTATCCATCGGCATGGCCATTAAAAGGACAATAGCCGATGTCGGATCTCGTAAAGGAGCCGGATCAGGGGAGGAATGGAACGGTTCAGGAGGTTAGTAGTCTTTTCTTCTTATAGTGACGGGCTTATCCCGCACGGTCCTCACTCACCCTGTCTATCTTAGCGTGTAGGTGCTTTGTAGCTATTTAGTATTGGAAAGACGTGAAGTAACAGCCTCCGCCTGACTATGTGATGATGCGAGATGGGGGCAGTTAGTGCCTGAATCGAAACAGTTGAAACATCGCCTGTTGCTTTCTGGTTCAAGGTGGTGATGTTGTTGGCCTTAAGAGATAACCCATCGTATAAGGACCTGGCAGGATAAGGCATCTACTGTAAATTGCACTTCATTAGGCTTTACAAGCATGAGTAGAAGCATGATTAAAGTAATTTACGGTATATATTTCATGATTTTCCTAGGCATATATTCGACTCGTTAAATTTTTGGGTATCGGTGGACTTGGATGGGGGATAATTTGATTGTGTGTATATCATCACGGGTATAGGAGGTATTACTACTAGCTTCACTTAGTGGCTACACTACTTACCTGGTGGGTCTATAGCAGTTCTGGGATAGCCAATTGCTTATTTTTCTGCTGCTTGCGAGAGAAAAACAAGCTGATTGACATGATACTAATATAATAGCACTATATAATTGGTATATTTGTTGTCGCCCGTAGTACTAGTAAGTTGTATGTGAATCGTTTCTGAAGGGGTTACCTAATAGTCTCCAAGCTAGAAGTATGTGGTGCCTCATACTAAGTAGGAATACTACCAGTTTACTGCAGTGCTCTGCTTTATCACACTCAAGTCTATTAGATGGTCTATCCGGAGATATCCTCTTCCGGCACCTAGAGACGACATCAATAATATCCGGCATTAATGCAGAAGTTGCAAGGATGTCCCGTAACGTGACCAGCGCCAACTCCCGAAAGCGACATCTTGCTTTATCATGCCCGCTAAACCGTAAATCCTCCTTAAACCGGATCTTCTTCGAGAAATGCAAGCAAGCAGGCAAGCAGGCATCACTCCTCTCGGTGCCGAGTTGGACCATGTAGTGGCTGACCCTGCTGCTCTAGTGGCCTGTCACTCGTTTCCATATCTGGCTGCCTCGTCAATTATGCACCAGTCGGGCAATCCTGGGGGTTCAGATACGCATCTGTTTTCTTGAGAGAGTGCTCCACTTACTATTCCCGTCAGTTCTGGCCTTCCAGAAACGGTAGTCATAGACAATGAGCTTCGCTTGCAACATTCACCGCTTGATGTACCTTGTACGCAATTATCCCGACATAGAATGGGACCTTCATGATGGCGCTGCGGTTCGGGATCCCCCAAACTCAATCGGCGGTGGCACACTCGGTGACGCCGATGACTTCAAAGACTTTCCAAACACCAGCTGGACTACGACAGGGATGTGGTGGCTGAGTGTTGAGCGGACGCGTGTATGCTGCATCTCCTGACAGATCCACTTCGTTTACGAGAGAGCTTTCATTGTTCCTGTGGGAATCCAAGCCCCGCAGCATACGAGTGGGCAAGACAAAGGCAATTGCGCTGCAGACAGGATTGCTATGCCCAGCTGAAGTCCCACTCTCCATCGGGATGAACATAGACCATTGAAATTTATGCATCAGGCCATGTTGTTGGCAGTGATTGTCATTCTCCTAGTCCGGGCCCTTGCACGGAAACTCATTGATAGGTGAAAAGGGTGTGGAGGGAGATACCATGATTGGGCGCGGCAGACGGTATGCTGATTTCTTCCTTGACTTCATCTGTGATGATGAAGGCTTTCGCACATTATCCTCCTGTCATCCTCGTGGACCGGATTGTTTACCCGCCGCCCGGATTTGGATACCGATTCGATGACATGACACGTCGACATAAAACACCAAATGCTCTTTCGCAAATCAGTTTGCGAATATAGTAGTATTTGCCTGTCGGAAAGGGCCGCCCCATCGAGCCGTGTCGGGCATGGCGCCATCCACCCAGGACCTATGAGGGCTGCAGGTGATACTGGGAGCTGACGAGTCCTCGACGGATTGACCTCACTGGAGAAAGTAAAGATAACCGCCAGAGAGGAGCATCAGTAAGGCAGCGCCAAATGAGGAGGAGAGATCGAGTTCTCACCAGCAGCGGCTCGACCCGCTGGTCGGCTCCAACCGCCTGGCGGATCTGGCTTCTGGGCGCTTCGATCCGAAAAGTTCCCCCATCCCACTGCACTTTTTCCTCGCTAATGGCTCATGCTCGCTCTCATGGCTTCGAAAGCGGCTCGGACTATAGTTCTCGAGGGACAGGAGATGGTATCGCGTTGGGGAGGCTAATACGAATATAATTTGAAGCCTCCGATGTCGCCCCCGTGGTATAAACTTGTCGTCCCTCTCTATGGGCTCTTGCATCATTTGCCTCCCATACTACTGTTCCATCCTTCTTTCCTTCTTGAACCATTCTTCCGTTCCCTCTAGCTATCCTTAAAACCTCCTGCTGACCCCACTTTAAACGGGTAGCGGGCTACAGAATCTTTCTAGAAAAGATGGGCGAACTCCAGCACTATCCGGCCGATACACCCAACGTGCCTTTCGCACAACGTCCGATCATCATTTTGGGTGCGGGCATTATTGGCTGTGCCGCCGCGCGACAACTTCTACAAAACGGCTTTCCAGTCATCTTGGTCGCTGAATATCTACCTGGGGATCAGGATTTCCGATATGCATCCGCCTGGGCTGGAGCCGCATGGCATCCTGCGGGCGGAATCAGTCCGGAATGGAGATATCTTCAAGCGATCAGCCATCGTCAGTTGCTGAAAATGGCACAAGAAGAACCCGAATCTGGAGTCAGCATTGTCGATGCCCTGGAGTATGTCGAACGACCTCCTGCTGAAAACTCATCGGCATGGGGTAGGACTTTGGCTGCCAAGGTAAGACAGCTTGCATGAGCAGCAATAGACACCGATCAGAAGTTGACATGAGACCTAGTGGCGTGACCTGCAACCGGGTGAATATCCATCAGAATTCAGTTGTGGATGGTCGTACGAGACTCTCGTCACCGATCCCACCCTTCACATGCCGTATCTGGCCAAGAAGATCACCGCTCTAGGCGGCCAGTTCATTCGCAAGCGGGTAGAGTCTCTTGAAGACCTCTACGGCATGTTCCCCGAGTCCAGTATCTTCATAAATGCCAGCGGAATCGGAAGTCAAACCCTCAAGGACGTCCAAGATGACTTGTGCTTCCCGGAACGGGGGCAGAACGTGTTCTACAAGACGAAAAACTGTCGCACCATGTACTTCCGGAACGGCCAAGAGTACACCTACGTTATTCCTCGACCCATGTCTCATGGCGTCATCCTAGGGGGAGTAAAGCAAGCTGACAACCTGTAAGGCCTGATCACGAACACCTTAGTACTTCAACCCTGGGGAGACACCGAATACTAACCCTATTACCACAGATCCTCCGAACCAGACATGGAAATCGCCCGAGATGAAATCGCACGCGCACACCGTCTCGCTCCCGAGATCGTTCCTGAGCATCCACCCGAAGACACCCTCAGCTACATTGTCGGTATCCGACCCTCGAGGAAGGGTGGCTTCCGCTTAGACTCCGAGCAGCAGGGGAACCGGTACATCCTCTCGGCGTATGGATTCGGTGGAGGCGGCTATGCCTTCTCGTACGGAGTGGCAGATGCATTGTGCAAGATGGTGGAAAAGGCGGAGCGAGAGAATGTGATCTGAGCCTCATGGTTGAGGCTAATGATACCATCATGGGAAAGAATGCTGGCCATTCAGCCCCGTGAATGTGACGTTGTCGTTCACGTGTAGTAGATTAATTAATCAGTGTTGAGAAGTCTCGTTGCAGAGCTATTGGCTTTAAGATCACTAATACATTGCAATAAAGTATTCACGACCTAAAGTGAAGGGTCATCACCAAAGCACAATCAACCATCTATACCAAAGCCCGTTCATGCCTCAGGCAATAATACACACATACATGTGGTACTTGTACCGAAATAACCAATACTGACAAAACACCCCTCCTTCAACGCTGACAAATCTACTCCCTTGCCAAGTAACGTTAGATCACTCTATCTGCGTCCTCTGATTGGAGAATCATCCTTCAAGATCCAGGGAACCAGTAATTAAGCGTGTCAGCAGGGTGCATTAGCGTCTGCCCTGCGCTTGGTCGGTCTCCGGACGGTGGAGATCGTATCTCCGGGGGAGTTGCAATGGTTCAGAGTGCTAGTGGTGATGTAAGTACTGTTGCTGTTGGTAGTTAGATTGAGTGCTTATGCATGCGCTTATTATGTGAGCATGCATACATATGTATCTTTATTAGTTGTACTTACTACTTCAGTTGCTGTATGGGGAAGATATAGCATAAAGATCATCATTTATGCATGTGTTCAATAATCCACTAACAAGTGTACCTAACTCGACAAGCTCAAGCTTAAGATTTCAAAGATGATCGTAAACCATTATATTTCAATCCATTCATCACATCATCACTACTGACATACATCACACTACACACCTGCATCCCTACAAATACCTTATAATCATCTTCTCCCCCCTCTTCTGCCTCCACCGATTCGTACTCTTCAACAGCTCCGGACACCCTCTCAACACCCACGGCCACTTCCTCAAAAACTGCTCCGTGACCTCCCAATTCGCCGGATCCGACGGCTCTCCCCACACCAGCAGACTACACGTATCCGACGCATTATCCCAGAACCCCATCACATCATGACAAAGTTCATCATCATCAAACCGATCGATCATCAAGCACAAATTATCCCGGAGACGCGGCAACGGAAAAAAATCCAACCACGGATGATGCGGCACCTGCATCTGGATCTTTGTCGGACGCAGACTCACAGGCAATTTCTTTTCCTCAATAGCCTCCGGAGGTAAGGTGTTGAAGAGGGAGAGGGCATCGTCGTCATCACACCAGGTGGTTTGATTGCCGAAGCCGAGGACGGTCATGTTGGTCATGAAGGCGCGGAAGACGTTCAGTTTGCTCAGCGTGAGGAGGTGGTCGGCCGATGGGGAGCCGCGGAAGTAGCTTTCGTAGGCGACCCGGGCGAAGTGCTCGAATATCCGCCGGATGTTTTCCGGTTTGGAGGCTTCGCTGGTTAGGGTTCGGCGGGTGAGGGTCTGGGAGGGGTTGGAGTCTGAGGAGGGGGAGGGGGAGGAGGAGGAGGATGGTGGTGATGATGAGCTGCCTTGCTCAATCTTAATGTTGGTGCCTAGTGATGGCGGTGGTGGTGGGTGGGATGAGGATGAACGTATGGCCAGGGCATTATTGCCGCTGCGTTCGGCTTGTTTCCGTTTCCCTGGGATTATGTAGTTAGTTGAGGTTGGATCATAGATGAGTAAACGGTGTGGAATGCTCTCACGGTATGCTCGTTGGTTCAGCCGGTTCTGTCGTCGCCGGCGTTCCTGGCGGTCGCAGAGACCAGCCCAGTCATCTTCAGGGTCCACTTGAGCGGTAGAAGCAGCAGCAGCAGCAGTAACAGCGGGGGTCACCACGGGGAGTGGCGGTGGTGAGGAAGACCGCGTGGCTTTCTCCGTGCTGATGTCTTGATTAGTCGGCGACCGTAGCAAGTCCGATCCCATGTGAGTGTGTCTGAATTGGATGGATTCCTGTATTGAGAAGCAAGAGATGATGATAATGACGACGGGGAGAGATGGTCAGAGAGGGAATGCCGCTATAACGGAGTAGGAAAAGGCAAGTCGAAATCCCGTGAGAAGAGCAGGTCCGCCAGAGCTTTTTAAAGTCCAGCGCCGCGACGGTTTCGAATGGGTTTCAAGAACACTAACCGGAAGGGTAGTAGTGGCTGTTCATCATACGTTGGGTATGGTTTTGTAAATACTCGGAATACGATACACTCTTGAAGTCCTCCTCTATAAGCCCACAAAAGTAGTACATTCATTCTGTGTCGCTGATAACCTAATTAGAATGTTGCTGTGGAAGAGGTATCCTCAGCAGTCAGTAGATGATGCCCTTCCTTCCTATACATATCGATTAGTATACACAAAAGCCACCCAAACGCTAACTATGCTGAATAACAAAAGCTAAGAGCCTCGAGATCCTGTCTCTTCTCTCTTGATGACTCGCTCTAGATGTGCTCGCTCTCCGCTGTTCTCCACCAGATTTCGAAACACACCTCCCTCAATTTCGAGCAACTCCTGCGGTGTGCCGAACTCCACGGCCTTTCCGGCGTCCATCACAAGGATTCGATCAAAATCCGCCACGGTGCTAAGTCGGTGCGCAATGACAAGAAGCGAGGTAGCATTGCGTCCAAATTCTTCTCGAATGGACCGCTGGATCAAGGCCTCAGTCTCCATATCCACTGCTGAGGTAGCCTCGTCCAAAATCATGATTTTTGGTTGGGACACTATGGCTCGCGCAAGGCAAAGTAATTGCCGTTGGCCTTGGGAGAGATTGAGCCCTCCCTGGGAGACGACTGATGACAATGACGCGAAAAAGTTGCTTGTTTTGACCGGTTCCGTACTCGAGTTCGCTGATGACGGCAATGTGCCGCTGTCGCTCAGTGGCTCGCTACTCGAGTGCGATGCCAGGGTCAATGTATCCTCGAATGAGACAAGATGTACCCGTTCTAGAGCGTTGTAGAGTTCCAGATCACTATACTCGATGAATGGATCTAGATTGGACCGCAGTGTCCCCGAAAAGAGCACCGGGTCTTGAGGAATGATCGCAAGACGGCTGCGCAATGCTTCCAGCTTGATTTGCGAAATATCCAGCCCATCAATCAGTACGCGCCCCTGTCGGGCTTCGAGGAAGCGGAACAATGCCAGGGTTAGCGATGATTTTCCAGCTCCGGTACGTCCGACGACGCCCACACGTTGGTTATTCTCCATCGTGAAGCTAAGCCCGTCAATCACCGGAGGCAGGTCGGGGGCGTAGCCGACAGCCAGATCCTCAACTTCGACCTTTCCACGCGTGGGCCATGCCGCTGGCGGGTTATGGCCCCCTTGCTCCTCGAGCTCAATGTTGCAGTACTCCAACACCCGCTCCGTAGCATTCATGTCTGTCTCCACATTTGCATAGAAGCGTAGGCCCATCGACACGGCATAATTATATTGTAGAGCAAATGTCATGGCGAAGCCTGCCAGTGCCGGAGAGATGCTAGGAACGTACACTACCAGGGCTGCTGTCATCCCGGCCAGCACGGCTCCCGCGATACTCATCCGAAACGATAGCCATCGATCCAGAAGCCAGAGATACCACGCCGCCTGAGCATGACGATCGATGCGATCGTACATGTCTTTCATATAGATTTCTGCTTTATTAAAAGCTCGAATCGTGGTCAGACCGGAAAGGCTGGACCCAAATCGTTCCAGGACAGGACTCTTAGCGGTACTTTCCAGTCGTTTGATCTCACGCATTCCCGTAAGGTAGATCTTGGAGAGTCGAAAGCAGAGTACGAGGAGGATACAGGCAAGTACCAACAGTATTGGGGATACTAACACTCCTGCTGCTAGTATACTAGTCAGCTCCAAAGCCTTGAACACGAAGTGCCCGATATCATAACCGAGCCTCCAGTCAAGGATGTACATGTCAGATGTGAATCGGTTAAGGATCCGGCCGAGGGGCACCGTATCTAGCCACCGCAGCGGTGAGCGCAATACAGCTGCTAAAAGGTCATCGAAGAGTCGCTGTGAAGACTCCAGAGAAGCGAGGGCAAGGGCCAAAGTCCTTAGAGTTCCAATAATACATGCGGCCACCGAAAAGCAGACATATATGCTGAGATAGAACATGGAATCCTTGTCGACAAAATATCTGTTGGCAGCAACTGTTCGGGATTGGGAGGCACCATATAAATAGGTTGGTTGCGATGAGGATGTGGACGAGTCTGTCCAGACGCTTATCCACCAAGACTAAGACTGGTCAATAGTGATCCTTGACTGGGAAGACCTGGGCACTTACTCTTCCGACTAAAAGCGCCATAAATGCAACATAAGCCAGAAACGTTATCATCCACCAACGTAGGCATTTTCCCTTGGTCATATATGTCGTGTATACTTGCATGGACACGGCTCCTTTCTCGCGCTTTTCGTCTTCGGTGAACTTCCTTGGGGGCTCAGTGACACTTGTTGCTACTGAGAAGCCTGACTCGGTAGAGACGCGCTTCATCGGTGTCATCGGTGACACAGGCTCTTCGTCTACTACATCAGACTTGCGACCATTTGATGACTTGGCAGATTCGCCCAACAAGTCTATTAAGTTCTGAGTGGCTGCCAATTCATCTACTGTCCCAGCATGAATCGTGAGCCCGTCCGACAGGATAACACAGTAGTCGGTCCGAGACAGACACAACCCAAGGTGATGGGTGACAAGGATCCTGGTCCTGCCTTGTCCTAACTTGCCGATAAGAGCATGCTCATACACGTGGCGCCCAGTCTCAGCGTCAAGTGCACTGAATATATCATCCATAACCAAGATTCCGGCACGGGAATAGAGAGCACGCGCAAATGAAATGCGCCAGCGCTGACCACCGCTCAAATTAATTCCATTTGCACCAATGTCGGTCCGATCGGCATCTGGAAACATTGCGATATCTTTCTTCAGGCCTGCGGCGTATATGACTTTGCGGTATCGATAGCGATCGTACGGAAGGCCGAAAAGGATATTGTCCTTTATAGTGGCGTTCTCCAGCCAGGGGTTCTGAGCGACATATGCGATAGCCGAGTCAATGATCCAGTTGTGGCGAGTGGCCCGCTGATCATATGTCCTGTTTATGGAAGGAGCATGAGGTACTGCCACGGTCCCAGACAAGACATCACATTCCCCAAGGATCGAGGCTAACAGGAGGCTCTTCCCCGAGCCAGTTTTCCCAGATATCACACTAAGGCCCTTGGGAGGGAATTGCAAGGTGAGGTCTCGGAGCAGAAAGCGCTGGTCAAACTCTACCCCTTCTTCCCCAGGCCATGCGATCGTTGCATTGTGGAAGGAAATCTTGTCGACGGCGGACGTATGGAGAGACTTTTCAGACGAGTCCAGATATCGTTCAATGCGATCCGCGCTAATTTTAGCCTCCATTCCCTTCGAGAGTAAATCAGGCAAGCTTGCCATGGCCGATTCTAAGGAGCCGAATATGGAAAGGGTCGTAAACGCAACGGAGGCAGATAGCTCCCCCCGAGTCAGAGTATATACTGTCAATGAGACGGCAGACAGCATCAGAGGTCCCATAATCCACACAGACACCATGCCAATAGTATACAGGGAGGTTTGCCAGAGATGCCCTAATTCGGCGCGGCGCTTCTCCTTAATGCGGTCCTGCCATTGCTGCTCCAATGCTGCAAACTTGATTTGGCGGATTCCATGAAGAACCTCTCCCACGGCTCCCATTCGTTTGTCGCTTGCCTTCATGTATTCTTCTTGTGCCGTGGAGTAGTTCTTCGTCAAATAGGCGTTCATAGGAGCCACCAGAAGAGCAGTTGCGACACCGGCCAATAGGCTCGGCCATCCTATAAGATGAACTAAGAAGACACCTCCTATAAGCAGTCGAATGACAGATGAGGGAATCAAGTAGCTGAACATGACAAAATCTGCAATGCGTTTCGAGTCAACCGAGGCAAGATTGATAGGACTTTGGCTGACGACATCCTGCTGCATTTTGTCTGCATCGTGGTCATCCCCCTCCTTTTCCTCTAGCGATACAAGCTGCTTGATGTCCTTACACCTCATTGACTTGGCAAACACGAGCGCTGAAAGGCCTTCATAAATGGGGATCCAAAGCTTTGCATATATAATCCACCAAAGCCACGATTCGATGCTGGACGAGAGAATAAGAACTGTTCCCAGCCCGAACACCCAGGCCCATGCCTCATTAGCATCCTTTGGATTCAGGTCAGGGTTGGAATAGCGATTCTCGAGTGATGTCAATATCCCATACATTGCTGCTTGGGGGCCGAAACTCAGCACACAGATAATCATGCTAAGCGATGACTGAAGGATGAGTGAGTTTTGGTGTGCCACCACGAGGGACCTCCAGAGTGCTCGCGAACCACGCATACGATCTAGGTGTGTATGAAGAGTTTCCGAACGTGTATTAAACGGCATCTTGGGGAGATCGTCGATCTCCAGACCTTCATTGGCGACCGCATGGTTCAATAGATTGTCGACCCAGCTGAAGGTGAGCCGTTCCATAGCACTCACGGTACGCTCTCGGTCGACAATCTGGCCATCATGGTACACGTCCGGGCGTCGGGGAAGTAGAAGACAGAGGGTAGCCCTGAAGCAGGATATCCCGAATTGGCTTATTGTCAATCCCATCGACACGGTATCTAGGCGGTACCCAGTGTTCCAGACCAAACCAATCTCGAAGCAGGGGATAATGGCGGCGAGTAAGCTAGCCCCGAATCCATATACTCCTAGCATGTACCGCTTGGTGGGTGCTGGCTCAATGAAGAAACCAGTCGCTTGTACGCATAGGATACCCTATAATTGAACCGTCTGTTAGAAACTAAGCCAGAATAAATATGCAGCTGTCGGACTTACCCAGCTACCCATTTGTAGACCAAAGGGAACAATCATGACATGTTGGCCCTTTGTTATGGATATGACAACCTGTGTCAATGATATCCCAAGCCCAGTGACTGATAGAATGATTATGCCGAGTCTCTGCCAAAGATCTGAAAAACTTTTCAATGCCTCATCGCTAGCCTCCCCATCCTTATCCTCATAGCCAGGTCTGTCGAAAGCATGTGCTCCAGGCAAATGGATCGGGGGTGTCTCTTTGACATGCAGGAATCGTCGGATTATGCCGAGTAGTGCAGGGACAGTACAGCCTGAAATGAGTAGAACGCCTAAAGCGCCTGTAGCAATAGACGCCATGTCCTGGTTTGATGCCATCCTACATGGAGGCTGAACCGCATCCGCTGCTGTAGACTGGAGAATTGATAGTGTCGAAATAAGTTGAAGATGCTGAAAGCCTAACTCGGCATTAGTTCTGAGAGATGTTTTGCTCCCACGCGTAACTGTAGAGCCTGCATTCCACCTGCATTCTTATTGCGTTCCTTGCATCAAGGGGGAGCGGCCACGATCGCGTATCAACACCACGGGTGAGAAAGATACAGAAGGGCAGCTCCTACTTATAATACGCCTAATGACTGTATTCTTCACAGGTTAGTGTGGCATTACTGCGATAAGATACGGATATTATTGGAATATTCAGTAGTATCCAGGAGTACAGTGTAACAGTCGACCAATCCATCTGACCACAGTGAGGATGAGTCGGTCATTCTCTGACCGATATCGCATGATTGCTAGAAGCTTTGGTGTGACCCTGGCGGAGATGAGAAGTCTGATCGCAAAGACGGCAATAATTTGATAATAGCCGGTGTGTTGAGGATGAAGCATACTAATAAGCTTTGTATAGATGGTCCACCCAATTCGGTAAGGTGCACGAAGTATTTGGCCGAGTGGCCGCATTGCATTAACATTCTGCCGCTACAATGAGCGGTCAGAAGGGCGGTAAAGAAAAACGGATGCTCTCGCAGGGCAAACTCAATGGGCATGCAGTGCAGCTTCGGGATCGGCAAAACCTGAAAGTGACTGCGCTAGTCCTGTCTAGGGTAGCTCTCTGGAGGCCAGCAAGTCACGGGGAGCACCCGCTATTATTCAGCGGGGCCGAGATGCTGATTTGCTGACAATCCATGGCCGTACATTGGGCGGCGCGGAGTCGCTGTCCAACTCCGGCCCCGACTTCGCTGCGGAGGACCCCGGCCCATTTTTGCTACTGGAGTCACTCTCCTCGGTCTAGTCTACTTAATCTCTTCCTCTTGTTGTGGTCAAGGGTTCTGTCTGAAGGTCTCTGTGTCTGAACGCATTCACCCCGCCGCTGCACCCTCCCTGTCCCATTGTCTCGCGATCCACGCGCACCAGGACGGCAATGCTTCTTTCCCAAACCCGGGGGCGTATGCCCTCCGCTCTCCGGAGCATCGCCAAGCGCACTCTGCAGAACAGGTATGGATAACGGCCTAGAACATGAGCTTCGTGCTCCAAATTGCTTCAGAATACGGGCTGATATTAGTTTTACTCATCCAGTCGCCCTCTGTCTACCACTCTGCCCAAGCACCAGAACGGCAACGATGACGAATATACTGGTCTCAACAAGGTCTCCCGCCACATTACCCAGCCCATTTCCCAGGGTGCTTCCCAGGCCATGCTGTATGCCGCAGGCCTCACTGAGGCGGACATGAACAAGGCTCAGGTCGGCATTTCTTCTGTCTGGTACAATGGCAATCCCTGCAACATGCATCTGCTCGATCTTAACAACCGTGTCCGCGAGGGTGTCCAGAAGGCCGGTTTGGTCGGTTTCCAGTTCAACACCGTCGGTGTTAGCGATGCTATCAGTATGGGTACCAAGGGAATGCGATTCTCTCTCCAGAGTCGTGATCTGATCGCCGACTCTATCGAGACCGTTATGGGTGGTCAATGGTATGACGCTAACATCAGCATTCCCGGCTGTGACAAGAACATGCCTGGTGTGTTGATGGCAATGGGACGAGTGAACCGCCCCAGTTTGATGGTCTACGGTGGAACCATCAAGCCTGGTTGCGCCTCCATGCAGGGCAACGCCGACATTGATATCGTCTCCGCCTTCCAGGCCTATGGTCAGTTCATCAGTAAGGAAATCACCGAGCCCCAGAGATTCGACATTATCCGCAACGCCTGCCCTGGAGGTGGTGCTTGCGGTGGTATGTACACTGCCAATACCATGGCCACTGCTATCGAAGTCATGGGCATGACCCTTCCTGGATCCTCTTCCAACCCCGCCGAGTCTGACGCTAAGTACCTTGAATGTCTTGCGGCTGGTGAGGCCATCAAGACCCTGCTCAAGGAGGACATTCGTCCTTCGGACATCCTGACTCGCCAGGCTTTCGAGAACGCCATGGTCTTGGTCAACATCACTGGTGGCTCCACCAACGCCGTTCTTCACTTGATTGCCATTGCGGACTCTGTTGGTATCAAGCTCGACATTGAAGACTTCCAGTCCGTCTCGGATCGCATTCCTTTCCTGGCGGACCTTAAGCCTTCCGGCAAGTACGTCATGGCTGACCTTCACAAGATCGGTGGTACCCCCTCCCTGCTCAAGTTCTTGCTGAAGGAAGGTCTCATCGATGGCTCTGGCATGACTGTCACTGGTCAGACCCTGGCCAAGAACTTGGAGAATGTGCCGGACTTCCCTGAGGATCAGAAGATCATCCGTCCCCTGTCCAACCCCATCAAGGAGACTGGCCACATCCAGATCTTGAGGGGTTCTCTGGCCCCGGGTGGCAGTGTCGGCAAGATCACTGGTAAGGAAGGAACCGTCTTCACTGGAAAGGCTCGCGTCTTTGACGACGAGGATGATTTCATTGCTGCTCTCGAGCGCAACGAGATCAAGAAGGAGGAGAAGACTGTCGTTGTCATCCGCTACACTGGTCCTAAGGGAGGACCTGGCATGCCCGGTAAGTCGCTACAGCAAAACTTTCCCCTATCACTGCGCACGTGTGTCGGTAAAGCTAATTAAAGTGTGACGAGTAGAAATGCTGAAGCCCTCTTCCGCCCTGATGGGTGCCGGTCTCGGACAGTCCTGCGCTTTGATCACCGATGGCCGTTTCTCTGGTGGTTCTCACGGTTTCTTGATCGGACACATTGTTCCCGAAGCCGCCGTCGGTGGCCCCATTGGCTTGGTTAAGGATGGTGATGTCATCACCATTGACGCCGAGAAGCGTGTTCTGGACCTTGATGTTGAGGAGACCGAGCTCGCGCAAAGAAGAAAGCAGTGGGAAGCCGACAGGGCTGCTGGCAAGCTCCCTCCCACCGGCCTGACCCTGAGAGGTACTCTCGGCAAGTACGCTAGGTACGTAATACTCTTTTAATTGGCATAGCATCTGTTTATAAGATGCATATCCGTGACTCATATCTGAACACGATGCTAACATCACTCTATAGAACCGTCAAGGATGCAAGCCACGGCTGTATCACCGACTCTCTCGAATAAACGGAATGGCATATGTGATTATATGTCCTTCTTTGCGTTTATATATCTCTTCGAAAGTAACATGTGTCTTATATCAATTTCTTTTTCCTTTTCAGCTACTCTATCTGGGATGATTTTGGGTCGTTTTGAGTCTGGGACCGCACGTGGCTACTGTTTTGTATAGGCGAATTGAAACGAACCAAAAGTGCTGCTTGTTATTACCTCACTATATGGTCTCGTGTATTTACTGAAGATCAAATACAGCAAATAATATTGTTAAGAAATTATGCACTCATGAACGGCGAGAGAGGGCATTTACTCCGCACCCCATGTCCGTTCCATGGATCGTACCGGGATGCACGTGGGCCGTGTATCACATGACTGTCGCTTAGTGTTTGCAAAGTTTGTAAATTTTTCTTATCGGCGTCTACTTTCTATCGAGGGGCGTCGCGTTTCTTCTCGGCTCAAACCCAACCTCGTCGGACTCACATCTTTCCAGGCCCAATTCGGAGTCTATCATAATCATGGCACCTGCTCCGATCGCATCTTCGAGCGACGATATCGCGACTGTTCTCCAACTAGTTACGCCACCTCAGATTGCCCCGCACCGCTCCCACGACCCCTCCAACAATCAAAAGCGGAGTGATCCCTTCCAGTTCGGCTCCCGCTACCTGGAAGAAGGAGACGATGTCTTCGAGTTCAACGCCTGGGACCATGTAGAGCCCGACGACGAATTTAAAGCCTTTGCAGAAGTCCAATATTCTAAGCAGCGCGAAACCCCGGTTTCCGATTTCGACAGAAACCGTTTTAATGCCGATCCTGCCAAATGGTGGAACCTTTTCTACAAGAACAACACATCCAACTTTTTCAAGAACCGAAAGTGGCTCCGCCAGGAGTTCCCTGTCCTTGCGGATGTGACTCAGCCTACTGCAGGAAAGAAGGTGGTGCTGGAGGTCGGTGCAGGTGCCGGAAATACCGCCTTCCCATTGCTGGAGAACAACGAGAACGAGGAGCTCATGGTTCATGCTTGTGATTTCTCCAAGACCGCTGTCAAAGTCATGCGCGAAAGCCCACACTACAACCCCAAGCATATCACAGCTGACGTGTGGGATGTCACGGCGGAGCCGGATGAGAACAGCAATGGACTTCCCCCGGGCCTTACTGAGGAGTCGGTCGATGTCGTCGTTCTCATCTTTATCTTCTCTGCCTTGGCTCCGGAGCAGTGGAACCAGGCTCTTCGCAATGTGTATCGCGTCTTGAAACCCGGCGGACATGTCTTGTTCCGCGATTACGGAAGGGGCGACCTGGCACAGGTTCGATTCAAGAAGAATCGGTACATGGGCGAGAACTTCTACGTTCGTGGTGATGGAACACGGGTGTACTTTTTTGATCGTGATGAGCTGGAGAAGATGTGGGGCCAATGGACTCCGGAGAAGGGCCTGCCCACGGCACCTGCGACAGGAGAGGAAATCGAGGTCAAGGAGGAACAGAACCCTACCGACACCAAGGGTGTCTTTGACATCGAGAAGCTAGGTGTCGATTACCGGTTGATCGTTAACCGCCAGCGCAAGTTGAAGATGTACCGCTGCTGGATTCAGGGCCATTTCCTCAAGCGTGATACCACTGCCGCCGTCGATATCCCGAAGAACGAATCGTGAGATTCTTTTGGCTCTTCCGGAATAACCTAGTACATGGCTCTGGGGCCCGGTCGAAGTCGCAGGACGATCACTAATAGTGGCGTCGGCATCGAACAAGCGACTGTTGTCCAATCCACATGCAAACAGCCAGCTTCCTTTCCATGCCACATAACTATCACATGAAGACTCGGGGGGCTTTTCTTTCGTTCGGACGAAGCTTCAGACTCATTCGACGCTCGAATGTACTCTCACAGATCACATGGAACGGACAAGGCTTAGGGCAGTTGGTCACGCGCACAGCCAGTTCGTTGCGACATTTTGCCAATATCGCAATCGACTTTTGGTGAAATAGAAGACAGTCATTTGGCGCAAGCGCTCTCATATTGGCAATGAACGCATGAGTGAGTTTCTGATCCTCGAGGGAGGATCTGATGATACCCATGACGATAGATAGAGACTAGACTAGATCACATTTGGTTGCATTCTTGCATTCTTAGGGCAAAATTCACCTGGATCATCAATCCAATTCATCGCATTCATTTCCCGGGCTCATTCATTGGGCGGATCTTGGGAACCTTGTTCTATCCTAAGTATCACAAGCTTGAGTAAAATGACCCTATCGACATTCCCGACGGCTCATGGTACGTAGGTGAGGTTTATGCTTGTCTCCTCATAGTCCGAAGAAACAGATTCAGGGGGGTATCTCAAGATAATCTCCGTGAATAGATCCCGTAAGGCGATGTCTGACCAAACGTGACCCATGCATACTCCGGCATGAGCAGGAACCGCAGGTTGAAATTACCTTGCTTCCGACCAAGGGACAATTGGCCATACCCAGGAGCTCAGGACAAACAGGGATCAAACAAACTTCGAGCGGATGTTTTCAGCGACCACGCGGACATGCCACAGAACCGGAAGGGGTCTTGTGTCGATTGGTATGTGAGATTCCTCATTCCTGCACTCGTCACCCTCCCATTTGCAACAAGGCCACATACACAGCTACTGCCGGCCCATGTTTCGGGTCAGCTCGGTCTTAATTTGCCTTCATGGCTAACGAAGGATTCAATTGTTTTTGTCTGACAATGATATAAAGCACTCGGTCATGTTATATGCTTCAGCAGCGCCCCTATGGCAGGTGATACGGTCTGCTGAAGTCCCCAGCCTAGCCCAAACGCCAGCATCAGCCTCAGCAGTCGTTGATCCTGCCCTATTCCGTCGCTCATTCGCCTTGCCTATTGCATCGGAGGGCCCTGTTGGAGTCTTGCACCTATCAGGGAAAACGTGCGCACTGCACCCACTCGTTCCGGCTGGGGTCTAGAAATCTGGACGGTCCCAGGCAGATCGGTGCCTGGGCAAAACCTTGATAAAAATAGCTTGTTCGATCTTGCGTTAGACAGCCAATTGTATACTCACTGGAGACACTTGATGATTCAGTCTGTGACGTACGTGCACCTACACACTCCGTCGATGGATTATGTGTCCCCGTGGGCACGCGGAGATCGGGGACATCAGTCGAGAAACTTGCCTAATCTAGTGACAAGCAGAAAAGTCAAAGTCATCCGCATGCGACTTGCAGATCATCTAGAGGGATATAATAAAGTCGTGCGTTTATGACCTTGCAGGAAACGACCCGCCTCCTCCTGCCTTCTTTATTATCGATACCCTCTGCCACTAGCGTCGTACATCACACTTCACAATCCATTCTCCTCTCATTCATCATGAAGTTCACAAATTATCTCTTGACGACTGCAACGCTCGCAAGCAGTGTCCTAGCGGCTCCTGCTCCCCGCACCGGTTTGGAGGACAGACTCCGTGCCCGGTCATTGCAGCGTCAATCACATCCTCTGGCACCTATTCCACTTGACACATCCACCAAAGAGAATTCCAGACTCCTCGAAGCCGACGAGAATACCACCCATGTTACATACAGCAGTAACTGGGCGGGCGCAGTGCGCGAGCAACCACCTCCGCAAGGCACGTATTCTGCCGTGTCGGCAACCTTTCGTGTACCAGAACCCACGGCGCAAGGGGGGAGCGGAACGCAGGCTGGGTCGGCCTGGGTCGGGATAGATGGCGACACATACAGCAACGCCATTCTGCAGACAGGAGTCGACTTCTACGTGGAGAACGGGCAGACGTACAACGATGCCTGGTATGAGTGGTACCCAGACTATGCATATGACTTCGACCTAGATGTAAGCACAGGGGACACGATCGTCGCCAAGGTGGAAGCCATCTCGCCAAGTCAAGGTGTAGCCACTATTGAGAACATATCGACGGGGAAGAAGGCCACGCAGACGATCAGAGCCCCAGCTGCGACAGCTACCCTTGCCGGCCAGAATGCCGACTGGATCGTGGAGGATTTCCAGTCTGGCGACTCAATGGTCGATCTGGCTGGTTTTGGCGAGATCAGCTTCTGGGGCGTGCAAGCACAAGGAGGAGGGTCTACATGGGGTGTAGATGATGCGACTATTGTCGAACTGAAGCAGGGCAACGAAGTGTTGACAGACGTGGAGGTGCAAAGTGATTCGGCCTTTACGGTGAAATATACGAGCTGATGTGATGGTATATGGTCGCACATTCTCATTCTTCGATTATCTTTTTCTCCTTTTGGCCGGTGACATAATTTCTGGTTGATTTCGAAAATCCCTTGATGTATTTCGGTAGTAGTAGTTTTAAGGTTGATACATCCAGCATGCGGGCTCGGCTATTGGGAGGAACCAAGAAGGCTATATGGCCCTCGGGTATTAGCCGCATTCTAGGATCGCATGCCTTTTCGGCTTTCCTTATATATATCTACTTTCCATTTCCTCAACCTCCTTCTTGATGCGAGAATCTACCCACCCATACAATTAACCATGTCCCGTATATACAAACTAAGCCGAGCACTTCAGCGCAGCCAAGTTGGCGCGCTCCGGCCGCGCTCTCTACTACCCGCTCGGTCATCCCGCTGCGGCTTCAGCACCAGCGCCACACGCCCATTGATGGAATTAACAGGCTTCACCGAAGAGCAACTAACAGTGCGCGACGCCGTATCCGCCATCTGCGCCAAATTCCCCAACACATACTGGCAGGATTGCGACCAAAATGAGCGCGACCCGAAAGAGTTCCACGCCGCCCTAGCCCGAGACGGATGGTTAGGAATCGCGCTGCCTGAGGAACTAGGAGGCGCAGGTCTAGGTACACCCAAATCTTCCTATTCTATCATTTTTCATTGCAATTGCAACTAATACCACGTCCAGGAATCTCCGAAGCAACAATGATGATGCAAACCATCACCCAATCCGGTGCTGGCATGGCCGGCGCGCAAGCCATCCACGCCAACGTGTACGCAACACAACCACTCGCCCGCTTCGGCACCCGCGAGCAACTGGAAGAAACCATCCCCAAGATCATCAATGGTACATGGCGCACCTGCTTTGGTGTCACAGAGCCCAACACGGGTCTGGAAACGCTCAAGCTGAAGACGCTAGCTACCAAAAAGTCCCGCGGGGATAGTGATATCTACTCCATCTCAGGCCAGAAGATCTGGATTACCTGCGCGCAAGTCGCTAGCAAAATGATCCTGTTAGCGCGCACGACCCCTCTGGAAGAAGTGAACAAGTCGACACAAGGCCTATCTATGTTCTGCATCGACCTCGACCGCACACAGCCCGGTCTGGACATGCGCAAGATCAAGAAGATGGGCGGACGTGCCGTCGACGCCAACGAAGTCTTCTTCGATGGGTACGAAGTGCCCGCGAACACACTCATCGGACAGGAAAACGAAGGGTTCCGGATCATTCTGCATGGTATGAACGCGGAGCGGTGTTTGCTGGCGGGTGAGGCATTGGGGCTGGGGTATGCGGCGCTGGAGCGAGCAGCTGATTATGCGAAGGAGAGGGTGGTGTTTGGACGGCCGATTGGGCAGAATCAGGGCATTGCGCATCCGTTGGCGGATGCGTATATGAGGCTGGAGGCGGCCAAGCTGGCGACGTATCATGCTGCGAGATTGTATGATGCGTCGAAGAAGGATGAGGGGATACCGCTGCATTCCGTCGGGGTGGCGTGTAACAGTGCCAAGTATTTGGCTGCTGAGGCGGCGTTTACGGCGTGTGAGAGGGCGGTGCTGAGCCATGGGGGCATGGGGTATGCGATGGAATATGATGTGGAGAGGTACTTGAGGGAGTGCCTGGTGCCCAGGATCGCGCCGGTCAGTCGCGAGATGATTTTGAATTATGTTAGTGAAAAGGTGTTGCAGTTGCCGAGGAGTTATTAGATGGCTGGTTACAATCATCAGGCAAGCGGTTATTATAGGAATTGGAAATCGTTCTCAGAAGAGAGAAAATGTAAACTGCAGACCTGGCAGACTACATGCTAGATGCATAAGCTGTTGACCATTGTATCTACTATCACACGCTAAGTAACATAGTAAGGGCGATCCAGACCATCAAAATCTATATTCCTTCTCTGTCTGAGCGTTGTATAACTCATATCCTTGACATGCTAGCGTCTTCTATCCAAAACCTTCATGTCTTTGTTTCCCGTACCGCTCTTTTCAGACCCATTGATATGTTCAACCAACGTCAATTTAAACAAATGCCGGTTATCAGGCAGAACAAGGAAGAAAGTCTCCACTTCATAAACAAATTGCTCATGGGAGACCAAGCTCTTACTCGCTGCAGCACGAAGCATCCTAATCTCTAGGGTTGTCTGTGGTGAAGATTCAAGGGTTCGACAATGATCTGCCACTGCAGAATCCCAAAAGTCTCCTTCTGCATTGAACTTCTTAATATTCGTGAATTCGTAAGACTCACCATACCAGTTCAAGCTAAATCAACAGTCGCGACCCCTGAGTCGAAGAACGCGTAAGTAAGTATATTACTCTGCAAAAGAGAACACGTTTTGGCACCTCGGAACTTACAGGTCTTTCTTGGTGGTCAGAGGCCACGACTCAAGGGTGCTAGTAGAGTCTATACTAGATTGTGCCTTCACAGCAGCCTGGATCTCTTTAGGACCAGGTGGGTAGATTATATCGGGACCAAGGAGATAATCAGAAAGAAAGAAGATCGTAATGTTAAGGATTTAAAGAGGAAGGGGTCTGTTGTACCCTCGCGTTGCGGCCAGATATGGGCATAGACAACGCCGTTCAGGTCTATATGCTACTTCTTGGTCAGCTAATCGCGACAAGTCATCTTTTGCCTCCATAAGATGCTCTGCCCAGCTCGGAGCTAAATGGATTCTATAAAACTCGATGTGGACTAGACGCCTAATAATGGCGTTTCGCATCGAGTAATTTGCGTAGTTTTGCCTGTTCTCCTCCGAAGCTGCTAAAGCCAGAACAGGTTAACTAGTACTTCCCAGGGCTTCCTGCATACACTTTAGGAGAGTAGCACGTAAGGTTGGGCTTACGAAATCCAGGTACGGGGTTGTGTTACAGTGCGACGCGGGGATTCGTATCCTCTTCAGTTGATTTGGATACTACTAAAGCATTATGTAGGACTGCTTACTATAGTAGTCTGAATGCCTTACACCCTCGGCCTCAGCGCGAAAGTGAATTGCATCGAATTAGGTGACAACCTCCAGCGTGCAAAGAGCTGCGCATTTTCCACCAGAGTCCGCCGCAGCATCTTCCCCCTCTCCTCTACACCAGGCCACATGCCCTGCCATTTGCGTACATACGGTTCCATGATTTCTAAGGCCTCCCTGGTCCACTTCCCTGCCCTCTCGTTGACAGTCCTCCCCTTCTGCACCATCCGCCTCTTCAGCTCACCCAGGAACCGCTCCCTCTCCTGCTTGTCCTTCACCGCAGCCTGCATGACCGCTAGTAGTATATGTGACCGGATTGACAAGTCCAACTCATCCATCTCGATTCCTTGGAGTCCTAATCCAACTGTCTCCTCCACCGCAACAGCGGCTAGGAAATCTACCTCCTCCTCACTCCCGACCTCTTCTTCCCACCCCCTCCACCACGCCTGCCCTTCAATTCCTCCATCCGGCCACCCACACCATATAAGCTGCTCCGGCTGGGTATCTCCCTCGATAATCTCTCCCCCCGCTATCCGTGTGAGGTACTCTGCTTCTAACCTGTGTATATCATACTTTCCCTGCGCGACCAATATCCCAAAGCTATGGGGCCTCCATGCTTGCCAAGGAGTCACCTCAGCCACGCGAGATGGAGATGGATCAGGAGTAAAATAGTCAAGCCAGTAGCGCGCATGTGATTCGGAATAGGGTGGTGCGCTGGGGTATGCCGTGTGCAGGCGTGTCATAGTTGCCTCCAGCGTGCTGAGGGCTACTGCAGTAAGAGTCTCAAATGGAAGAAAGGGCTGCCTACGACGTGTGCACCCGACAGTGTAGGCCCAACGGGGGATTTTTAGGATGTGTAGGGATGCCAGACTATGGCGCGGCTGGCATAGTGGGCAGGAGGAGTCAGGCAGGTCCTGGAGGTCGGGCAGGCGGTAGAAGCGTGCTGTGGTACGCTGGGTGAGGAAGGGGTAAGAGTAGTAGGAGCGCCAGGCGGAGGAGTGCAGGAGGGCGTGGTGGGCTATGTACAATGCCGGGAAATCAGAGAAGGAGGGGAAATCATCTTCCAGTTGGGAGGTATAGCGGTAGATGGCGGCTGCTAGCTGTGCGAGGTAGAATATATCCAGAGAACTGTTATTTATTGCTATTGAGGCAGTGCCTCTCGGGGGTGGTCATGGTATGAAATAGTAGACTTACCGATTAAAGCGTAAAACGCCCCCACCAAAGGACAAGCCATGCGAGTGCAGCTTCTCCACAACATCAAACACCCCATTCCCGGTCCACAGGCCCTCGTCCAGATAGATGAATGCGATCCGCAAGACATCCTCATGGCAGGTCACTGGTACGATTCCGCCTTCAACATTGGCCAAGAATTCTTCAGCGCTCGTTGTAACATCAATGGCACGTGCGTCAATGAGACAATTAGTGGTAATTGGGGAAGAGAATGTGATTTCCAGATCCTCAGTCAGAATGGAAAGTGCTCCGCGTGCTCAGACCCAACGTCCTTCAGCTTCAGGGGCGGGGAAGCCAAGCAAGGCACTTAGTAGTACTTGTCTATCAGTCTTTGAACATTAGACCACCGAATAGTCTATACGATCTGCCTTTGCATCACTAGGCCTTGTCTATTAAGAAAAGGTGCTCAACTGCTACAGTGGGTGGCGGGCATTGGGCGAAGGAGGTACTGCTACTGAACTATGCTGCTAGCATTTGGTGAGGTGCGAGAAGGTCTCGCATCCCAATGGACAGCAGGGGAACTCAGTTTGCCATCATCCATTCCGGATAGAACAACACCGCGACATCGGTCTTCGCGCAGAACCTGCAAGGCAAAGTATCGAGGAGCGGCTTCTTCGTAGCTGCAGTCCCTATGTCGAGGGAACTCCTCGATAGGGTCTGGAATGACGCGTTGGCTGAATGTCCCAGAACCAGCCGCGGGATGCACTGTGGGCGAGGGGACATAGCATACACGAAGGAGGTCTTCCTCTGCAGGTTTCAGAGGCATACGTTCCGGGAATCGAGATACCGAGTCCGTCCACCACCTCTCGACAATGTCTGTTATAGCAGATACTAAAGCATTGTTAAGTTCTTTCCACTGACGCTGATGCCCCGAGGAGACGAGAACTGGCCGAGAAATTAAGGTCGATCTTGAGTTAATATGCCATGGCCTGTAAGCTCTCCTGAATTGCCTCCTTGTCTTTGCCGTATGTCGCATTTCGAGAGTCGACAGAAGTCATGGGCTCCGGATTCCCAATTACCGGTCTCATACCACTCAGTGGGTGCCTGACTAAAGGAAACAGCTTAGTAACCATTGGACCTCTCATTAAGGCCCTACGAACTATACTACGAGGATCGATAGTAGAGGACTTAGAGATTCAAGGTACAGCTAGTCGTGGTACAATGTCATAATTCTCGGCATACTAGTTACCGGAATCAGGGTTGGATCACAGTAGCACAGAATACAGGCAGCAACAATTGCTACTAGCTAAACAAGGATTATACACCCGAATAAGCACATTACTGTTAGGTATCTAAATGATATACTGAAAATAACAAATGCGTATCTTTCCAATAATATGTACTCCGGAAGGATTATCGCGGACTTGCTGGTCGTAGTTTCGACGGCCTCAAGGTTCCCTCCCACCTATTGTTTCCGCATGCCGAAATGCAACGTCCTAAAGCTGACACAGCTTCCGACGACCAGCACGCATGTCGAATCAGGAGCATGGAAATAAATTTGAATGCATGCAGACCCTAGTAGGATACTGCCATGTATGCATGTTCCAGGGCATAGATTCAGAAGTGGAAACTCCAGGCCTCCGTTAAACTGAAGCAATTATATTTACAGCGCCCGCGAACTAGCTACGCATGCAATCTATGTCAACTGCTGGTTCCCGTCTGGACCGAATCTCCAGAGACTCTACCGTCCTGTCTCTCCGATCCAAGAAACTCCGCAGGTGGGTCGTTGGAGCTTTTCTGAGAATGTAACACTTGCTTATAAACCGGCTGTTCTTCCTCCTTCAAACCACACCCAGACGGGTCCCTTCGGATAAGAAAGTGTTGAACCCTTGCATCTACCGATTGCATCTGATGCTGAGTATTCTCCCTGCGCCCTTTCAGAAGGCGGGAGGACTCTTCGTTCAGCTCCCAAAGTCGGTCTTCGTAACCGCTGCTGAGTTTGCTAATCCAAGATGCCTGCAGCGCTCCGCCCATTAACGTCAGAAGAATGACGAATGTCGCAAAGGTCCGATGGTCCACCAAAGTTTGCTGCTTTCCCTGGTGGCGATTATTCCACCTTTCCCAGTCTTCCCAGGTCGCGTTCGCGTATATCGGACCGTAGTTACTGGAGCCTGTTCTAGCCCAGGATGGGATCGGCGTCTCATAAGGATGGAGATTCCACCCCGCACCACTGAAGTCGTAGGCGGCTCGTCTACTTGGATCCGATAAGATTTCATGGGCAGCCACTAGAATGTGGTATCGCTGAAGCCTCACTTCGGGCGTGAGGTCTCTGCATAGTGGATGTCCGCTACATGGGCGATCTGGGTGGTAGATTTTGACCATTTCATAATATCGGGCCTTGGAATAGGGTGCGGTCCGATCCTGTTTAAACAGCTCGTAGGGTGTGAATGTGGGAGACGACGGCCATGAAAGATCCGTCTCAGGGTTGTGAGAAGCGGTGGCATAGCGCCTGGCGGAATAGCGAGACTGTGAGGGGAAAGCACGATACCGAGGTGGCGAGGACAGACATGGGGAGTTCAGTAACTGCAGTCCACCCCCACAGCAAAGGATGTTGGGTTTCTTGAACATGGCCGCATGGTTTCACATGGAGAGATATGTGAGACCTCTCCGGAATGTCTTAGACCGATGGCAAAGTAAAAAGTGCCGGGGTTTGAACGGGATTGTTCTAGTCGTCGATACAAATGATCCCGCTAATTCCGAAGTTCGGATCTCCACATGAGGTCATCACGTGCGGATCTCCAGAGCTCCAAAGCTTCCCGCATGAAAACTACTTTTCATCCCCGTCGACGCTGGGTATATTTGTTGTATAGAAAATGCCAGATTCACGCGACGATTACAGCCGGAGACGGCACCGATCCCCCTCCGGCTCTCCGGCTCCAGACCGCGATCAACGCCAGCGACGCCGTGACGAGGACCGTGGCAGCGATTCCGGGCATCGCGAATCTCATCGAAGCTCCCGAAGAGATAGCTCGCGACGACGGTCATCCCGCAGCCCGGCCGACCGACGAAGCCACAGAAGAGATTACGACAGTCGCCGTAGTGAGCGCAGGGATAAGGAGGATGTCTCAGAGGATGACCGGAGAAGACGCCGACATACTTCCGATCGAGAGTCTTCATACCGTCGTCACCGTGACCGAGATTCGTACGACAGAAAGGAGAAGTCTTCTCGCAGACGACGTGATTACTCGCGATCCCGCTCGCCTACAAGGCGCTCGCCGGGCCCGGACTCGCGCGCGCCAGTACGATCAAAAGCGCCCCTACCTCCGCAGCAGGATGCATATACCTCGTCTGAAGTAGCACGGACTGGAGAGTCGGAAGGCCCTCCTCCGGAGAAGGAGAAGCCCAATTTCGCCCAAACTGGGCGATTGGCTGCAGAGAGCAAGACTGTGAATGTTAATGGTAGCTCTGTCGTTCTCAAATACCACGAGCCCCCGGAAGCGCGCAAACCCCCAGCAAAGGAACCGTGGCGATTCTATGTGTTCAAAGGGCAGGACCTTCTTGAAATGGTGGAATTGGGTATACGCAGTTGTTGGCTGATTGGGAAAGAGCAATTGGTTGTGGATTTTCCTCTAGAGCATCCGAGTTGCTCTAAGCAGCATGCCGCGCTGCAGTTTCGCTTTGTCGAGAAGAGGAATGAATTTGGAGATCGAATCGGACGTGTCAAGCCTTATCTGATTGACCTGGAAAGCGCCAATGGCACTACGGTGAACGGAGACGCGATTCCCGCTGGTCGGTACGTGGAGCTGCGGGATAAGGATGTGGTCCAGTTTGGCCTCAGCTCCCGCGAATACGTCCTTATGCTACCTCCGCCTGAATAGGCTTGATATCTTACTGACATTACTCCGCATTGATCTTTCAATGCGATGGGTACCTTGGAGAATCATCCAATCTTCGACATTGGCTTCAAGTCCCGTTTTCGGAAACATACCTCGTGGATATAAACCCCGTTCAGTACTTCGTTCGGCATACTTGTCAAAGCCCCTGACAGTTCGTGCCATCCAATTTCCCATGTTTTCCAAAACGTATGATGAAACTCCGAGCTGTTCGCGAAAGCAGGCTTGCTCACCTTAACGAGTGATTCGTGTGGAGTTGCTTGAGATAACACGTTCGGCACATGTGTTGCCGTGGATACTCTTATTTCATCCTCCAATGCATTCGCTCCATCCACCAACACAAAACCTCTTCTTATGCTCAGCTGAATGATGAACCAACGGTCATTATTCGGGGAGCAGGCCAACTGCTACGCAGGCGTCAAATATACTCCCGGCGCGCTTGCTCATCGAAGGCTGGCATTGCGATAGGCTTAAATGAATACCTGTGTAACGATGCCTTTTAGTCTGAAGTTCTCATGTGTAAATATTTACTGAGGCAGCATCGAATAACCTTGGGGAAGGGACATGCTCAGGAGCCAGAGACGTAGACAGCCGAGTCAAACAAAGAGAGGATTTGGAGGATTTGCAAATGCCTCCTGACAAGTAAGGATATTCCGCCCTTACTAGGAGTTACTACTGGCTAGTATCAGTATAAATCAGGTCATATTACGCATGAACTCATTGATATCTAGTATTGAGCTAGTAATACTAGTAGATATTAGTCGTTGTAGTGGTAGAGGTTAAGACCATTGGCCACTGGAGTACAAGTAGTAGTGGCCAATTAATATAACCATCGTGACACTGCTTTTCATCTTCAACTCAACTGGTATACCATGTGACGTCACTCAAGCAACAAATATTCCTTATTGGATTCATAATGGACTCTTAATAGCAGCGATTAAAATTCAGGGGCAACCAATCCCTATACAAATGTCGCTGGACCATGTATTCAGTCACCCCTGCTCTTCTCCGCATACTTCCCTACCGGCCGGGCTAGACCACACCCGGTTAGGCTGACAGGCAGCAGGCGGTCACAGTTCTGCCGGATGATCATCGTGCCTCATTATCAATCTGATCACCCACACTCCGCTTGCTTGTCATCCCCAAGTCTGGCTGGTCTGTTGATTCTCACTGATTTCTCGGCTCAATTAGAAGCCAGTTTGTGATTCAAATAATCTCATAATGGCTGTCAACGGATCTGTTGAGACCCAGTGGCTTGCCCAACTGGCAGCCATGCGCCAGGCTATTGCGGACTTGAAGCTCCCTCAAGACCCCGCCAAAGATACAAGCTACGGAAGCGACCTGGATTTGGATTTCGACGAAGACTACTCATCGCCCGGAACTGCCGATGACGATATCTGGGACATTATCAGCTCCGACGAAGAGGCCAGCGACGATTTCGATGACTATGACGAGCTCCCCTCTCCTCCGACATCATCCGCCTACGACCAGCTCTGGCTCGAGCAGAAGTGCATGAGCCTTGCTGCTAACAAGCCGGGTATGGATGCCGGAGAACTAGCACAGCAAATCACTGCTGCCCTAGCGACGGACAGCGGAGACGACGAGTTGCAGATGTCCCTGGCCGAAATCGTGGGATTCGATGACCTCGACTTCGTGATTGACTTGATTGCTCACAGGGCGGATATTGTCGCGAGCTCGCATACCGGTCCAGAGGCCCAGACAGATGGGTTGATGGCTGGAAAACTCATGACGAGAGCGGAAAGAGAGCAAGCTTTGCGACAGGCGGATTACGAACACAAGCATGCGTCGTTGATGCCGGCTCAAACTAGATCGGAACCGCATTACCCCCATGTATTCAAATTGCACGAGTCCAGAAATGTCCTTGCATTGGGAGGAAAGAGATATGGACTGCCAATGGGCAGTAAGCAAATCGATGAGAAGAAGTATACCGAGGTCGAGGTTCCCGCGTCCAAGGTCGGTACCCTGAGACCCGGGCATAAACTCGTGGAGATCGCCTCGTTGGATGGATTGTGTCAAGGGACCTTCAAGGGATACAAGACCCTCAATCGGATGCAGAGTCTACTATATGAAGTAGCATACAAAACAAATGAGAACATGCTGATCTGTGCCCCGACTGGTGCTGGTAAGACGGATGCTGCTATGCTCACAATCCTAAACGCCATTGGAAAGAACACTGTCCCAAATCCCATAGAAGAACCACAAGCCACCGAGTTTGCGGTGCAGGTCGAAGATTTCAAGATTATCTACGTTGCTCCGATGAAGGCACTGGCCGCTGAAGTTACCGAGAAGCTCGGGAAACGTCTCGCTTGGTTAGGGATCAAGGTTCGAGAGCTTACTGGTGATATGCAACTCACAAAGCGAGAGATCGTGGAGACTCAAATCATCGTTACTACCCCTGAAAAATGGGATGTGGTGACCCGAAAGAGCACGGGAGATACAGAGCTCGTGCAAAAGGTGCGCCTGTTGATCATCGATGAGGTCCATATGCTTCATGACGAGCGTGGTGCCGTTATTGAATCATTGGTGGCTCGTACCCAGCGTCAAGTTGAAAGCACGCAATCACTTATCCGTATTGTCGGTCTCTCCGCAACTCTCCCGAATTATGTCGATGTCGCCGATTTCCTCAAGGTCAACAAGATGGCCGGTCTGTTTTTCTTCGACCAGTCCTTCCGTCCTGTCCCTCTGGAACAACATTTCATTGGCGTTAAGGGCAAACCTGGCACCAAGCAGTCTCGCGAGAACCTTGATGTTGTGGCTTTTGAGAAGGTCCGTGATATGCTCGAACGAGGGCATCAAGTCATGGTTTTTGTCCACTCGCGTAAGGATACTGTCATGACTGCCCGAATGCTGAAGCAGATGGCCAGTGAGGATGGGTGTGAGAATCTGTTCAGCTGTCAGGAGCACGAAGGTTATTCGAATGGTCTTGGTGATGTGAAACGCAGTCGCGCTCGCGAACTGCGTGAGCTATTTGCCAGTGGGCTTGGGACACACCATGCCGGTATGAGCCGGAGTGATCGTAACCTCATGGAGCGCCTGTTCTCCGAAGGACTCATAAAAGTACTCTGCTGTACTGCCACACTTGCGTGGGGTGTCAACCTTCCTGCTGCCGCGGTTGTCATCAAAGGTACTCAGTTGTACAATCCGCAAGAAGGTAAATTTGTCGATCTAGGTATATTGGATGTGCTGCAGATCTTTGGTCGTGCTGGTCGTCCCCAATTCCAAGACACTGGTATTGGTTTCATCTGTACGACCCACGATAAGCTCCACCACTATATATCTGCCGTAACATCACAGCAACCGATTGAATCTCGGTTCTCCAGCCGGCTGGTGGATAACCTGAATGCCGAGATTTCTCTAGGAACGGTCACCTCTGTCCCAGAAGCCGTGCAATGGCTGGGCTATTCTTATCTTTTTGTTCGTATGAAACGAGAGCCTCGCAATTATGGAATTGACTTCGCAGAAATGCGTGACGATCCTATGCTGGTGCAAAGACGTCGTCAGCTAGTCATTCAAGCTGCTATAGTGTTGCAAAAGAGTCAAATGATCATATACAACGAAAAGACCGAAGAGTTGCGCGCGAAAGATGTTGGCCGCATCGCAAGCCAGTACTATGTCCTGCAGACCAGCGTTGAAATTTTCAACAATCTCATGCGTCCTCGAGCCAGTGAGGCGGATGTGCTCAGAATGATCAGTATGAGTGGTGAATTCGATAACATTCAAGCACGGGAAAGTGAGTCCAAAGAGTTGAATAGACTGCGTGACGAGGCCATCCAGACCGAGGTAGAAGGAGGTAATGACTCGCCACATGCCAAAACCAACATTCTGTTGCAGTCATATATCTCTCGTGCTAGGGTCGAAGACTTTGCTCTGGTGTCTGATACAGGGTACGTGGCGCAGAATGCAGCCAGAATTTGTCGTTCCTTGTTCATGATTGCATTGAACCGCCGTTGGGGTTACCAATGTCAAGTTCTGCTGTCACTCTGCAAGGCTATCGAGAAGCAGATGTGGCCCTTTGATCACCCATTTCATCAGTTCGATATTCCTCAGCCGATCCTTAGAAACTTGGATGACAAGCTTCCAACATCCTCCATCGAATCTATGAGAGACATGGAAACAGCCGAGATTGGCCAGCTGGTTCACAACCAAAAAATGGGGAAGACGTTGGCAAAGCTGCTCGACAACTTCCCTACCCTTGGAGTGGAGGCTGAAATTGCACCATTGAACCGTGATGTTCTACGAATCCGACTGAGTCTGTACCCAGAGTTTATTTGGAATGATAGGCACCATGGTGCTTCCGAATCATACTGGATCTGGGTGGAAAACTCAGAGACGTCTGAGATATACCACCACGAATACTTCATTCTCAGCAGGAAGAAGCTCAACGATGAACACGAGTTGAATTTTACCATCCCGCTGTCCGATCCTCTGCCTAGTCAAATCTACGTTCGTGCGATATCTGACCGCTGGTTGGGCGCAGAAACGGTGCACCCTGTGTCTTTCCAGCACCTGATTCGACCAGACACGGAAAGCGTATACACTGACCTTCTCAATCTCCAACCGCTTCCCATATCTGCGCTAAAAAACCCGATACTGGAGGAGCTCTATGGGCAGCGCTTCCAATTCTTCAACCCCATGCAGACGCAGATCTTCCACATGCTGTACCACACCCCGGCTAATGTTTTGCTGGGCTCCCCGACAGGTAGTGGAAAGACTGTAGCCGCAGAGCTGGCTATGTGGTGGGCCTTCCGAGAAAAGCCT
The DNA here is from genome assembly GCF_003344945.1 of Aspergillus welwitschiae. NCBI lineage: Eukaryota > Fungi > Ascomycota > Eurotiomycetes > Eurotiales > Aspergillaceae > Aspergillus > Aspergillus welwitschiae. The sequence continues at coordinate 861,145 of NW_020798697.1, forward strand.
GGCTCGAAGGTTGTTTACATTGCGCCAATGAAGGCGCTCGTTCGTGAACGTGTTCAGGACTGGAAAAAGCGTCTTACAGCACCAATGGGCCTGAAATTGGTTGAGTTGACAGGTGATAACACTCCTGATACGCGGACCATTCGGGACGCCGATATCATCATCACAACCCCGGAAAAGTGGGACGGTATCTCCCGTAGTTGGCAGACTAGAGATTACGTGCGGAAGGTGAGCTTGGTGATTATTGACGAGATTCACCTGCTGGGTGGTGATAGAGGACCAATTCTTGAAATCATCGTGTCTCGAATGAACTACATTGCTTCGCAATCCAAGGGCTCTGTTCGTCTGATGGGCATGTCCACTGCATGCGCGAACGCGACCGACTTGGCGAATTGGCTCGGCGTGAAAGAAGGACTGTATAACTTCAGACACTCCGTGCGTCCTGTGCCGCTTGAGATCTACATTGACGGATTCCCGGAGCAGCGTGGGTTCTGCCCGTTGATGCAGTCCATGAATCGACCCACCTTCCTGGCAATTAAGAACCACTCTCCCGAAAAGCCAGTGATTGTGTTTGTCGCTTCCCGTCGACAGACTCGATTGACTGCCAAGGATCTGATCAACTATTGTGGCATGGAGGATAACCCTCGCAGATTCGTCCGCATGTCCGAGGAAGACCTTCAGTTGAATCTTGCAAGAGTCAAAGATGAGGCATTGCGCGAAGCACTCAGCTTCGGTATTGGTCTGCACCATGCTGGTCTAGTCGAGTCAGACCGACAGCTAGCCGAGGAGCTGTTCGGCAACAACAAGATCCAAATTCTTGTGGCTACCAGTACCCTTGCCTGGGGAGTTAACCTTCCAGCACATCTGGTCGTGGTGAAGGGAACACAGTTCTTCGACGCCAAGATCGAAGGATACAGGGACATGGATCTCACTGATGTCCTGCAGATGCTTGGTCGAGCGGGACGTCCTCAGTTCGACACGTCAGGTATTGCGCGCATTTTCACTCAGGATGCAAAGAAGGCGTTCTACAAGCACTTCCTGCACACCGGCTTCCCCGTCGAGTCGACACTGCACAAAGTGCTGGATAACCACTTGGGCGCCGAAGTTTCCGCGGGAACAATCACAACGAAGCAGGACGCTCTTGACTACTTGACCTGGACATTCTTCTTCCGCCGGCTGCACAAGAATCCTTCCTACTATGGCCTTGAGATCTCCGCTGAGGAGCACAACACCATGGCAGCCCAGGCGATAGCACAGGACTTCATGATTGAGTTGGTTGATAAGTCGCTTGGGGAGCTGGCCGAGTCTTCCTGTGTCGTACTCGACTCAGCAACTGGTGACGTTGATCCAACCCCGTTCGGCAAGATCATGAGTTACTACTACCTGTCTCACAAAACGATCCGATACCTCATGTCGCACGCTAAACCCAACCCCACCTTCCATGATGTCCTCAGCTGGATGTGTTCAGCAACTGAATTCGACGAGCTGCCCGTGCGTCACAACGAAGACCTGATCAACGCCGAACTGGCACGCAACCTCCCCCTCTCAGTCGAATCGATGGGTGACCTTCCCCTCTGGGATCCGCACGTCAAAGCCTTCCTGCTGCTCCAGGCATACATGTCACGCATCGACCTCCCCATCTCCGATTACGTAGGTGATCAAACCTCCGTCCTCGACCAAGGCATCCGTATCATCCAAGCCTCGATCGACGTCATGGCTGAACTAGGCTATCTACACGCCTGCCACATGTTCATGTCTCTCCTGCAATGCATCAAATCAGCAAGATGGCCCGAAGACGCGCCCCTCTCTATCCTCCCCGGCATCGACCCGGTAGAGAAGAAATCGGCGCTCCCTACTTCACTCACCGCACTTGTATCTCTCCCCTTCAAAGCCACCGAAGCTCTCACCAAGAAGCTCAGTCTCCCCGCGCAGTTCGCAAAAGCTGCGTCCAACCTACCCAATATATCCCTGTCCATTCCCACCATCTCTCCAAACGGTCTCACCGTGACCTTGACACGCAAGAACGCCCCGAGGGACAGAGATTACAGGATCTACGCTCCTCGATTCCCCAAACCTCAGACGGAAGGATTCTTCATGCTCGTCTACAGCGGCGCATCCTCCGATGGCAAGAATGGAGAGCTCCTGGCTCTGAAACGTGTTTCCTGGCCGTCATCGTCAAACCAACGTAACGGATCTGGGCCCAGCAGGAAGCCAAACGATAACAGGAATGGACCGCTTGTCGTTCGTTCCTCTGTTAAGTTCCCCGAGAACGTGCGGGGACTGAGCATGCGGGTTACGATCAAGGTGATTAGTGATTCGTATCCGGGTATGGAGTGGACGCTGTCTGATGTGGAGGTAGATGCGGGGGTGCCCGAGAAGCAGACTTTGCCTGAGTCTTCGACTTTTCCTGAGAAAAGCTGATTCTGGTTCAAATCGAAGCAGAACTAGAAAATAAATAGATAAATGTTAGTACATAGAGCTCAATAGATGCCTTGGATATATTTAAAATCAAGTAAATTTACAAACAGATGAGAGGTATATATATAATTTGTAAAAGAGTTGGTAGTAGATAGTGTCCAAAAACACCAATTGCAATTGCAAGAGCGTATTTCATGTGTTGACGTTGTGCATCGCCAGAAAAAAAGTGAAGAAAACATGAGAACTAGCGTTAAGCTGACCCAAATGATGAAATGAAACGCAAGAAGAATCCAAAAACCAAATACCACCAACTCTGGTGCACCTAGCTGGATGAGGACATCAAAATGGTGAACGCTACCTGCGCTGTAGAAATAGGAACGAAAAGATACGGAACGTGATATAAGACCTGGAAGAAGAGAACAACAAGCACGTGATCATGACCATAAGCAACTTCCCAAGACTGATCGCTTAGATGGTGTCAACGAGTACCTCCTGTGATCGTCCAGGGAGATGGCTGCGATCAGCTTCCATAACCTGGGGCGCTTTCCCCTTCTTGTCGCCGACACGCTCATTGGGATCCAAACGGTCTGGCCGTGGCCTGATAGGTACAAGGACCTGCCTTCTTCCTTTCGAGACGGAGACGGATCGTGCGATTGAGATTTCGACGGTAGGAACGGGGTTTTCTGGGTCGGATGGGTTGCTGTCCTCTTGGGCGACCCCGGAGGGCTTAGGTCTTGGTGAGGTTGGGGAGGTTCGTCCGCTTGCTGGGGATGGGACCTCGTTTCTTTGTCGGGGCGCATGGACAGGCGTGTCTGACGATTCAGACAGAGTTGATGATGCATAGCTAGCCGTTCGGGGCGAATCCATCTGCGTATCGATCCTTAGCGGTGGAGGTGATTCGCGCACGGGTTCCTTTGCTGTAGGCTTCTTGTTGATGATCTCCCATTCTGGTTCCCGTGCGTCAAAGTAGGAGCGGACAGGACCTAATTTCTGCAAGAGGAGCCGTTCGTCCTCGGAACCAATGGTTGTGGAGGAAAGGAATGAAGACACTGAGTTCTGTTGCTTATGAGACGGCTGGGTGCTGTGGACCATGAGGACCACACTATTCTTTTCCGACAGATTTTCTTGATTCGATTCTCCCAAGGATGTTTGGCTCTTATGGATTGGGCTGGGACCACGAGGAATATTCTGGCTTCCCAAGACCTTCGAGGCCTTGCTGGTTCTGGTCGCCGGGAACAGGCTGAAGCTGGGACTGGGGGATTTCGACCGTGTCGGGGTTGGCGAGTGATGGGTGTCCTGGCGATTGTGTCAGTTTAGGAGATTTTTGCTAGTCGAATGGAAATTTAGACACGCTACCTGTTCAGTTGGAGGGTTGCTGTCTTCCAAATTCTTGCTGCGTCTACTCATGGAAGATGGCCTGTTCTTCTTGAGAACTCCTCCAAACATGACGCTGTATCGCTCCAGCTGAATGTCAGGAATGTCAACCTGGAGCAAGGGTCCAGATCCAAGAGACCGTTCCTTCTCTTGGGGCGATCCACTGGTCGCATCCGCGTGAGACTGTTGTGGCTCCTGTGTGGAAGTCTGGATTTCCGGTACTAAAGATGGCCATGCGTCTGTGCCTGAGGTCGGACTGGCAGGATTCTCGTGGCCTGAAGGCTGGGCCTTTGGCTGCTGGTCGAATGAATAGGTGGAGCCTTGCATTGGCCATTCGTTATCGAGTCGGACCTGATAAAACGGCTGATTTGGAGGGGCTGTCATGGCGGCCTTGGCCTTGAAGAGACCACCAATCTTCTTCCATTTGCTTGGCTTGCGCTGCAAAGAGGGTCGCGTTTGGGGTTCTGCCGGTTTGACAGGAACCGTCTCCTGCATCTGTGACGTGGGAACTTGCGGGTCGATCATACGGGGACTACCCAACGCGACGCCGATAAGACTTCCATTCATGTCATTATCAGTGCTGACGGGTGACGATACAGGGGAAGAGAGAAGCGGGGGAGCCTCGGTGTTGATAGGGCTCATGGCTTGCATCTTCTTCTGCTGGTGCCCCTCAGATACCCCTGGGCGATGAAAGCTCCGATTCACATGAGGCGCCGGGCGGCCTTTATTTGCACCATCCTCGATACATTTCTGATCTTTCCGTGGCAGCATATCAGGGTGCTTTGATGTAGGGGAAGAGCCAGCCTCCGCCTGCCGAATTGTACGCGACCTCCCTAGAAATGTTCCTCTAGCCATTTTTGACGACTGCCTGTATATCAAATACTGAAGTGAAAGTGGAGGGTAAAGTTCCAGAGTATTGCTGAGAGAAAAATAATGGTGAAAAGAAAGTAAAGAACGTTAGAGGGAACCGAGCCCTGTTTCTATCAAAAACCCAAGACAAAGGAATGGACGGCCTTCCAGAAGACCCAAAATTGAAATACAAGCAGTTCAGACAAGGAAAGAGTCAGTTCATGATGGGGAGAAAAGGAGAATCGGCGATAGAGGGTCAGCGCAGCATAGTTAAGACGTTGCGGCAGTTATTGTGGAGCACTAGGCAGAGCGCTATATCTAAGTGAGACGTGTGGCAGGGGCGAACTAGCGCGAGGGCTTAGATTAACACATTGTGCAAGATCTGACGAAGCGCGACGGCAGAAAAGCCAACAGAAATTTCCAGAGAAATTGCTCAGGAGAGACCACAAGGCATCCCCGCATGGCTGGCACTGGACACGGACAGTCGTCCAGTCACAGGTATTTGACAGCTCTGTGATTATGACATAGGTGAATGCTACCGAGAACCACACCAGGCGCTTATTCTAGTAGCTGCAAATCAGCGTTGGATGTTGCGGGCGCATTTGATTACGAGCGCGGGCGAGGGGCCAAAGAGAGAGGCACCGGCCGACGGATTCACCTTCAGCTGGAAACATGAGCGTTGGCGCAGCTGGATTCATTGGTTCCAGCTGTTCTGAAACCCCTATGCGCTCGACCAATGAGGTTGTGAATATCCTAATCGCCTGGCGATCACACAAGGCCTGAGACTCATTCTCAGGGCCTTGGTGTTACGGATCCTCTAACCGATGCCGCAGATGAGAAAACCCTTTCGCAAAATGCTCGTGCGACCGTGCCTGCATCCTGTCGGCAGCCGAAAGTCGTCGCATTTTCCGAGTCTCTTGGGCAGTGGATTGCGACAGCCCGTTAAGGCACGAGGCCCGCTAGATAAGAATTAGTAGTCCACTGGGGAAATTAGAGTAGGAGGCCGCCCAGGGAACTGGCCCGCGGCCCTCACCTTAAGTCACGGACCAGCCATCTCCTGAATGGCGTTTCCAGCTCCTTTGTTAATTCGTAGATCATGGGATGATGGCTTTACAATTTTGTGGTATCAAGATTATCATCAAAATCAAATGACGGACGGGATTTCCCGCAAACTATCCACTGTCATCGACAAGGGAATGGTTGTCGAGGATGAATAGACCATTAGACTGAGGAGAAAAAAGACCGACTGACGGATGGCTGCAGATGATCCCCAGCACCTGACTCGGTGACAGGCACGTGCCCAGTCAACCCACCAGGCATCATCATCTCAGCTCGGATTCCGCAAGTGACAGACGCTCTCAATGAAGTTGTCCATGGCAGAGGCTTAAGGGATGGATGGGCATAGAAGAGGCGGTAAGGAGGAACCGGTGAAAAAAGGCCCGCAAAGTGGACATGCTTGGGTGTCTAACAGGGTCTAGTTTTTGCACCGGTAGGGGACTAATCCTATACTGAGGCGGGTGAACTACGGAGTCGGCCTGCCGTTGGGCTCTCCACCGCCTGGATACTCTCTCTAGTCTCTACACATACCGTAGCTTTGGTGGATGATACCAAGGATGAGCTAGACAGTAATGGTGTTGGTTGGATGAGGCTATTCAAAGTCAAGCTCTTTGTTGCTACGGGAATGACGTAGGAAGACGTACCGTAAAACTCACCCCCAAAAGGGTAGATGACAGCTGGTCATAGGGAACGCAAGGGAAAGAAAAGGAAAAGGGCCTACTGAAATGGTGTTTGATCTCGGTAAGTACCACTTGGTGCTGAAATTATTCTTTGAAATAGGAGCGATTAGGGAGCATATGATGAATAGACGTAGATGATATTCATCTATCTTACGGTGACCGACAAGCAGAGAAAGTTGAAAAGTCGGGAATTGGCGGGGCAGAAATCAGTAGGAGATGCTCAGCTGGGAAAAGCAAATGGAAACCAATGCCACCCCCACCAGAGCAAACTAACCAACTAAAGTAGCAGCACCTCCCAAGCCCGCCTTAGTAAACTCACCTCATCGTCGGCCTCCTTCTCCCCCTCCTTTCCCACCAACTTTCTTCGAGACTCACCTCTACTATCTACTACCACCTTCCTCCCCCCAGCGCATTCTTTTCCTCTTTCTCCTGGTCGATTCCTAGTCCTCGCCCGGAGTCTTTTACCCCCCAGTTCCACTCTTCTTACGGATTGCTCTGCTTATCCGTATCTCTTCCCCTTTCCCGACCGTCCCGTCATTTGTTTATCCGACCGTCACCATGGGTCAGCACTCCGCTATTTGGCAAGGTACGACAAGAACACATGCTCCTTCAACATTCCATTCTCTTCTATCTAGCATTTTCTTTTGGGTATTCCTAGGCTGACTCTTGCTCTTCTTCCTGCCTAGGATATGTCGATTCCAGGTACCGTATAACCTAACCATATTTACCCCGCTTCAGCAACTGCCGCCCCTCCAAGTTGGTATCGGAATTCTGACGCGAAGCCATTCAGCTTGATGGGATCTGGCCAATTTGACAAGGCCGGTATCCTGAGCCACGACATCTCCGGCGTTGAGGCCTCCTCTCCCGGCTTCACGGTATGACACGCTCTCCAGCAACCGCCGGTCTGATCGGCGTGACCTTACGGCCAAGCAAGCGCCGACCAGCACGAATCCAGCGTTAACGACCACCATAGATCTCCCCCCAAGAACTTCAGGGCCTTGCCGCTGCCTTCAAGGACCCCAACGCTGCCTGGGGTAACGGTATCACCGTTGGCGGAGAGAAGTTCGTCACCATCAAGGCTGACGACCGCAGTCTGTACGGCAAGAAGGTACTATCGCACCCACCCATCCCCTATTACCTATCAAAATATTTAACATGTGCTGATATTTGGGAACAAACAGGGTAAGGAGGGTATCGTTGTCGTCAAGGCCGTCTCCTGCGTCATGGTCGCCCACCACGCGGAGAACGTCCAGACCCCGAATGCCGCTACCGTGGTCGAGAACCTCGTTGACTACATCAACAACCCCCGGTGAATGGGTCTAAAAGCAGAATGAAATTGTATTTTGTCTCGCCATGAGGAAGGGACACTCGGTAATACTGGTTATTTAAATGTAAATCATCATGGTGGTCTCTTTTCTCGATTGTCTTTTGCTCTCCGGTATTCTTTGCATCAATTGGCATTCATTATACCACGTAGATCCATACCTGTACATTATATGCTTACAAGTAAAGCCATTGCAGCGAACTCTGGGATGGGAAGTCCAGACCGACTGATTTCACATGCTCATGAAACAAAGTTTACAGCCCAAAGCTATCTAGCGTCCATCTGTCCCGCATTCCGAATGATATCACCGGCCACTCTGTTATTTTTGACAGCTCCGATCTATGCAGATGCACAGTAAGGTAATCTTGAAATTAGCTCTTATTGTCACATTACTACCAACCAACATACGTCCCAAACTACCGAACTTCGCAAGGACTGTCTCCCCAGGTACTCTCCTCGTCGGAAAGATATATTAACAATTAAAAGTCTCTAGTACATAATAATACCCATAATATAAAAGCGAACAACACCACCATCCCGCTCATCCAGACAGTAGCTGTAGACATGGGCCTAGACCAACAAACGATAGTAGTCCACACCACACCATACCATCCCATACCCATCCCATCATGCAAATATTCGTAACAAGAAAAAAAGAAGACCCTAGTGCCACATAACTATTCATACACATGAACATGACAAGATCCTCCATCATCGTCATCGTTATCAAAGTCGTTCCCTTCACTCACTCACCCATCCACGCCTATACCCTCAACGGAGAATCGAACTGTGAGTCCCCTGCCTATACAGGCAACTCCGCATTCCTTCTTCCACCCGCCAGCGTCTCCAGAACCTTTTGAATAAACGGTCCCACGACGGGGATATTCCCCGCGAACTGGCCAATTGTGATCAGGAAGTCGCCGAAGAGGATGAAGAGACCGTATAACTCGATTATGAACCCGGTTAGCGGCCAGCGGAGGAGAATGAGTAGAATTCCAGCGGCGAAGGCAGCGGTGCCCTTGAGCTTTTGGCGACGGGAGAAGAAGGCGAAGGTCTTTTCGAGGCCGATTATTAGGGTGAGGCCGATGAGGAAGAGGATCTGCGGTGGAGTGGGTTAGTTGGGGGTTCCACATATCGCATTGGAGTAGGGTAGTTTAGGATGGCGTACGTTTCCCATTGCCAGGCTAGATTGTTAGTTTTGTTAGTTATATTATGTATTTGGATTATTATTTGGATTATAGAGTTGGGTTGGATATGGACGTACAGTGAGCGATCAAAGAACATTAGGACTCCGCCGAAGAGGAACAAGCCTCCTGTTGGGGGACATCATTAGTATGTGTATGAAGCGGTCGGTTGTGGGTCGTTGCAAGCCTGTTATATAGACATACCGGCTGAGCAGAAGATGACTCCGATCTCTGTTGTAGGAAGAACGTGCGTTAGCCAATGACCCGGATATGCTTTCGTGCGAAGTGTGCAAAGTAGGCGTTTCTTACTCTGATTATCGGACAACCACATTGTAGGCATTTTGCTGTTTTTTGAAACTATGTAAAAGTGCGCAGTAATATAAGGATCGAAAATAATACGTCGAGGACTGAAACTAGAGCAGCTCGAGGTTGATTGTAGCGCTCAAGGATGCGATGCGTTCGTCACTCGGGAATTCGGAGGCTTGCGGAGATCGCGTGCACGGGGCAGTATATATGGTGGAAGGGACGATGAGGCGGTAAACCCACGAATGGCTAGAAAATGAAAAGGATGAAGATATCGCACGCCTATATATAGGCTGTCGTCCTGGAGGATTCACGAAGCTTTGAAGTACAGGCGCCAGCAATGCAAGTAAACACGGAACAACTGCGGCTGCTGCGCAAAATTCCCAATTCTGCCACGTCCCTTTCTTGGCTAGGTTTGTGCTATTCCGCGTTGGGATGGCGGTCGGGCGATCAACAACATTCGCACAGCCGCCATTTTCGGCTCTGCTAACTCAACTTCTCAACCGATTCTACCTCCTGATGTTTACCATCGGGGGAGAACGATGCGTGTCGACAACATTCTTCAGATTGCATGCCATTGACTATGGTCTTTGATGATGGAACATCTAGTCAAGCCTCTCGTGTGCAATACTTCTACGACATGATTAATGCATCAATCCAGGAGACACGCATCGCTTCTACAAAAGGAGTGCATACAACGGTATGAGGTATCAAGATGGCTTCAATTAGCCACTCTGTTACTGCAAGTATCCTGCCGGTTTATGCCTAGCGAGCCCTTAGGCTAAACTCTCATTTCACGCCGCGGCAACAGCATCTTCGGATGCTGTAACTGATGCTCGGTTCCTGGAGCTTCGGTACTAGTCGAGTGCAACTTGCACAAGGCGAAGATAAACTTTTATAAGGTCACGAATAAGCCGGAGCGCTTTCTTTGAACCTGTCTCGAGAGGGGCATGGTGGGTGGAAAGGGCTTGACTGTGTTGGCCGTACATAAATCGCGTATTAGATTAGGCTGCTATCTGGCAGGACCTTCGTTAGAATTCGAATGCATTATCTCTATAGAAATTCAGCGCCTTACCCTGATATCTTACAAATAAAACAAACATTTCCGTAGCAAACTCATCGCATCATTTAAGAACAACATGGGCAGCCCTTAGTTCCAAATAGCTCTCCGGCACTCCCTGACCAAGTGTCCTGATCACACCAAAGATCTCCTTATCGTGGTACCTCAGTCTGGTCTTGGGATCTGTGTATGGCGCAGGTAGGCCTGTTATATCGCAGTAGCGGGTTTGCTGCGACGGGTGCAACGAGGGCGCGGATTCGATATTCGTGTACGTTACGGCAGGTCCAGATGTAAATGCAGCTCGTGCGTTCTTTTCCAACACCAGTGTGGAGAGGTTCTGCGCAGCCTGCGCGATGTTCGTTCGGGGTGTGCCATCGGCAGGGGTTTGGCTGCCGTCGGTGCTGGCGGACGTAGCTGCGAGCGGGGTGGTTGCGCCAGAATTGGACTGTGTCGCCATGACGGAAGCCTCCTTCCTAGAGCTCTCAGAAATAAGCTGCTTCACGTTCTTGTTGCGTCGCTGCGATGGCTTCCAATTCGGATTGCGGAACGGACGGGGAACTGCCGCAATGTCAAGGCGATCGAGAAGCGCTTGGTGATTCTCCTGTTCGGCGGGAGTCAGAGGAGCCATGGCGATGATGGGGCGTTGAGATGTGAGAGAGCTTTGGATGAAAGGATGAGGCCGGAGTATTGATCGTTGTGGAGGGTTGATTGCTGAAGCCGAACTGGGGAGTCTGGCGGTGCTAGGTCGTCCTCGTCTAGGCCTTGCTCAAGTTGTGAAGGAAGAATGCACGATGCGCACCAATGTCACCAACTGTGATGATCAGATGGCGCAGTAATAAATACTGCTCTTCCAGAGATAGAATGAAAGAAGTAGTGAAGTTACAGAAGTAGTGAAGTTACAGAATAAGCCAAACTAACATCTGGATAGTGAACCTTCCAACCTACTTCCCATTCCACCAGCTCGGCGTCAGTCACGTGGAAGCGTATCTTGGGTTGCCGTGAATCCAAAGAAGCAACAAACAAACAACAGCATCAATCAAGTCCATCCACGAACTACACTAGATCGCAAAGATGGTAAGCAGTGCAGCGCACTGGATGAGTTATTCGTGACAAGACCATACTAATAGCATATATAGGAGAGTCCACATGAGCACCAGCAGGCCCTGCTGCTATCCCGCATTATCGGCAACATCGTATGTCACCCAGAGGGCATCCTAGGTTGTAATGGCTGATCGGCTTTAGGAAAAATTGAATGAGTCAATCATGGTTATGAACAGAAGCCTCCAGGTAAGCACATTTGCTCGCTTTTCTTCATGATAGAGTACTGATGGGCTACATTAGGAGGTCAATATCCAGAACATGAACGTCGAACTCGTCGCACAGATGTTCAAGAACTACCAGTCTAACGTTCTATTCCATCTAGAAGGTAATTTCCCTTAGGATGCTTGGTTGGACTTGGCTGATCAGCATTAGCGACGGAGAATTTGAAAGATCCATCATCCTCGTCGTCCAGTTCTTGATACCCAACAGTGTTTCCCAGTTATTTTACCTAGTTATTTGATCATGAAGACATGATACACACGTGAAAATATCTAATATTCACTTATCTTATGTATTTTAAAATGGATAGTAGACCGAGTAGAGACAGCCAGCAGTGTGACTTTTGGGTTCCTTCAAGAGCATAGTTACTCGCATAGAGTGACCGGCTTGGCGGCATATGAGCGCCGCTGGCGGTGGCCGGAGAGGCCTCCACGGCCCCGACCAAAGCTGGGGAACTTTCAAGCTCCAGTTTCCTTTCCTTCCTCATCACCAACACCACCGCAACCTGCGTCATCCTATCTCTGACAGCCTTATCGGCGCGCATCTATCTTCTGCTAGCGGGTATCTGGCGTATTAGCCCCTGCGACACTCACTGCAATGCAGTGAGCGGTGTTTACCTGGAAGCTTCCAAGTTGCTGCTAAGAGCGCCTGCATCCAACCACCATGGCTATCACCTCGATCCAGCCGGTTCTACCGACCCGGTTTACGATCAATTCCACCGAGAAAGGTGCCACGAAGCCTCCTCCGGAACCTTACAATGTACAGGACCATCCTTTCAAGGGCTACCACCCCCCTCAACCCGAAGGCTACGAAAAGAGCAAGAGTACTAGCGCCATAGTTATTGATAATGGTGAGTGATGGCCTAGGCTTGAGACCGCATCGTGTACAGTCTGCTGACTTTTGCGATCTACTTGAAGGTTCAAACTTGGTCAAAGCCGGTTGGTCGTTCGACAAATCCCCACGTTTCGTGCTTCCTCCTGTGATGAGCCGGTATCGCGACCGGAAGCTCAACAAAGCCTGCCAATTCATCGGATACGATTCTTATGTCGATGCGACTACGCGCGGTCAGCTGCGCTATGCCTTCGACCCTGGCACGAGTGTTGTGGGTAACTGGGACGTCATGGAGGGAGTGTTGGACTATCTGTTCATCAAGCTGGGAGTCGATGGTGCCAATGGGGGGGTTGACAGGCCGATTGTCATGACCGAGCCGATCGCAAACCTCGCCTATCCCAGAAGGAGTAAGTGGTATCGCTTGCGGCTATAATGATGGTATTGCTGACGCTCTGCTAGTGATGAACGAAATCCTATTCGAGTGCTATTCCGCGCCATCGGTCGCTTACGGAATCGACTCCCTATTCTCCTACCGGTACAATCGCGGAAAGGATGGACTCATCATCTCGTCTTCGCACACCTCGACCCATGTGATCCCGGTGCTAAATAACAAGGCTCTGCTCTCCAACTGCTCGCGACTGAATTGGGGTGGACTGCACGCATCGGAATATCTGCTAAAACTCATGCGCCTAAAGTACCCGACCTTCCCCGCAAGGATGACGGAGAGCCAGATGGAAGATATTGTGCACAAGCATTGTTACGTTTCCAAGGACTACGACCAAGAGCTGAGCCACTACCTAGACTGGACAGGGCTGGAGGAGCGGGACTGTATCGTCCAGTACCCTTACACCGAGCACGTTGTGCCCGAAAAGACCGAGGAAGAACTCGCCCGGATTGCCGAGAGGAAGAAGGAAAGTGGGCGTCGGTTGCAGGAGCAGGCCGCTAAGATGCGGCTGGAAAAGTTGATGAAGAAGGAGCAGGAATTGGAGTACTACAAGGACCTACAGCACGGACTTGCCTCGGAGACGAAGAAGGAAGCGAGGCGCATTCTCGAAGCGGAGGACCTGAAGGATGAAGCCCATCTAGATCGATTGATTCGGGATCTTGAGCGGTCCATCAAACGATCCCGAAACCGGGACCTGGGGATCGAAGAAACCGAAGAGCCCCAGGAAGAGATGTCTTTCCCGTTATTGGACGTCCCGGATGAAGAATTAGATGAAGCTGGTCTGAAGGAAAAGCGCCATCAACGACTAATGAAATCCAACGTTGAAGCTCGACAACGCGCTAAGGCAGAGAAAGAGCGAGAGAAGGCTCGTCGGGAGGAGGAAGAACGGCTCGACCGCGAGAAGCGCGAGAATGATTTCGAAAACTGGCTAGCTGAACGGAGAGCAAACCGTCAGGTATGGTTATTCGCTACACTATTTATGGCATATCTAACGTTTCTACACAACAGAACATTATGCAAAAGATCAAGGAACGTGACAGGATGAAGGCGGATCTGGGTAACCGCAAGTCATTAGCCAGTCAGATGCGCATGAAGACCCTCGCCAACCTCGCTGCGGATGGTCCCAAGAAGCGGAGGCGCGGCGGGGACGATGACACCTTCGGTGCCAACGACGAAGATTGGGGTGTCTATCGAACGGTGGCTACAGGCGAACAGAGTGATGAAGAGGAAGAGGAAGACCTTGGAGGCATGCTTGATGCCGTTGAGAAGGAACTACTCGAGTACGATCCCGAATTCACAGAGAACCACACGCTCGCAGCGCAATCCGACTGGACGAAGAGCTTGGTACATGTCTTCCTCCGGGGTCCCTGGCCGTTTGATCCTGAGAGCCAACGCGAGGCTCACCAACTGCATCTGAACGTGGAGCGAATCCGCGTTCCCGAGGTGGTTTTCAAGCCGTCAATTGCGGGCATTGACCAGGCCGGCTTGTTGGAGATCGCGGCCGATATTGTGAACCAGCGATTCCCGAACCCTGAGGAGCAATCAAAACTGCTGCGGGATGTTTTCCTCACGGGTGGCAACACCATGTTCCAGAACTTCGACGAACGTCTCCGCAACGACTTCCGCGCGTACCTTCCCGTGGACGCCCAACTCAACGTCCGGCGTGCGAATGACCCGGTCTTGGACGCATGGAAGGGCGCTGCACAATGGGCTTCAGGGTCTGAACTGGCGAAGTCCTCGATCACCCGGCAGGAATACTTGGAGAAGGGCAGCGAATATCTCAAGGTAAGCACGGGAAAGATTTCTCGACGTGACACAAGCAACATTGGCTAACAACCTCTAAATAGGAACATGATATGGGCAATGCCACCACATGGTAGACGCCAGAGCCTGTAATACGTTTTGCCTGTCCAACATCTATACACCGAGAGAGATCTTGGCATGATGCGGTTAGGGGTATACAGAGTCGGGGCTGAGGACGCCTTTGGTAGGTTGTGGTCCAGCGATGCGACTAACCCAAGCTGCGCCACTAAACTACCAAGGGCGTCAATGCTGGTAGTAGTGCGTATCCAGGGCGCGAAGGAACAGGGAGTTGGGCGTACGCGTGCTAAGTCGGATGAGAAATTTAATTTCGACGATGGATGATTTGATATATTAAGATGGCATAGTCATTTCGTTTCTTCATTCTGCTTATTTTGTATGCTACCTATTCTTCTTTTTGCTCCCTTTGTCTTCTCCCAACGGTTGTATAGTAAGTAGACTCATTCGAAACAGGATCCTGGCGCCTGCAGATCTGGCTATAGCCCTTTCCATCATCACTCACTTGAACACGCACAATGAGATAGGGTAAAGTACGTACTGGGGTACATTGAGAAAGCTTTCTCTGTTTTGGCGATGCGGATGCCAACGCTTTAGTGAGGGCAGCACGTAAACATATGCTCCATGTGCATCTCAAAACAACACTAATCGCTCAGTAAGCACCCACCCCAAATTCCGCCCCGCCTTCTAGATATAATATTATGAAAAGCTATCGTAAATATCGCGGACAGTACTTAGCAGCTGCTGATTGCTCCCCGCCAGCCCCTCACCCACACCGGCCATGGCGTGTTTGCTTATTAGCTCCTTGGATTACAGCATCGACCACAGTCCTGTTACACTACATACACTAGATGCATGCTACAACGCCACTCGTCAACGTTTTCAGCTGGCCATGGCAATTGACCTTACTGATCAGCGAGCGGGGTACTAGGTGGTTGTTTCCTTGATGGAATGGATTCCATTCAGCGCGTAAGCACACTTGCCCGGCCCCTTCAGAATTAACTGTAAGGGGAAGGGTCAGACTCAGCTGCTTGTCTAATCAATGGGGCAATAAGTGCGTTGATGATGAAAGCCTTGTGAGGACGCTTTCTAGATAAACTGGCAAACCGTGCTCTGCTCTACCTACACAGAATGTGTGTGTGGATGTGGTGAGCCCCATTGCAACCCTATCCGCCAGCTGATATCAGCAACGCAAGGCAAGCGTTATACAGGCCGATCTTAAGTAATTGTAGCCCACAGCAAACCCTGCCGACTGTGCATAGTGTGATATGACCCGGTCTGTTGTTTGTGGTGGGGGTGTCACCCATCCATCATAGATCATCCTGGATGCATTATTACATTCGTCGTAATGCATTTACCTGAATGTGTCTATCATATGTATTGCATCTTGTTTTGCTTTGCTTCGATCGTCATATAAGAAGGCAAATAGCGAGTATTTCCATGATAAACAAAGCCTCAACAACAATACAACTTCATCACCATCATATGCGAATTGCTCTGCTTAAAACTCAACAAGCCTTCACCATGAAGATTAGCCTCATCTGGTCCTTGAGCTTGTTCTTGACTGCGCATGCTGCAGTTATTCCACGTAAGTCAGATTCTCTAGTAGGGAACATGATGCAGATTATAACAAGGAGTAGGAGCTGCCGAGTCCGCGACGTCCATCGAAGCAGGTGTCCGTGCTGCTGAATTCGGAGCTGGTGGTATTCATGAAAGAGCTGCTTTGTCACATGGAGAGGGTGATTCTAAGGTGGATAATAAGGAGGACAATACTGTTGTTGGGGAAGGGTGGTAGATGATTACCAGGGTTGTCTTCTTAATGTTATATGGGGAGTGTGGTGGAGATGTCGTGTGTCTTGGGTAAAGGATAGCGCTAGTTACGGGTGAGCAACTTTTAGTTGATAATTGACCTTATGAAGGGAAGGTATCTATCTCCATTCATCTCTCTTCCATTCTTTTATTCCATATTAGATCTCCCCATTACATACTCAACCTAATCCCATCCCCAATCTCCATTTCACCGTCTTCACACCTCGTAAAATGATCAACTAGTCGAATGGGCTGCTCACTATCCTTATAACAAGCCGTTCTCTGACGAATCCACTCCTTCCGACTCTTCCAATCGAGACACTCCCGTGCCTGTCCATCACCAGTTTGATTCCGTCCCCATGTGTAGAGAAGTGTATCTCCGGATGTCCCACATACTATATACTGCAATAGGCTGTCGAAGCAGTGCCAAGAATGTTGGAGAGGAAGTTTGGGTGATTCTCCAGATCTGATCTCTAGGAGAGTGCGGCGAATTATCGTAAGGCAATGAATTTGGTGGTACCTATCAAATCCGCGTTCATGATTAGTTAAAAATTCCTAAAGATCACGAAAATATCATTCGTGAATCTGAAGGGATAGGAAAAGCAGTAGTTGGAGGGGCAGGCTAGTTGGTCTCACGCATCAAGAATATACACCCCTTTGGAAGAATCTGATGGAAGACTCATGCTCGATGGGAGGTGATTCTCCGCAGCCCATCCGTGATCAACCGCGACGAAGCCGTACGCTGGGACGATTTCCTCCCAGGCCTTATTCACGGCGTCGAAATCTTCGGGCTTCGAAGAGCTGTAAATACCTGTAGACCATTGGAATTGAATCCAGCGATTGCCGTGGGAAGCCGTCTCTTTTGATTTTATGTTTGATTAGAGACCATTCCCAGATCAAACAAAGGTCGGAGTGTCAATAATAGTACTACTGACCGTATTCTGGATTAGGCTGGGGAGGTTTAGCATCCAGCGGGAACAAGATACGGTCTACTAAGAGCCCTGTGCAAAGGATACTAAGACAGAATATCAAGACATCTCGCCAGATATGGCGAAGGGAGAGAATGTATGCATAAAGGCGCTCGGGTAGAGAGGGAGGATTATTGGGTCCGGATGGATCAAGCGAGACATATTCAGCTTTTGAAAGTCGGAATTTAGCAGGCATGTTCGCTTCAAATCAAGGCGTAGTGCACTTTGGAGTGTGTCTATAGCTGAAGCATTGGTGTGACATATCGTTACTTTTAAATACTGTATTGTGTTTGCAGGTAATGTGAGTTTCCGTGCTTGACAGACTATCTCAGCCTCAGCCTTGTTCCGGAATTCCCTGGCTGCAACCGTGTAACCCGAAGGACTGGTCATACGGAAAGGCGCTGTCTTACGGTGAGACTATTTATGCAAGCAGTTCAGGGATATTTCAAGTCCAGAGGCTGATCCCATAGACGTTTATTGGCCCGTAACCCAGGATTGGTTAGGTACTGAGTACTAGCGATCAAATTGACAAGGGTTGTGCTACCTTCTACCTCCTAGCCAAGTCACCGTACATTAGCTCGAGTCTAGCCTTATTAGTTCTATCTCCCTCGTGACCTGAATTCTTTGCTCTGTGTTTGACGGATGTTGGGCCATCGAAGCATTGTGCCCAACAGCAGGAGATGTTGTTGGCCCGGGGTGCCATGGTCTAACAAGGTTCACATTAGACGAGTTTGAATTTGTCAAGCCGTTTAGGCTGTTGTTTCGTAAAGCGCTCGATGTTGTCGACGTGGGATTTCGGTATAGGTATCTTTTGAAACTGTTGATTAGAGAATTCAACTCGCGTTTTTTATACATTGGCCGCAGAGAAGGGAGGCAGATAACGATGACACCGAGACCGCATTCTATCATGGTCCAGAACAAGAGGTATGTGACGAGTGCTGTTCTGTTAGCTTTGGTCATTGTATTGTGCCTGGTTTCGTACTTTCTCCATCTGATTGAGCAAAGGGGTTGATAAGATGAGCGATGTAGATAGCCATCCGTGTCGCAGAAGCTGCGATTGCCCTTTGTGCGTGTCAGGCATACCCTATGGCTCTGCAGGAAGGGTACTAACAAGAGACCAACGAGAAAGACTAGCCCAAGTGCCATCTTTTGGCGAACGGAGATGTTCAACAACCATATCTGAGGCGGGGTGAGCTCGATAGTCTGTGGTCCCTTGCATGATTTACTTACCCGTGGCAGTGGTAGCATCCATATAATCACGTCCATGATAAAATCAGAAATTGCATATCCCTCGACGATCGGGACCTGTAGACTGCATTCGGTTGTAACAACTGCAATAGTCCCCCAGGCGTTCACGGGATGGGCACCGCAGATAAAGATTGTACCAACTTCAAAGGCTACAGTCCACACCGAGACTAGCACAATCATGCACATGGTCACAGAGTGGAAGGCAGTC
Organism: Aspergillus welwitschiae; assembly: GCF_003344945.1. Lineage (NCBI taxonomy): Eukaryota > Fungi > Ascomycota > Eurotiomycetes > Eurotiales > Aspergillaceae > Aspergillus > Aspergillus welwitschiae. The sequence continues at coordinate 880,037 of NW_020798697.1, forward strand.
CGAATGGTCCGTCTACTGCAGAAAATGCTGCGGTAGAAGTAGAGAATGCTGAGTTTCGTAAAACCAAATGCCCAGACAGTCACTATGTCAGCGACATATTGGATCTGTAATGATTTAGTATTTGAATCCGTATTAAGCAGAACAATTTGAACCTGTAAGAGTCTGATCTGTTGATCAGAGTTTGAGAAAACGTAAGCATCTGGGCGTGGGTCATCGGGTTGGGGAAGAAGGCCCCCTAAGGATCCTGTTGTTGTTCCCCAGAGCAGCAGGGCGGCAAGAACATATTCCAGTCCCTAAATGAGTTCGTATTGTTGGCTTTCAAATGCTTGGGCCGATGTTATTTACCAGTGCGGGCAGCGTCAACCAGTCGTCAATCCACAACACAGATTTTGTCTTTCTTCTGGTATGGAAGCGAAGGATCACTGTTAAAGTACCCAAGACAGGGAAGAGGATAGAGATCGTAATGATTGCAGCGGGAGTTGCGTATGTTCGTGACATGATGATAATGTCGGTCTTGGAATCCCATCGACAATGAGAGAGGAATCATTATGCGATGAGGAGTGGACTGACACAACAATAAAAACCATGGCGCCGATACTCCCCTCGCGTCGTTGCTTGAGGTGTGTGTGTGTGTGTATACCTTGTGGCCCTTCAGCTGGAGGCGGCTACGGGCATGCTGACTAGACTAGGTTACACTCCGGGATGATCCTGGCCAGGTCAGGCTCTCCCACCAAACGAGTCTATTTTCAGAACCCATTTCTCAAGTGGCCTCTGTTTGTTTCTTCTCTTGCCTCTTGCTTGACATACTGTCAGCCTTCCTCCATCTCTCTTTCACTGAGTACCTTGAGCCTGATTCTTAATTATGTCTTTGCTCTGGAATGTGGGGGTTGCTGCCTTGCTGGCTGTACTTTGGACGGCCAGTGAAGCTGTCCGTCGCCTTTATTTCCACCCTCTGGCCCATATTCCCGGACCTCGTCTTGCAGCTCTGACATGGTGGTATGAATTCTATTTTGACGTTATTAGGCCCGGTCAATACGTATTCAAGATACAGGAGCTTCACATAAGATATGGTATGTCATGCTCTGCTTCATGTGCGATCCCCGCTGACGATTGTAGGCCCAATCATCCGTATTACCCCAGATGAGGTTCATGTCAATGACGTCGGATTTTTGGACACTATTTACGCCCCTTCGATGATCAGAAGGGACAAGTATGGTTATCAGCTGAGGAGCCTTCGCGTCCCAGGGGGACTGGGCACAACCACCGACCATGACCTGCATAAAGTCCGGCGAGAGTCACTTACACCCTTCTTCAGCAAGAAGAACATTCAGTACATGGAGGGGTTGATCACAGACAAGGTCGACCAGTTGAAGCAGTTGATATCCACCCATGTAGCCAGAGACACACCAGTCAACTTGTCAGATGTCTTTTTTGCATTCTCAAATGAGTAGGTTGGCACATCTTTTGCTTGCTATGGAGGCTGATTGCCCAGTGTTGTCAACAACTTCCTCTTTGCGCACCGAACAGATGTACTTGCAAGCGAACCGAAAGCCGCCACCCTCCGCCAAAACAGCAAAGAGCTCTTGATGGGGATCAATATCAACAAGCACTTTCCGCAAATCCCCGATTTCCTGGAGTCGCTCCCAATGTCCATAAGCCGCCCAGTGATGCCTCCAGGCCTTATTGATTTGCTTACCCTATTTGACGTGAGACTCTGCGCCGAACAAATGAACCAAGTCTAACGATTTAATGCAGCGGGTTCGTGAGGAGATTTTCATGATTAAGAAGGACAAAGAATCATCAGTGGCTCACAAGAAGAACATTGGACCGACAGGCAAAGAGTCAGTATTTGATTCATTAGTGGACAACCCAAACCTGCCAGCCTCAGAGAAAACGCTCCTGCGGTTACAACAAGAAGGGGCCCTTCTAGTTCTAGCGGGAACCGAATCACCAGCTCAGACTCTCAACATCATATTCTATCATCTCCTTGCCAACCCCGCACTTCTCGAGAAGCTTCGCAGGGAGCTCCGTGCCGTCCCTGTACCTTCTTCATGGACCCAACTCGAGCAACTTCCGTATCTATCCGCAGTAATCGAGGAAGGCAATCGGCTTTCTTTCGGCGTCACGGCTCGGTCCGCACGTATCGCTCATGAGCCGCTGACCTATACGCCTTCCGCGTACGTCTCCTCGACCTGTCCGCCCAGCACCAGAAGCAAGTCGTACATAATCCCAGCAGGCACTCCGGTGTGCACCACGACTCTGAGTGCGCACACTGCGGACACCGTCTTTCCGGATCCTTTCGTCTTTGATCCGGAACGTTGGCTCGGCGATGCTGGGAAGGAGCGACGGAGGTTTCAAATGGCGTTCAATAAGGGAGGGCGAAGGTGCCTTGGGATTGAACTCGCGCGTGCGGAGCTGTATCATGTGGTCGCGGCCCTGGTTCGAGAGTTCGACATGGCCCTATTTGAAACAGATGCCGACGATGTGGCATTTATGTATGATTACCAGGTTGCCATGCCGAAGATGGGTTCTAAAGGGGTGAGAATTATGGCGAAATTGGCTCATTGAGAGTATCCATAGACCCGACTGCTACCAGATTTTTGGGTGACTAGGATGGGTAGTATATTGTGGATGGGACTGGTCAGAAACCATGGATCTAGTAGAGGATTAACCCTACACTATCCTGGTGGACTCAATTTCGGGTTGTGCCGCCAGTTCATTGCTATCAGGTCACTTAAAACCACCAATGTCTAGCGCTTGGGCGATGCATCATTTAATTTCCAGCCTTACTAATGCCAAGTCGCACGGTGTATGCGCCGGCCTCTATCAACTGTGGTTTGGTCAGTGATTTGATACACTAATGCATAACTAGCTCTGTATGTCTCACTTAGTACTCTCTCCGCGGAAATTTTGTGGGTGGTGGGTCAGAAACCGACGAACAATCAGTAGAGCTGCGTGCTAGGCGCTTATGTGCTGGGTGGACAAGAGCCCTGTGATTACTAGTTGGAGGGGTTGGACCCTTCTTGCCCCGTACACTTGAGTTCGTAGGTCAGCTGTAGGGGTCTGTAGATAATTGTGGGTACTGGTAGTCTTCTCAGCCTTGTTGGCCGTAACTTGGTCCCTTAGGGTACGGAGTACATCATTCAAACATTACTACGCTAATTCGCACGAGGATATTGTCTACTACTAAATGCTGCTACCTGCGCTGTCTGCCTTAATGTATTATAGCTGCCTTTTGATTACTCTAGCAAATGCAACTGCCAGCGTTCCAATATTATAGCCTCGTTCCGAGCTCCTCTCCCCCTTCCCCCCTCCTCCCCTAATTACCACCACCAGACAATGCTCCCTATCCCTCCGACAAGAGTCGCCAAACAATTCTTCACACATCTCCCGTATTATCTCCAACTACGCGCATCGAAGATCCTCATTTCTAGCTTGTTCGTCTGGCTTTTAATATTCTACTATTGCCGAGTCACCCTCTGGCATGATCCACATTCTGCCTATTTCCAAGATCGCCATGTCTACGAGCTGGATTACAGTCTCCACCGCGAACGTGAGGCCTGGCATTTTATCTCACAGCATAATTCGGGCATAGATCCACCAGATTATGTGAAGAGTGGAAGCACACCATCTGTTTGTATAGCCATGGTCACTGTTCGACGAGACTCGGACCACTATTTTGAGGCATCTGTTGGCTCGCTGTTGGAGAGCCTGGATGAAAGGGAGCGGCAAGCGTTGTATCTTAGTATTCTTTTTACAGATACAGATCCGAGAGTACATCCCAGTTGGGATCAGAAATGGGTGGGCAGGCTCGTGGACTCAGCGGATACTTATAATGTGACAGAAGGACAACTTCAGCATTTGCAGGATCTGGAGAAAGCAAAGAATTTCTATGAGAAAGGAGTCTTGTGAGTCTATTTTTCCCAAGAACTTGATTCATTACCATCTGCTTCCAGGATTGAGCCAGCTAATAGCCTGCAGCGATTATATATACGCCCTACGAGCCTGTCAGGAAGTAAACGCCCCCTACACCATCATTTTCGAAGACGATATCATCCTTGCCACAGGGTGGTTCTCGAAGACTCTGAAGGCGCTCTCCGATATTTCACAACGGAATCAACAGCCAAGGAATCCCTGGATCTACCTCCGTCTCTTCTACACCGAGACCTCATTGGGCTGGAGCGATTCCGACATGGCATACAGAAACATGCCCTTGATATTTGGCCTTCTCATGCTGTCTACATTCTCATCCTTATCAATGCTTCGGCACACTCGGTTCCAATGGCTGCACCTTGACACCCTGAGCATCGTGGTTATCTCTATGATATGCGTTCCAGCCTTCACCGCACTCGTATACATGGCCGGAAAATACAACGTAATGCCGCTCCATGGTGTTGTCGAGATGAACCAGTATGGATGTTGCACCCAGGGCTTGGTGTTTCCGAGGGAAAATGTGGACGGTCTGATTGAGTTCTTGAGCGCAAGAGGACATGGTCAGACGGACTCTATGATAGAGGAATACGCTGATCAGAACCAGTTGACTCGATATGCTCTGGCACCGCCCCAGCTGCAGCATGTGGGGTTGAAGTCGAGCCGGAACAATCTTGACATCAATACTCAGAGTACGTGGGCATTTTGGTTCGAGACCAATGATCCGGCCAAATTGAGAAGAGAACACGCTACGCTTCTGGAAGATTATGATGTGGAGAGGATGCTGAACGTATAGACTTATCAAAATATAATTCCCGATCTGAAAAGAGTTAAAGGCGAATTGTTAATTCCACCAGATCACTGGAAAGCGATGGAAGTGCCTATGATTGGGATAATTTCGCCCGATGCCCAAGTTTAGAATAGACATCAATGTATAATGTGGTCTATTTAGATTGTATATAGTAGATTTAGAGTTGGTATACCGACACACAGGCAATGGCAATTCTCGGGTTGATGTAACCGTCCACATGAATTGTTAGGCCCGAGCATGTGGTTGTGAAACACAAACAATATGCATGATATAGTAGGGGCATAGTGAGGTTCAACCAGGCTATTTTAGCCTGCCTATCGGAGCATAACGTGTCAACCATAATTCTAATTTGACCTCCCATCCTCTATACAACATCATAACTACCGGTGGTAAATTAATCCTATTTAGGAAAGTTTACAATACAGGCTAGTCGCGAAGGGTTTACCCAGACCGCCTGTCTGATTCAGTATACCACGAATTGCTCCTTTCGGTTAGGATCATCACCACTGTAGGCAGGAAGTGCAGGAAAACAGCATATCAAATGTCAAATCAAAAGCGGGATGCAGCACTGATACTTGGCTGACCGCTACCAGTCGCCAATGCTTCTGTCCTTGTGGGTCGGCCTATAATAAACGCCAGTTAAAGAGTGTGTTCTTGGTTCATGAGGCGGGGAAAGCGTCCGTGATCACATGTAGCAGGTACCTATTAAATACAAAGTAACGTCATTAACCTTCATTTCCTTCACTGCTTCGTTGTATCTCCTCCTCTAAAAGCACAACATGTCAACAACAACAATTGAGCTAGCTCCACAAGGGCTACAGGAGTCTCAGAGCCCAGTTCAACCATTCGGCCCAAGTACCGAAGAGGCAATCGTACAACAGAAGCAAAAGTGGAATGATCCTCCCATCAATAGATGGCGTCTTTTGGCTACATTTATCAGTTTCACGGTTGTGGGGGCAAATGATGGTGTTTACGGAGTGAGCTCTCTTTCTCATTATCCTTCCGCATCAGTGAAGGATAACAGACTGATCACTTGTTCTGCAGGCGCTCGTCCCATATGTATGCTTTTTATAGGCCTAAGTCGGTTCTTTAAATCAGAGAGATGCTGAAAGTGAAGTAGCTTCGCGAAGACTATAAATTGTCTACCACCGTGGTCTCTTTGATCTTCGTGACTCCGTTTGCCGGGTATACGATAGCCACGCTCATTGTCAACAAGATTCATATGACGCTTGGACAGCGAGGGATTGCGATCATCGGTCCTCTATGTCATATCATTCCATATGTGATAATGGCCATTCATCCGCCTTGGCCGGCAATGCTGGCTGTCTACGTGATTGTCGGTTTGGGCAATGGCCTCATTGACGCGGCATGGAATTCCTGGATCGCTGATATGGCCAATGCGAACGCCATGATGGGGGTCCTTCAGGCATTTTATGGTCTCGGGTATGTGGACATTGTGATGTAAAATTACTACCCCTTGGCGATGCTGAGGACCACTGCAGGGCAACCATAAGTCCACTGGTAGGGACTCAGATGATCAAGTCCGGCCTTCGCTGGAATTATTTCTACTATACACTGCTTGGTGGGTCCGTTCTAGAACTAATGGTGAGCTCTACTCTGTTCTGGAAAGCAAACGCGGTTAGCTACAGGGCCACGAATCACAGAAACTCCGACAGTGGCAACGGGAGCAGGACTACAGAGGCTATTAAAAGTCCTATTACCTGGCTAATAGCAGTCTGGCTGTTTGTGTACATGGGAGTTGAAGGTGCGTCGCTCTGCTAGATGACTGATTTAATCGGCCAATCTGATCATGTAATCTGATCAGTGTCGGTCGGTGGCTGGGTCGTGGACTTCATGGTTCAAGTTCGTCATGGCGAGCCCTACCAATCTGGCCTGATTCCCACCGGCTTTTGGGCTGGTGTCACCGTGGGTCGTCTAGTACTCGGTTTTGTGAATGACTGGTTGGGTATGCTTCCCTTTCCTCCACCAAAGCCTGACTACATGAATACTGAATGATAATCAAGGAGAACGAATTGCTATCAGCATTTATCTTGCGATCTCAATCGCCCTAGAGCTTATCTTTTGGCTGGTGCCACAGTTTGTCGTATCTGCAGTGGCGGTCTCGCTGCTTGGCTTCTTCACTGGCCCTCTATTTCCCGCAGCCATTGTTGTGGCGGCTAAGCTGCTCCCCAAGCACCTACATACCCCCGGCATTGGACTTGCATCGGCTTTGGCTGGTGGAGGTGGAGCAATGTACGTTTATCTCCCTTACTTCACAAAACTTTCCGACCTATTGTTGCTTAAACTACTTGACTAATATTCCGCTCGACCGTAGACTGCCATTTGTTGCCGGTGCTATATCCGGGGCGCGCGGTGTACAAAGCCTGCAGCCGTTCGTTCTCGCGTTGTTGGTTGCATTGATCGCCATATGGGTGCTGCTCCCACGGAACAAGCATCATGCTCACGGCGTCTGAAGCAATGATATAAATGTGTGGTTAGATAGATAGCAGTGCTTGAACAAGAGCTTACTTTCACAAAGGGACTGCCGCTATTCCCTTATTCTGCGTCCCGCATCGAAGCCCCTAGTACATAAGGGTCCTTGTTGTCCGTGTTGAGCAAAAATTCAGTGGATCTTTGCGTTTCCAAAATATTATATATACCTTTTTCGTTGCCTAAAGACACCGTTATTCGGCAGAAGGCAGTCGTGAAGCACGATATTATGGACAAGACAGTATATATGACCTAGCTTGTCTCATCCTCTGAAATAACCTCTCAGTAATCCTTGCTCTTGTGCATTATCTAGCAGCCTTATGTTGGGGATCTACTCTTTTGCCTACTGCCGGCCTTAGAGCCATATCTGATCCGGGCGAAGAAGCTTCTCAGCAGTGAACTATCGCAACTGTATCGAATCAGTGCAAACTCCAGAGGGAAGCGTTACTATTGCCCAAAATTATCATAGTCGAGCTGCCAGAATAAAGGGAATGCAGCCAGTCAGCTCTTATACTCCTGTTGCCAAGCGCACGCGCAGCAACGTGATGAGGAACAAGAGACTCCTCTTCATAAAAAATCTGTCTGCAAATTCCACTCCTATGTCTCAAATACCAACTCCAGATGAATCTGATCGCATCATGCATGTTGTCTTATAAGAGTCAGATTAAGGTCCAAGAGGGAGCTCAGATGTCGGGTTGGATTTTGAATGGGATATTACCCTCCTCTACATAAACTGTGGGTCCCTTCCTTATCCCTATACCGAAGCTGAGATCACTAATGCATGGGAAGCTTCATTGTCTAAATAGCCGAACGATCTAATGGGCTCCTGGCTTCATCAAAATGTTATGAAGTCTCGCAGTGATCATTATCTATCCTGGGTTCGATCTGATTTCCGCATCAACAAGACTCTGGATTATGATATTCTAGGAGCTGGGCTTAATTATCACCATAAGCATTTCAGTTTTAAGCAAGCCTCTCAAGCTTTCTCAGTCCTTATGCACTGCTTCGTAATACTGCACTACGCTGTCGAGTATCTAGCATTCCTCCACAATCATCATCTCTATATTTCTTAAGTCAGTTCATTTCCTTGGTTAAAGAATAATAGGAAGCTATATTTGATTCGGATTTCCGCTCCCCGGATAAGGCTGTACAACCAAATGAGATTTAGTAGATATCTTATTAGTTGATATAGTAGCTTGAGTAGGAAAGAGGTTAGATAGTATGTGTCGGTCTGGTCATTTCTGCGCGGCCAGGCCACAGGTCCAGATGAGCTGGAACAAAACAGATTGATTATATTAGCCGCCATCATATGTTTGCTTATAGCTGTAGCGACCACGCAGACCCACGCGTAGTACTCTACAGGAAAGAATCTCATATTAAACCTCTCATGGTGATATTCAGAGGATCACTGTGTCTCCTGTCTTCAAGAAAATCTTTCCGGATTCACAAGTAGTGTTCCAGTCAAATACTTCATGTCTTTGAGCACTATAGTAGCAAACTCAACGAAATTGAACTTCCTTAAACTGAGCGCGGGTTTGAAAGCAACTGGATATCCAAGTTTTGCTATCAGTATGGTTAGTAACTTATTGACTTGTAAGTCACATTACTGCTTTATTTTTGTTGTATTATTAGTATCCTTTATGAAGTCGGAGTTGTTACTATATAGGAGTTCAGTAGTCATCCTTAACATTGATAGTATCGGGTGGAGTGGGAGGAGTGCTATATTTTCTCATGTACTCATGACCACTACGAGTAGCAGCGGCACCCCGTATCGAGCGCCGTAGCGGGCAAGGCACCAAAACCAATCATGCTAGGGATCATCATGATCAGCTCTGCACCCTTGATCGCACCCTTGATTGCACCCTTGTCAGTTTTGTCAGAAGTTAATCAGCATCCTGCCGATGTCGTGGAGACCGTACTTTCGACACACTCTACAAAGGAGATAGTCTTGACAAATTTAACACCCAACTAACTAGTAGTACGCCCCGCCACAATCTCAAAAATGAGAAGCAGCCCCCTTGCCTAGATAGGCAGATTCAAAACACGCGAACTCAAGGCGTATCGGATCTATGCACATGTATACTTTAGTTTTGGGCAAGGACTTGAACAGGTTCGAGTAACAAGAACGAGAATAAGAGTTCAAACCATAGCGGTGGAAGAAGTCTAAACGGATAAAGGTTCAATAGCTGTCCCCGTGGCTGGAAATAGTCCGAGCATGTTTTCGGTGGATGGGAGGGTTGGGATCCCCGGATCAGCGAGATTGATCACGGTAGAAAGAGATGCAAGGAAACCCTGGCCAGCCAGTTGTGAATGAGGCTTAGGATTGGTAGAGTACAGTTGAGTTTTGGGTTGGCAAGTAGGTGTCATGTGTTTTGTTCGGTTTTGTCGGGAGGGGAAGGGTGGAAAAAGGTAAATAGGTTTCGGTTATTGAGTTTCGGGGGGAGAGGTACGAGACATAGGAGGGCAGCTTGGTATGCAGGGAGGCGAGAGATAGCTACGATAGCTACTCTGTAGGGTATAGTATTGAGGGAGAGAGGAAGAGGGGGAAAGAGGGGAACACACATGCATACTTGATGCGGTGTTCATACCTACCTGCATTACAGACGGGATGTCATACAAACAACTAAACGGGCATCCCTGCTGCAAGAGACAATCATGCAGGTAACAGCGGTGGTGGTGGTGGTGGTGGTGGTGGTGGTGGTGGTGGTTGAGTATGTAGAGCGGAATACCAAAGTGTGGATCAACCGGAAGAAGCGGGAAGGTGTCGACCCAATATCCATGGCCATCCAATTCCTGCTCTCATTCAGCCTTGTGGGTCCGGCATCACAGGTCCATTGTTGAGTCACGAAGCCTACTCTGTACAAGCCATGCCATCTGAAAGAAAAGACAGAGAGGGAGGGATGGATAACCACGGAAAGGGAGGAGCAGGTGACTGCTGAAATCCGAGGAGGGGAGGGATGATCTCATCCTGCCGACCGTTCCGGGATGCGAGGATCTGCAGAGTTGCAAAGCACGGCGGAAGATTTAGTCTCACTGTAGCTCGAAGCTTCTCGAGAGAGGGAGGGAGTGCATTGACTGATTATTGATCCCGTTGGAACCCGCCGGGTTGCACGATGGGACGTGGCGTGGTCGCCATTGGTCTGTGCCGAAGCTGGTGGAAGCTGCTTGATGACCAGCGCTGAGTACGGTGCTGAGTCACGGTGAAATCATAGTTAACATTCCTGGAGATAATTATTCAGTATGAGTGAAAAGACTAGATGCTTCTGATGATGGAATAGATGATAGAGATGGGATGGACAGTGAGTAGTGATGATGGAAAATTGTAGAAAGGTAACCAGAATTGAAGAATGAAGATAAGACCGAAGGAAATCCGACGAGATCCAGACCGGGCGATCCCCCGTGACGCCAAGCCATGACGATGGAACTTGAGTGGCTTCACGGCTTCAATTCTGGCTTCTTCCACCCTCCAATCCTTCAATCACCGTCCAGTCACGCAACCTGGCAATCATGAGTTGACCAACAACACCCTCTCTCCCTTGCCTGGTCCGTTCCCGACTCTGTCCATCTGGCTCCATCCATCAGTCCATGGTCCACGCTGATCCTCACACTAGCCATGCCGGACCTGATCCCCACCCCAACTGTGATGCAGACCCAGCTGCGTTGTTGCGGTTGTTGATGTTGATGCTGCTGTGATGGCCATTGCCTTCCACCTCGGTTGGGCACCCCTCCCATCCTAGGAACAGTATGATGCTGTCCCCTACCTTAGTATCCCTCTGTTGATGTGGTCTTCCTGCACAACTACGGCAATCTGGTCAGTGCAATCACACAACCGATACAACGACTGGTCCGCCTCGGAACTGACTTACTTCATGCAGAGGAAATTATGACGCATCTGGGGAAAAGCGCCAAAAAACCCGCCTAAGCTGGCCCTCCTTCCGTTGGCGTCCCTCAGTTTTCCCTGGACAGGCCACTACTGAGGGCCAGAAAAACTTTCGGCTCAAGCTCAAGGGGGGAAAAAAAAAAAAAAAAAATACAACATCCTCTGACGTAAAAGATACGCCCCGTTAATTCGGTCGGCCATGCGCCCTTCCGTCCTATCCATTCAAGCCGACCAGGCGACATATAAAGAACCTTGTCCTGGCATTCCTTCCCCTCTTCATCCATTCATCAGAGTCCGACGAACCAGTCTGTCAGTGGAACTGAGCTTCTCTTTACGCGTCGCCCAATAAACTACTAGCTGCCCTACTATCTCACTTTCTTCCCATCTCTATACACTTTCAGTCCAGTCAATCGCAGCCATGTTCTCCAGTACTGTGGCCCGTCCACTACAGCTGGTGACTCGGTTCATGCAGTGGGCCAGTGCAGTCATCGTGATGGGTATCACCTCCTACTTCATCCACAAGGGACCTCGCGGCCAGCACACCATCTACTGGGAAGTCATTGTAAGCATGCTCCCATCCTTGATGTAAACAGATCAAACCTTATCAACTAACCATGGATTAGTCGACCATGTCTGTTGTCTTCTTCCTGCCCGCCTTTATCTCGCCGTTCATGCCCAATGCCCTGAGCAAGTTTGTCTTGATCATCGATGTCATCTTCTCGTACCTGTACGTGCCATCCAATCAAGCAACATCTATATTCTTTTGTGCTGGTACTGACCATGACCACAGTTGGCTCACGGCTTTCATCTTTGCCGCGCAAGACTACAACTGGCACAACTGCGGCGCCAACTCTCCCCCCGGCCTGTCCTGCTCCAAGAAGAAGGCCAATGAAGCCTTCATCTTCCTGACCTTCATCTTCACCTTCTTCGCCATCTTCCTCGAAGTCGGTGCCCTCTGGGCCTACCGTCGCGAGAGCACCCCAGTCCGGGAGAAGAACACCGGTGGCGCCCACGGCGGTCCTGCTGACGCGCCTGTGGCCACAGCCTAGATTTGAAACTCGACTGCCAGATAATCCGTCTCGACTAATGGCGGCGACGCATGCCAACGCATTCTCTTGTGCGTTCATGTACCGGTCTACATGTACATCACGCACAAGCGATAGCTGTCGTCCGTCTCCAGCGAGATGATGATTCGATACCCTTTTCCGTCTCTCTCTACGACCATGATACCACAGTTGACTTGGCTTTGATTGAACATCTACTAATACTGATGATGTTAATACGTTTGATATCCCTACATACTAATGTCCATTCGTTAATGTCCGTACGACTTGAACATGCTTGAACGACCTGAAGAAGGAGAAGAGGAATAGGTGGTGGGTGTGCATAGATGGATCGGGGTGGTGACCGGGATCGTTGCTGTTACTAATACCATCTTTACTAATTACCACTATAATCTTGTCTTGTCATTCTTTACACAACTGATTTGATTCTGTTCTATTGGATCTACCCCGTGCTGTGCTGCGTCTGGGTTATCCAATGTGTAATAATAGTACAATAATAATATATGGTCTGTCTAAATTGCAGAAACATACTAACCAGCCGATAGCTGAAGTTGTAGAGGTTGTAAAAGGTTTTTCAACAATACATAATAGTTGCTGATTGAGTTACACAATCATACTATAATCGCCTGATAGTTACATATATATAATCAGTCAAACTAAACCTCCAGCTCATCTTTGATAACATAACCCAAGTACAAACCCATTTAACTGGAAATCAAGGACCATTTGTCTTTTATCCTAGAGTCATAATTCTCATTTCAAGTATGTCCGTTCCCATGTCACAAGCCGCCCACTCTCTCCCCGAAATAACTCGAGAGTAGTAAGTAATGTTCTGTCCCCCGTCTTCATAGTATCTGACAAATAGATACGAGACACACTTAATCTAATCTACAATGATTATTTCTTGTACTTTCTAACCCATACTCGAAACAATCGATGTGGTATGTACAGATTTTACTGCTTTACAACTTGTCTAGCTAACAGTATCAAAAAGTATATATGGGTGTTTCTCAGTGTCTGCGGGGGATTACAACTAAGCTGGGCCGGTATAGATGAACTGACAGTAACAAGAATGTTAACTAATAAGTTAGCTGGTACTACTAGTCAGATGATTCGAATTAGCTGGCTACGCAGGCAAAGATACACTAGTGGTATGGGTTTATGTGTATGTGTATGTGTATCAACCATGTGTATCATGGTTGATAGCTTGAAAAATATCAGGATATTCTGGGACTACATAAGATATATCGAATCAGGGCAATGGCAAACTGTAACTGGGTTTGTTAACTGGTATTGTGCATGTCAAGCTGTCGGTATGGGCTACTCTTGCGATTTTATAAGATTAATCAAGAGTCTGGTGTCTATTCATGGATCGGTCTATCTTATTATCGCTTCAAGTGTCTATCCAACTCGTGTCGTCTCTATCTGTCACTCCAAACAAAACTCCAGTTACACTTACAATCCCGAGACACCCACCTGTCCAGCTCAACCCATACATACATTTACACACATCAAGCCCGTCCCAACCCCTGTGGGAAATCCAAAATATTCAAAGGGTCCCACTTCTTCTTGATCTCCTTCAGCCGATCCAAAGCGTCCCCATAATACCTCTCCGCCCAGTTCTGCAAATACGGATCGATATAATTCTGATACGCTTGCCAACCGCCCTTAGGATCGGCCTGGCGCACTGCATCCGCGACATCGGAAAGCCTAGCAACTGCAGTCTCCCGTGCTGACGCATTTGTGAACCCCGGGAAATCCCAAGCATAGATTTGCGACATGAAGAGATTGTTTCGGTGGTTGAAGGCCATGGGCCCGACAGAGTCATCCGGGGGCAGGGTGGTAGCGGCGTCAGGGCCATTCAGGTCGAAGGATATGAAGGCATCAGGCCCGGCGGGCTGGATGGCGGAAAATATCCTCGAGATGGAGGCGCTGGTGTAGTTAGGGTGCCCGTCGTCGAAGAGGGATTTGGCGTAATAGGGTTGTGGGACAGACGGAGAGTCGAGGTCACCCATGAGATTGGTGAGAGCGGAGACCCAGTTGGTGTAAAAGGAGCTGGTGGTTGTGAGGGGCTGGATGGATTGGCGTGCGAGTGGGGAAAGGAGGCGCTGGATAGTTTCGTTGTAGGCGGCTGAATCGCCGAGGTATTGGCCAGTAAAGGTGCAGTAGGCCTTAGGGGGCTGGTAGCCACCATCTATGATGAGTTCTCCACCCAAAGAGGTCGGGAAGCCCGCAGAGGAGGTCGCTGGGTGGGATCCAATCTCTTGTAGGGTTAAAAGGACCTGTACGCAGTCTGACTGACTCGCGAAGCCAATGTTGTAGTTGACGATAGCCGTTGGGGCGGGCTGCATGCGGTAGGTGAACGAGGTAACGATACCAAAGTTGTTGGAGCCAGCACCCCGAAGCGCCCACCAGAGATCACCATCATTCGTGTCGTCAGTAGATGTGGTATTGGGGTTTGTTGCCTTAGGGCTGATCGTTCGGATGCGGCCGGTCACATCCACAAGCTCCAGTGAGACCACTTGGCTTGGAATTAGCTGGGAAATTCGGAAGGCATTCGAACGAATCATTCAACTTACATCTGTCTACTAGCCATCCCCACTCGCGAGAGGTAAACCCCCAGCCACCTCCCAGGCTGTGTCCAGCTACCCCCACCCCCGGACAGGTGCCATGAGGCAAGGCATACCCCGCGCGGCCCATCGCCAGAGCTAGCGGGCCAAGCTTCTGACCCATCTGCACGGTAACCTCCTGTGTGCTCTCGTCCAGGACAATGTCGGTCATCTGGCTGGAGTCGATGACGACTTGTCCTGATAGACTGTACGCAGCATAGCCATGGCCACCGCCACGGGTCGTGAGAGTGACCCGGCCCTGCTCGGCTGCCACGCAGCGAACAGTAGCAGCAACTTGCTCCGTTGAGTTGGGAATGACAACAGCTTGGGGATGGGGGTGGTAATTGCTATTGTCCGCCACCGTGAGATTCGAGTACCCAGCATCCGTGGCGTACACAACTGATGCGCCAGTAGCTCCTAGACAGGATTCAAGGGACCTCGGCAGCACGCCATTGTTGGCCGTTGCGGGAGTGGAGATGTTCCCAGGGTTCTGAGGCAGGGCTGCGAGTTGGTTGGGCAGCATGAACAAGACTGCTGCCGTGAATATGACTGGAGGAGCCATGATGTGAGAGCGAAGGTGGGATTATACTGCGGTAAACTAGTACAAGGGGCATACCAGGGACTGGTGCAATGTCCTTGGCCGGTGTTCTTGGGGGAAGATCGGGGTAATGTAAGGGGGTAGCGGTGTGCACTAAGTCGATTCGCGGTTCAGATCGGCGGGAAAAGAAATGGGAAAGATGCCATTTTAGCCAAGGGGCACGGTCATTCCGGGCGATCCGATATGTCTCAGAAGCACCGACAGATATAGAAGTCATTCTCGGATCTCTCCCCAATACGCCTTCCGCGGCTGGAACTCCACATACATTCCTTCCTCCGCTTGCATCTCCCTCGCACTACCAGAACCACATCCGCCCCCTCTGCCCTTTCAAATCTTTCTTTGATTGACAGACGAGAATTCTCGCTCGTCGGTCTTCATCCTAGACATACCCGCATCATCCTGCATCGCCTTCATTGTGGGTGCTTTATTCACCGCGATCACCCGGCCCAAGCTCAGCCAATGTTCCTTTGCTTGCGCTCAACCACCCCATAAGCACAAAGTACTGATGCAAGGCCGGCAATGGGGCAGACTGGTGGCCGATGACGAGCAGCTAGCAGTCTTAGCTCACAGCGCGCAATAAGGAGAAACTACCCGAGTAGACAGTGCCTCCGTCGACGATCAATTTATCTGCTCGCAAAGGCGATGCAGACTGATAAGTCTGGCATGGCGAGGCCGGCGCGCTGACATAATGCAGGCGAAAGAGGCTGCTTGGAGCGGTCAGGCGTCCTTTAGGCCCGAACAGCTGAATCCTGCGAGGCTGTGTAGTAATACCATAGTTACTGGCGGGTGATGAGTCGAACGCAACAGTCTCACACGCATACGCATGTCGCCAACTCAATACTGATGGTCGCATCAGGAGAATCCATAAGACCTTACTCAGCTTACGCCGGAGTTTTAGTCCAACAAAGTGCCAAAGCGGAAGTTGTGGTTCAAGAGCCAGAATCGATCTCTGGGCAAATATTATAAAGCTCACAATAACACTGTTGGACATCGGGGCATCTAATATGTCGAGTCAGCTTTTTCTCGAAAATTTGCGGCATTTAAGATTGGGCAACACATACGAAACTGGCTGCTCAAGAAAGATGATATGCCAGAGCATCTCGAAGACTGACCCCGCTGCAAAAGTATCCATATCGGTCGCCAGAGCCCAGTCGCGCATTCGCACATAGTCATCTCGTGGCCGCTCCCGGATCCGGTCCCTTGTGAGCACAAACTGACCACAGCAGACCCCACCGATCTCGGTAGGGACCTGCTCCCGCGGCACGGAGAACATATCCATGTAGATTGAGGTGAAGTTGCGATACACCACGTTATGGTTTGACTCCATGGCTGGATCAAAGGGGCGCACGGCTACGGGACATCCTGGGCGGTGCTCACAGCGGAGATTCGCATACCCAGCCTTATTCACGGCGTCCAGGCTGAGTTTTTGAAGCAGAGCGGACGACGCTGTGTCGCCGACATCGTTATGCCACTGAGTGGCAGAGGCATGCATGAAGGCCGTAACATCCGCAAGGTAGTCGTAGTGTTCAATGATGTGCGTCAGGTATGCCATGCCTTCGCGGGCCTTGTTCGCCGGGATAGGGCGGTATCCAGGCTCTTTGTCGGAGGTGTAGATGTAAGGTTTCCAACTATCCAACTGGTGAGCATGTCGTGATGGTATTTCAATCGGATCGAACTGGAGTCTAGAACACTTACTGGGGCTTGAGAGCATAAGCCCAGGTGACATCTTCAGAGCTAGTCTTCGCCAGAACCAGTGCGTTATGTTTGCGCCTAGCCGGATGTTTCTCGACTCGACCTGCATAGCGTTAGGGACCCTAGCTAAGTAAATCGATGAGCTTAGAGGTGGAAACGCACCGAGAACTAAGATGAGATCATCCCTCAATAGCCTGACGTACAGTAGAGCCAGGAGTCCCAAGCAAAACAGGGTGAAACACCATGTATACAGGCTTCTCGAGCACATGGGCAGACCCAGCGATTGGACCATTTTGTGTAGATCCCACTCAAGAAGGGATTGTTCGCCTTCGAAGACACTGCTGCCCTTGAATTGATCTCACCCGAGGCCGTTGAGGAGGAAGTCAATGGGGAGGGTTGATGAAGAGGCTCAGCCTTGCATGGTGGTTCTCGCATTAGAGTTTGGAAACCCTGCAGCATCGGGCTTTGAGAAGGTG
This sequence comes from Aspergillus welwitschiae, assembly GCF_003344945.1. Classification (NCBI taxonomy): domain Eukaryota; kingdom Fungi; phylum Ascomycota; class Eurotiomycetes; order Eurotiales; family Aspergillaceae; genus Aspergillus; species Aspergillus welwitschiae. Next base: position 897,587 of record NW_020798697.1, read on the forward strand.
GCTTTGTTGGTCAGCGAGGCCACACGCGCATTGCAGAGAGAACACCCAGCTCTCTCAAGATGATAAGTCCCCGACAGATGGCAGATAAATGAGTTGGATAGAAATTGGTAACAATATTGATGATCGATGATGATGTTGACGCTGATGATCGTCGGAGGAAACCTGGCGAGGTCCGATTCGGGGGAGAAACCAAGCCGCGTGTCACAACAGCCGAGGAGGGGGGGCAGAGAGAGAGGGAGGGGGAATTGGCAGCTGACAGCCACTCATCCAACAAACAGAACAGAACTCACCCGCAATTCAACCGACCGCTTCAGCAGCAGATCAAGTGGAGCGATCGCCTGGCAACTTTTTTCTTTCTTTGCTTTCCAGCTCCACGCATGGAATGACAGGGGAAAGAGAATGTTGACCGACGAGAAGAAGAAATCTATAACTCGACTAAGCAACAAAAGGGTTTCTTTCCGCTGGGTCCCGGATCCAGCCTTGCGTATGGCGAGGGTCTAGACTCCTGGGGCCGCGAATCATTCCGAGAGGAAAACTGGGGACGGGAACCACTCCCCAGTGCCTGGGCCAACTATTTAGATTGTCGATGGGGACGAGCACGGGAAATAAATGAAATTGGCTCGGTTACACGTCTATGTGGTTCTATCTACAACTCATGTCTATCGGGATTGGACTAGAGACATGTTCATGCCAGATGAATGCAACCAAAAGCATAGCAAAGGGAGATAGTCTCGGGTATAGAGCAGAAGATCACCGCTGAAAGTCCGGGGGGAAAAGAGTAACACATGGAAAACAGAACTATCCCACCCTGCCGGCTCGGTCGCAGTCATACGAATAGCATCATATGTTGGACAGAAACATTAGATACTCGCGCGACGGGGCGCCAGCGTCCGCTGGAGCTTCTTCTTCTCCTCGGTCTCTTCGGGAAGCGGAAGTGATCCCTCCCGCTTCAGCTTTTCCAAGTAATTCTTACCATACGCATAGCCCAGTTGGTAGATCTCGTCAAACTTCGCAAAGTCCAGCGTCCCGTATGGATCAATGGGCGGGCGCATGTACAGGCACCCAGGGGTGTTTTTGGCACGTTCGAGGTTCTCGATCGACGACACATACGCCAGGCGTGCTTGAATCTCAGACAGCGTTGGTGGGTTAGGACACGAGCTGAACGGATTCCAGCGGTTCACCACTGCCCAAAACCCGGACAGGGAGTCGCCATACACTTGCGGGGTGTTGTCATCAATCGATCCCACGTCCACCGCAAAAATCACATCCGCACCCAGCCCTTTCATATGGTCGACCGTAAGATTGTCAATGTAGCCGCCATCAAGCAGCATGCTACCTTCGTCGCAGATCGGCGGGATCAAGCCAGCTAATGACATGGATGCACGTACGTACCGCCACGTGTAGCCAGAAGAGTGATATTCGGCACGCGATCGGCTAATGTTGGTGGTGTTGCAGTAGAACTCGAGCCAGAAGTCTTCAATCTGACTATCCCCAAACGTCTTGAAGATGCCACGGTTGAATTCATGCCCAGTGGTATAGGAAACAGTAGGGTAGGTCAGGTCCAGGGCGAATCGCCAGATGCTTCCCATGCGGCCCGCAAACTTCTTTGCACGACCATACATGGGCACAACGTCAGCATCCCGTGCATACAGAGCTCCAATGAAAGAACCAATTGAAGTGCCGCCAATGATATCAATTGGGATGCCTGCTTCTTCTAGAGCTTTGATTACCCCGACCTGGGCAATACCTCTGGCACCTCCACCACCAAGCACAAGCCCCACCGACCGGCCACAGAGCCGACGCGCCAAGCGATGGAAGTCGCCCTTGAATGGTGTCTGTGCAGAGTATAGCGGTGACTGGCGGATACGGCGCGAGGTGTACTTCTGGATTTCAGCCTGAATAACCTGAACTCTCTGCTTCAAGACGGTTCCAAAGCGTTTGGTCTGGGGATGAGAGGGTTCGGCCGTCAGTCGGAAGGCCATCTGTACATGATGATGGCCTCCATTGATCCAGACACGATTCTTCAACCACTGGCGGGTCAGTCCCGGAGGGCAGTACCGTTCCCCATGCAACAGGACTAATTCTTTCCGAGCGGTTGTTTTCATCCCAAGGAGAAATCTCTCGTATTCACCGATGCTGGGCGTCGACTCGGCAAGACCAACCAGCAAGATACAGTCAGCTTGAGTAATACATGTTTGGGTCCACGGAGAGTTCACGGTCGTATCCGCAATGTAGAGGACCATGCCGTACTTCTCCTCCAGATCCGCCAGGTACTGTGATAACTTGAGTTTGCCCATCTTACTGAAGGCATGTCTTCCTAGATGGTTCAGAATAGCCGCTTGATTGAGAGACGTGGCGCCGTTGGTGACCCCAATCTGGTGAAGCGCCTGTAACAGCCGGTTTCCAAATTCAACAACGGGAACTCCAGCTGTTACGGGAAGTATGCCAACAGTACGAAGGTTGAGAGTCGACTTTGCTGTCTTCACCGTACCAGAAACACCAGGTTCACCTCCCTTCTCGGCCAGCGGAGTCTCGACAAGGTCCCGCATCCGTTGTGCAATGAGTTTAGAGACCTGAATAGTGATTCCCGGATGTTCCTGGGCGAGGCTGTTGAAGAGAGTTCGGGGAAATTTGGCGAGTTCAGTGTCGCGGATGGCATGGAGAGTCGCCGGCCGGGTCGATTCGGTCATCACTTCCAACTCACCCACGCTTTCTCCCTGGCCGTATTCACCGACAACGGTCATCTTGCCATTTGGACCTTCATGTACAGACCGCAAACGTCCATTCAAGGCAAGGTAGATTGCATCGCTCTCGTCACCCTGGTGATAGATCACCTGGCCAGCACTTACTTGCACCCATTCCAGGGCGAAGTCGATATGAAGAAGTAACCGTGGGAGCAGGCTTGTCAGCCGCTTTGCCAAAGTCAACAGGGCCAGAGGGTACCGCTCCGCTATTCTTTCCAATGACGCCCGCGGAAGAAATCCTACGTATACGTCTGTCTTCGCAACGACATCGGTATACGAGCGGTAAGATGCGACGGCGCCCACATAGCCTTGGATCCCACCGGGTTTAATAAGATAGAGTGACCTCCGCGACTGCTTCTTCCGCCTAGGATCGTTTGCTGCCGCTGCCGAGCCTGACACACGAGAGGAACTCGTGTTGGTGCGTCTTAACATAGGGAACAGTTCCTCATGTGCCGGTCTGGACGATCCCACAAGGTCTTCTTCTTTGTCGTCCACGGGAATACCGACATCCAGGAAGCCATCAACAACGTAGTACAAACCCGGATGGCGCTCGCCTTGCTCAACAAGAACCGATCCCTGAGGGAAATAGACAATTTCAATGTCATTCCGGAGTTCTTCCCTCAAGTTGACAATAGGCGAGGTGCCACCGGCACTGGTGACAGACATGGACATCATGGATTCGCTTTCACCATCCGCAGAACCTTCGTAGGGATCAATGAACCCAAACGCGTTGTTGCTAAAGACGGCTTTCTGGCGGCGAGAATCATAGGAGAGGAGCTTCGGGGAAGCATCGCCTGAAGGGTGACTACTTTTACGCAAGAAGTCATTGGTGCTTCCAGTCAAGCCGATGCCTTTCATGATACACTCCAGGATTGATTCACGGAAGAGTGCATCCTCATCCAAAGACTCTTTCCGGTGAAAAGGAGATGCGCGTCCTGGAATCATTGGAGACGGGGACCGTAAGGGGGAGTGTTCTTTCTCCGTAAGAGGACTCAGTAACCGGGGGGCAAGGTGCTCGTATCTCGGACCGAAGCGCGAAAGCTGAATGGTAGATAGAAGATCCCCGGGACTCACACCGGAATTCTCGCGATCACTTAGTGCGCTATCCTGGGCAACCATGGAGACTGGCCGTTTAGAGGCGACCATCTTCGCCTGGAGAGCGGCTTCCTTCCTTCGAAAGCTACTCGACCGGGGCCTCCGTCCTCCATATGGGTTATGCAACGCAATCCCTTTCGTTACTTCCTCTTGGCCTAGGCGATCTCGTTCTTTGATAAATTTGTCTTTGAGACGGTCCAGCGCTGACCCACGCAGCTCATTTGGCAAATCGTACGTTGTGAATTTCGTCATCTGCTTCTCTATTCCCAGCACCTCATTGTTTAGACCCAGATAGGAGTGCGCTGTAGCGAAGGTGACTCTCTGTAGGCGCGTAAGGATTACCTGGACGATATGGGCAGTCGCTTTTGGGTACACTCGGGTCAAGCGACGGAATGCGCTTGCAGGGATGATTGCGATTGTTGTGTCTACCATCGCTCGTGCAACGATATCTGGATGCACTGATTTCCTACGCGTTTTGCCTGAGTACTTTCTGCTTTCAGAGCGAGCAGAGTGGGCGGGTGGAACTTGGCTTTCACCCAGATTTAATGGCGGCACAGCTGGTAGGTCTTCGGCAGTGCTGTTCCTGTGAGAGGCCGGGTCAAGACGATCCCCTTGATAAACATGCGGAGAGTCGTCCATTTCCCGAGGGCTCGCCGGAAATGAGTCGGGGCCAATGGCAAGACCCGGACCTATACTAGAAGCGCTGGAAGCTGAGCTGTCTGCATATCGTAATTGGACATCCTCGGTAAACAGCGACAGGATGGAAAAGAGTGAGGACATCGAAGCTCCGTTCTTTACTTCGGTAAGCAGCTGGTATCCTTGCCTTCCGTCCGGTCGATGGTCGTCTTCGTCGGAAGATTCACCTGCCATGCGGTTCAGCTCTTCATCTGAGCCCGACTTTCTGTCCCGCATGGACTTCACGAAGATTTGGACCAAGCCATCAACGACCAAACAAAACCCTTTCTCTTCCTCCAGCAGGAGCGTTTCGCCGGCGATCAACTTCCTTGTCTGCATGGTGCGGGTCAATTCGTGGAATACAGGCCGCTCGAGGTAGCCGAAGACTTTGATGGCGCTCAGAAACTCATCCAGATAGTTTGCCAAGCCCGGTTTCGTGTCGCTGTCCGGTACGTCGGGGAAGAGATCGAGCTGGGGTTCCTTGCGCTGCGGTTCTGGAGGCAGACGACTGTACATGTTCAGGAAACGATAGCGGATAAACCAACTGATGGTCGAGACCACGGCCAGCGCGATCAAGAGTCTATCAATAGAAACCATCATAATCAGCAGAGATTCACCCGCAATTGCCAATGGCAATAGAATACATGCATGGGACATCAGGGTGCGTCACTCACAAGGTCGTGAAGTTCATGGTGAAGGTAAGGCTCATAGAAAAGAGCGTAAACAGCCATGTGGGCAAGGTGATGGTCGTGAAGGTAACAATCCAGTATAGAACACTTGGAATGACCTGGAAAATGAAGGAAAAGATCCAGCCGATCCACCCCACCATGGTTGAAGGTGCTGGGGGGGTTACTGGCGGGGGAGGGAGATGCGAAGAGAAGCCGGACACCACGGAGAAACTGGCGGTTAAGGCGGGGATTGAGGTTGCGAGGGATCGTGCGGCGGTTGATGAGGATGCAGGCAACACATGGAGAGGGTCCAGGCTTGAAGATTCAAGCGAGGGTGGTGCAGCGATGATTCCGTCACCGGTGGCCATGATTCCCTGGGCTTCCATGAACTCGATGGGGACCAGACGCTAAAACACGCCTACTAGGAATTCCAAGGAAATCAAGGCAGCACCGCGCCCCAATTTGGAACACTCTCGTCCTTGTTCTTCTCTTTTCGCACTCGTTTTCAGTCACATCCACGCCCACACTCAGGCGTCACGGCTGGATGCAACGAGATGGTGGGCAGACAGTACCTAGGCAAGCTCGTAGCCAGCATCATCCACGCAGGGGAGAACGTGCACCCAGGGATGCTTGTGGCTGGTTGTCGCGACGCAGGAGCTCAAAAAGGCGGCTTCTTTGGGTGCGGAGACCCGGGCAGAAAACCACCCGGGCGGTAGATAACTAAACTGACGTACTTGCTTTTTGGCCCGCTCTTCCTGCAGGGTTTCGAAAGTTTAGATATAGATCATAAAAGGTTATCGTTTATTTTTATTATTTTTATTTTCTTTTTGTTTCTGTGTGTATGATATTAACTAAGTCGCATTAACAATGATTGGCAAAAATATAGTCATAATGGCAGTAGCCCGATCATGTATTATTATACTCCCAACGGGGAATTATCGAACGATTCAGACGTCAGGTGCAGTCCTCCGCAGAGAGATTCAAATTCGCGTAAGTTTCGAAGGAAACTGAAGTAATGCTCGTTTCATGGTAGCTTCGGATCTTGGGATTTTCCAGTTGTGGTAGAGGTCAGTCTGAAGGGAGCTCAATTCCCTGGGAGCGTGGTGGTAGTAGTAGTACTGTTAGAAATATATAATGAAGGAAGCGAGAGCATAAAGTAGCACGGCGAACTGACTAGTAGTTATTTAGTTACAACGGAAATAGTACAATTGCAGTTTCGCCATCCTCATCTCGACCACCATGATCAACCCCTCTCTTTGATAGTCACTTTCTTCATTGTAGTTCTCCTTTTTATCCCTTCATCTCAATATCATGCTGTCATCGAGGGTGTCTCTGCGCTAGAGTCATTGCTATCGTCCAAGAGACCCGCTTGTTTATCTATATATAGTAGCCCCTTCAACATGACGGGGTTCAGTCAGTACCTCACAGCTTCAAGTGAATGTGGTATGACCCTCATAACAGATACATACAATATCAACATATCCAATTAGCTGGAGGATAGTTGAACAAACCATCTTCTTAGGGAACGGATACTTAACATGGAATGAAAACAGACAACTGAATGAATTTAGTGTAGATAATTGGCTGCTCACCGCCCCCCAGGAACGAGCATCCACAGACTCGGCGGGCCACCCGCTTTCTGCCCCGTGCTGGCCGCCCAACTGCCAACCGAAGCCCCCGTGGATGAGTTGTAGTCGCCGCCGCCGGATTTCATGCTCCCCTTCTTTCCTGCCTATCGCTTGCTTCTACTTGTCCTCACCTTCTGCCGACTTTTCTACTTCTGTCTCTCGTTCATCAGTTTTGCTGTGGCCTTGGCTCATAGGCCCGCCACGGTCATGTTTCAGGTAGGTGGCTGCCCGCTGTTTGTTCTCTGTCTCCCTCTCAACCTGTCGATTACTATTTACCTGTTTCGCATTCCCCGTGCCATATTGTGCTCGTGCCAGTGCTGTGGCTGATCCCGCCCTGTTCCCAATATAGCGCTTGCGCGACGCAATCGATTCGCGGATTGCAGAAGAACAAGCTCGTCAACGGTCCGCCCAAACTTCACTTTCGCGCTCCAACTCCGCTCGTCATCCCACGGGTCGCAACTTATCTCCGACTAGGCGAACCTCTCGTCCTCGGCGAAACACCGGTACCCCTGTCCGTGGCCCTGATCCCAACGAGTTCGAACCGGAGTTCGCCATCGGGGATGATGAAGGTTCCAGCAGATCAGCCACTCCGCGTTTGGAGTCGGCAGGTGGCTCCGAAGCTGCCCCGGAGGAAAACGCCGGGGAGGGGAAGACGTCTTCTGAGGAGTCTGCAACCAAGAAGCCCGAGGCTCAGCCTGTAACTGAGACGAATCAGTCACCGTCTGAGCTGCCGCCAGAGATTCGGGTGAAATTGCGAAGGTTGGGCAAACTCGAATCCCGTTATCAAGGTAATGAGCGCTCTGCAACGACAGTCCGGCCACATTGTTAACTTGTTGCCGTACCCCAGATCTCCTGAAAGCGTACCGCATGGCCCATTCGCGCGTCCTGTCGATCGAACCATTCGAAGCTGCCCTGCGAGAGAACACTCCCCTGACGTCGATTAGCGAACCAAAAGCTTTGACGGAGTACCTGAATCAGATCTCGTTGAAAGGTGACCTGGTGACCGAGGAATTGAAACGTGTAACAGCAGAGCGGGACGATTACAAGAAGAAGCTGGAAGAGTCTCAGAAATCCACCAAAGCTGCCTGGGATGAAGTTACAAAACTCAAGGAGGACAGCAAGCCACAAGCCAAGAAGGACGAAGGGCCGACATCTGAGAGTTCCGCTACCGACAAATCTACACCCGATAGCGCTGCCAATTCCGGGAAGGCGTCCACTTCTGGCGCCAAGGAGACTGCCGAGGCGTCTCAGAAGGAGTCTGACGCGCAGGGTGATAGTGAGGAGTTCTTCTCGTATGACAGCGAAATCCCGCGACTGGAGTCGGAATTGAAGGAGAAACAGGAGGAAATTGATACTCTGAAGTCCCAGACAGAATCGCTCAAGCGCGACCTGTCGGTAGCCCGCGAGTCCACGGAAGGCATGGTCCATAACCTGGAATCCGCTACACGGGAGCTTGTTGAGTTGCGCGACACTAAGGACAAACAGGATGCGGAGTTGGAGCAGCTCAAAACCTCCAAGCAAGAGGAAGTTAGTGAGCTCAAAGCCAAGCTTGAGAAATCCGAAGACGCCGTGTCGAAGACAAGCTCCGAAATCGAAAGCTTGAAATCCGAGCTCAAGCAAAAAGCAGATGAAATCGAGCAACTCCAGGCTCAGACTGCTCATGCCAAGAGCGCTGAACAACAAGCAGAGATCGAGTCAAAATTGGAACAGTTGAACCGGGAAAAGGAGGCCAATGACAAGCGTCTAGGGGTCCTACAAGGACTGGTTGACAGCCTTCGGTCTCAGCTCAAGGAGACGGAAGAAACCTTCACCAGTCTCAAGAAGGAAATGGGACAGAAGAACGAAGATATGGGCAAGCTACAGAACGTTGTCAATTTCCTGGATGCCAATCTCAAAGATAACGAGAAGTGGCAACAGACCAAGGACCAAATTGCAAATGGAAAGGAAGCAGCATTTGATGAACTTCGCGAGAGCCTGGCCCCTCCACCGCAAACCACAGCAGTGAAAGAGGACCCCGCCGGACCTACTGCACCAGCAGCGAACCCCGCAGGTGGCGCTGGGGGAGGCAAGAAGAAGAACAAGAAGAAGAAGAAGGGAGGCAAGGCGAACGAGGAGGCTAGTAAAGTAGTTGAAGCTGCTGCTCCGGAGGAGAAGCAAGAACCGGCAGATCAAGATGATCAAGCAGCCTTGAAGCTCACAGAGCTGGAGCAGAACATTGAATCGCTCAAATCGCAGCTGGCTGAGAAGGATGCTACCATTGATCGTCTCTGCTCAAAGCTCAAGGGAGAAGAAGATTTGAAAGAGGAAATCGAAACCCTACGTGATGACTTACTGAATATCGGCCAAGACCATGTTGAAGCCAAGGATAAGGTGAAGGAGCTAACTGCCGAGAAGAACGCTCTGGAGGAAACAATATCCAAGCTGGAGAAGGAACTGACTGATTTGCGGACGAGTAGCGAGTCTAGCAAAGTCGATACTGAGAAGGCGCACAATGACCTGAAGGACGAATATGAGAGTCTCAAGATCAAGTCTACTACCCTGGAGACGGAGCTTTCTGCTGCCCAGCAGCTGGCTGCCACGAGGTTCAAGGATATGACGGAACTGCGGGAGACACTCCAGAAACTGCAACCGGAAGTGAAGAAGCTACGGGCCGAGTCCGCGGAGCTGAAGTCCACAAAGGAATCTTTGAACAGCAAGACAGCCGACTTGCGAAACTTGGAGGGGCAGCATGATGAGTTGCGTGCAGAGCTGAAGTCGCTTAAGTCTACCATAACAGAAAGAGACGCGGAAGTGAAGTCTCTCAACCAGAAGATCAGACAGGAGACGGACAGCCGTCTGAAGAGCGAGGAGAAATTGACAGTCGCCCAATCTGATCTGCGATACTCGGAGAGCAAAAAGCAAGAAGCCGTGGAGGCAAAGGAGAAGCTGGCATCGGACCTGTCCAAGGCTCAAGATGAGCTGAAGGCAGCTCGCGCCCGGCTCCGTGAAGCTGAGAGCCAAGCTGCTCAGTTGAACAAGGATCTTGGCGGCCTGCGAGAGGAGATTCAGCTGAAAACCGCACAGCATGCCAGCGCACAAAGTTTGATGAATAGTATGCGCGACCAGGCTGGGGAGTTGGGTATGCAGATGAAGGAGGCCCGGGAGCGTTGTGAAAGCTTGGAAGAAGAATTAGCGGATGCTCATCGCCTGCTGAGCGAGCGGACTCGGGAGGGGGAGACCATGCGACGTCTTCTCAATGATATTGACGGCCGCGCAGAGGCTAAAGTACGGGATTTCAAGGAGCGTATGGAGGCTGCCATCGAAGAACGCGACAGGGCTGAGGATGAGGCAAGTGCCCAGAGCCGCCGGCGGGCGCGTGAGTTGGAAGACTTGAAGGGCAAGCTTCGCGAAGCAGAGCGGGCCTTGCGTACTGTGGAGGAGGATAAGGAGGAGCTGGAGCATACCCAGAAGGACTGGAAACGCAGACGGGATCAACTCGAGGCCGAGTCGGAGAAGACTACCCAAGAGCTCAGTGATCTACGACAGGCTATGGCACGGTTGCGGGATGCATTGGATGAAAGTGAGAAACAAGTCCGTGATTTGGAAAAGGAGAAGGCCGAGCTGCGTCGGTCCGTGGAGGAGACCAACGCGCGCTTAGAAAAGGTTCGCAAGTCCAACAAGATGCTACCAGACGAGAGTCGCTTCGGTACCAATCCGCAGTCATCCCGTTCATCCATCGACTCCGGGTCACGGAAAGCGCTGGCCTCCCCGGTCTCCAAAGATCGCAGCCCGTCAACTCGCAGAAGTGAGACGCCAACCGGACCTAGTACATCATCCATCGATTACATCTACTTGAAGAATGTTCTCCTCCAGTTCCTGGAGCAAAAGGACAAGAACTACCAGAAGCAGCTGGTGCCTGTGCTGGGGATGCTGTTACATTTCGACCGGTGAGTATCGCAGTGTTTATTCATTCCTTCCCTTCTGGAGGCTTGTGTATGCTGACTTGAACAGGACGGATGAGCAAAAGTGGATGGCGGCCATCACCTCACGCTAGACTTCCAGGCCTTTGCCGGAAACCATGGTTCTTGGAGGCAAGCACATAGTTGTAATTATACCTGGTACATAGCATTCTTGATTCACAGATTATTATACCTTGTCGAAGCTCATCTTGCCTTGCCACAAGAATCTTATTTCCCATTATTATTCTTCTGTTTCTGTGACCTTCCAGTGGACTCGATGTCAACCGAAGGGCGCAGAGCCGTCAAAAGTCCCGTTCGAGTAGGACAGTCGCGGTCCCGACCGCTCGGTGGGGAACGACAGGCGGGTCCTCCGGGGTCTTCACATTTATATTCATCCCCGGCTTCTCTCTTTTGTCTTTCTCAATCTTTGGTTTCTCTGTACCTATTGCACATATAACCGGCACAATGTCTGACCAGCCTACTATTCGTCTTGCGACTCCTGAGGGCAAGTGTTTCTTTCTGATGCCGCTATAGCATTACCTGCGTTGGCCCTGTACGCCCATTGGCAATACCTCCACTCTTAACTAACCATGTCTTGGCTACCATTGCAGATGTCCCGATCATCCACCAGTTCATCTGCGAGCTCGCTGATTATGAAAAAGCCCTGCACGAAGTAGAGGCCACTCACGAGTCTCTCCTTGAAACGTTGTCTTTCCCCGACAGCCCGCCCAAGCGTGGCTCCGTGTACACCGCGCTCATTACCCCTCCTGCGACGGCCGAGAACCCCACACCCAAACCTGTCGGCATGGCGCTCTTCTTCTACAACTACTCTACGTGGCGCGCAGCTCCGGGAATCTATCTCGAGGATCTTTATGTTCAGCCTAGTGCCCGAGGCAATGGCTACGGCTTCAAGTTGCTCAAGTATCTTGCCGCCAAGGTATTGGAGATCAAGGGCAGACGTCTTGAGTGGAGTGTCCTGAAGTGGAATGAGCCTAGCATCAAGTTCTATGAACAGGTTGGGGCTAAAGCCATGGATGAGTGGACGAAGATGATGATGGAGGGCCCGGCTTTGAACAAGTTGGCGGAGGGATTGTGAGTGATTTGAGTCTGCTTGACCATGAGTGAGGAAGTGAAGGGATTATCCGCGTTCACCCGATCGCAAATAGACTGCATGATTCTAGAATATAATGTCTTGGCTGTGGCTTTCGAGCATCACATGAAAATGATTGACCTCTTGGTCTACTTTATATGGAGGGGTGTTGGCAGATCAGCAGCAGGGATGATTCTCACCGCCCGGAATACATTGCAACAGAAGGCGGTGAAGGAAAACCAACATAACCAGTCTGGAAAAGGACTTTGGTGCATAAGCTATCATCATCATCATCATCATCAACCCCTTAAAAGGAATTTGATAACGACTACGGCCCACCGAGGCGGAGAAAGAGTCTTGATCAACTGAATGAATGCATGGTGACGATGGAGGCGACGATCGGCACCAGCCACGATGAGGGCTAGCCCTAAGCGCCAGATCTGATCGGTGGTGACGTCGTCATCGCGGCGTAGATCCCCTGGGAAAAAACGGTAGCTCCTCCTAATCACTAGATTACTATTAATTACTCCTAGTAGATCCCGCTCCCCTGGGATACTCTCGATGCTTGTCGACGTGCTCCCTGTTCGTACTGATGATTCCCTGATTCCGCTCCACACTTCTTCCCTTCCCTTTCAATGGCTTCCACTATCCCTCGGGACCCTGTGCATAGCAATCACTATGTGGACTACGTGATTCGCTACAACTTTGGTGGTGAGACTGGTAAGATGGCGGTGTGCCCCAGGCCAGCAATTCCCGGTGTCGCTCCGACCTAACCACCATTGTACTTAGACGCCGCCCATGCGACTGAGCAACTCGATCGACTGCTGCGGAAGCTCTTCGAGGTTGGACTGCAGACCGAAGTGAGGCAAGGGGACGAATCGTCGCTGTTGATATTCGTCCGAGCGTCACGGAAGAAGAGCCTGAAGCGCGCCATCTATCAATCACGGTGAGCGCTTGCTGTTTGTACGGTCGGGTCTTATTATCTCTTACTGATCCGTCGATGTTATTTCTCCTAGCATTCGCGATTGGCTCTATGGCGTCCGCAATAACGAACCCGAATCAGAGTCCTCGGCGGAGGCCCAGTCGGAATCGGAGCGTTTGCGCGTTATCTACCATATGATCACGGTCCCTAAAGAGGCAGGTGGCGCTGGTATCACTCCGAAACATGGCGAATGGAAATGTGTCGATGCGATCTTTCCGCTGCATGATGAGGCCATGAATAAGCAGTGCATAAAGGACTGGAGCCAGAAGACGTTTCTGTCGGCTGATGATTTGGATCAGATACGGAACACGTTCGGAGAGAATGTAAGGATAAGACCGTCCTTGCAGGCATTACTTGATCTGCCGCTAATGGGTGCCTCTACGTACAGGTTGGCTTTTACTTCGCATTCCTACAGTCTTACTTTCGGTTCCTCATCTTCCCCGCCGTATTCGGTTTCTCCTGCTGGCTGCTGCTCGGTTCCTTTTCCATCATATATGCGGTCGTGAACAGTCTGTGGTGTATCATTTTCATCGAGTACTGGAAGCGCCAAGAGGAGGATTTGAGCTGTCGCTGGCAAACCAAGGGCGTCTCGGCTGTGCGACCCAAGAGACGCGAATTTCAGCCCGAAAGGGAGGTTCAGGATGAAAGCACTGGTGAGGTCAGGGGGGTGTTCCCCGCGACCAGGCGGATGTATAGACAACTGCTGATTGTCCCGTTCGCCTTGCTTTCTGCGGTTGCATTGGGTGTCATCATCGCCACGTGCTTTGCCATTGAGATCTTCATCTCAGAGATATACAATGGCCCGCTGAAGACCTACTTGGTAAGTCTAAATCGCGTGAATTTCGAAGAGGCTCTGCTAACAGGAGCAGGTTTTTATCCCGACCATCCTGCTCTCAGCACTAATCCCAACAATGAGCTCGGTTTTGGTGTCTATCGCTACGAAGCTCAATGATTACGAGAACTACGAGACTCAGCCTGCATACGATGTGGCATTGACACAGAAGATCTTTATCATCAACTTTATCACCTCGTATCTGCCAATCTTCCTCACGGCCTTTGTCTACGTGCCTTTCGCGAGCCGTATCGTGCCGTACCTTGATGTTTTCCATCTGACTGTCCGGCCGTTCGTATCGAAGGAGGACGCCAACTCGCGACGAACAGAATTCAGCATTGACCCGGACCGTCTGCGCAAGCAGGTGATCTACTTCACTGTCACGGCCCAAGCTGTCAACTTTGCCATGGAGACCATTGTACCCATGCTCAAGCAGCGCCTTTCCCGCGAATATAAGGAATACAACCGCAGAAAGCAGGGAAAGATCGAGACCGAGGACGGCTCCGAGGCCAAGAAAGAGGCCCTTTTCGACGACCACCCCGACGAGACCAAGTTCCTTACCCGGGTGCGCAACGAAGCCGACATGGAGGACTATGACGTGACCGAAGACTTGCGAGAGATGTGTATCCAGTTTGGATATCTGGCTCTATTCTCTCCTGTCTGGCCCCTAGTCCCCGTCTCATTCCTGGTCAACAACTGGGTGGAGCTCCGGTCCGATTTCTTCAAGATCTGCATGGAGTGCAAGAGACCCTGGCCGCAGCGGGCCGATACCATTGGACCCTGGCTGGAAAGCCTCGGGTTCCTGTCTTGGGTTGGCAGCATCACCAGCTCTGCTCTCCTCTATATGTTCAGCAACGGCCATGAAGGCCCGAACGGCGAGCCGACTGCCATCCGCGGATGGGCACTACTGCTGACGATATTCTTCTCCGAACACATCTACCTCATGGTGCGGTATGCTATCCGCGCAGCCATGGCCAAGCTGGAGCCCCCGAACGCCAAGAAGGAGCGGACGGAGCGGTACCTCATGCGCAAGCGGTACTTGGAGTCGACGATCGCGGCACGCAGCAGTGATGACGAGGGGGATGGCAACGAGCAGGATCATTCGATGAAAGTCCCTGATATCACGCGCAAGTCCTTGGAAGAGGATGCTCGCGAGTGGTCGACTCATGACACTGATCCGGCGGAACGATTCTGGATGCGACAGAAGGGGTGGAAGGAGTCGGCGCATGTTGGAGCGACCATCATCAAGACGCTGGCGACTGAACCCCAGGCGAAGAAAGAGCAATGATGTGGGCTGGCATGCGTGACTGATGACGAGAGAGGAGAGGAGAATTTGTCATACTGATGACTGGTCGATGACACGAGCGTAGTATATACATGGGTTATGAGTGGGAGCTGGAACTTCTCTATTGTCTATATGTGTCATGAAGTTGATCGATGTACTTAATCATTATTCTATTGCTAGTATGTTGCGGTTTGATGTACTTACTAGTAACAGACTGTCTGAATGTCAGTTCAAGTACATACTTGCATACATACGCGGGACTCGCCGGAGAAAGTTGTACTAAATATGATCCCAGTAAGCCAACGAGATGAATACCAAAACCTAGTAACCATACCTAAACTCCTAGAAGCGAAGCCTTCACAAATCAAGTCTACATTGTCCGACAGAAATAGATACCAGTCGCGGCAGAAACCCAACACTGACCGCCCTCACCACCGCCAAAAGCGGCAGAACCTAGTCGACCTCGATGAAAAAGCCTCGGATTTAGTCGGCTTTTAGAACGTACAGCTCCCCAAACACTCAAGGTGGAATCTGTATAAAATATGACCGCCTTTTGGTGGTATGGGCAGAAAATGGTCGCTGCTGTTCACAACATGGTGATGGATAGTACGGGACTCGAGCCTGGACTCGGCCATGGCTCACCCAATGATATTACTCCCTACGTTCCAGCCAATGCTCGGCTGAGTCAGAGGACAACCCCCCCCACTGCAGTCAGGCATCGGCATTCTGACCCCGATTCATCCGACATTCCCAAGTAACACCGCCCGGATGCCGGCGGAGGGAAGTAGTAAGTGGTCGAAGATCATTTACGTCTCGGAGTTGTACGCATGTGTAGCTCCGGTGGGGGATTCGTCAATCATTCTTACTCAATATGTAGGGAAGGTGTTATTACTCATGTGAATCATATTTATCTACATCTCGTCGGGAAGCGTAGTGTAGATAGTGGGAATACCCGTGAATTGCCGGCAAACCAACTGTTGGGGAAAACGATGAGTCAGCGCATGCCGGATCAGTCATCAGCCGTGGGTCAGGCAGAACACAGTAGAAACGAAACAAAGAAATTCGGATTGTTGAGGGGGAAGAAGGAGGGGATTTCGTGTAATGCTCAGAGTTAAAATAGGAGGGAGTAATGAACGAATGGATGGGATTAGATACAGAGATATGTACATCAATAAGAAGTAAGTAACCGGGAAACAAAGAACTTTTGAGTCTCCTTCAATGCAGGTCTGGACACCTGAGGAAGGTAAGGCAGCCTAGTAACTTACTACTACCGTAGTACCAGTGAAGTTCACCGGGGGAAGGGCCCTTTTTCCCTCGGCGCCAGCCACTCGCCCTCCTCCATTTTCCCACACGTCACTTTTTCTGACTGATCCTTTAACTAATCTTCCCTTTCCCTCTCGCCCCCCTCCCACTCTCGGTCTGTCTTCCCAGCACTTCCCGTCACAAGTCGCTGCTTACGAGATCACTGCCCTCTCATAACTAATCTGCCCACACCCACTTTCCCCCCCGGTTATCGCCAATAATAGTCAGCAGTCAAACTGCAATCCAGCTTAGTTAGTCAGTTAAGGCCTCCGCGTGAGCAGCCTTTCCCAAATCTCCCCTGCCTAGCGAAAACGAGCTATCTCCGAACTGGTGCTCGCGCTCTCGTTTCTGCTTACCTCATCGTCCTTCCCCCGTTTATCCTACATCGTTTCTCTACATCCTCGCCTCCCCCCTCGAAACCCCCAAAGAAAACGTGCGAATAGACTGGCCGAGCTCGTCGTCCGCCCTTCTGCCCTTCGTGAATTGGTCCTGTCGTGTCTTTTTTCCGGCGCGTCTCCGTTGTCTTTTGACCTGTTGCCTCGATGCAGCCCACACTAGCCCCAGCGCCGCATCCAAGTATGCAAACGTCTGCTCAGGTAAGCAGCCTATGCTTGTCGCGGTTTGTCATCAGATCGCGTCTGTCCCATCCTGTCTTTCCCCGTTTCCCCAGATTCGCGCAGCTCATGACCCGAGCCGGGAGCTTGAGCTTTCTGGTCGTGTTCGCGACTGCTGTCGCCCTGTCTGTCGGATGAGCGATGCCGGATCACACCCATGTTTTCGCGACACGGGGGCCTTGACATGCTCACCGGTCGCGTCAATCCGGTGTAGATGAATCACCAAGTATATAGATGCTAACTGTGGAGTTTCTCACTAGGACCATGCGGATCAGGGTAAGTGAGAACAGCCTCTCATCGCGAAGAAAAGGGGAGAAAAAGAGATAAGCAGGAGGAAAAATGCCCCAGCAGTCATCGCGTCATCGCGTTTGCGGGTTGCTTACTGCCTCACTCCACTTCCCTGGCCTCGTATGTGTTTACACCAAATGCTAACTCGCGTCTCTGATCTCCAGTGCTGCATGACCAGCTCCTAGCTGCTCATCAACATCTGTCGCACCCACAGCAGGCACGTCCGCAAGGTCCGACCGCGCAGCCTCCGCATATGCAACCCAACACCACTAGTCCTCGAGACCAGAACAACATCGACCCTGCCATCTCCGGCGCTGCCATGCTCAGTGGTCCTCCCCAAACTCCTCCCCAGCCAGAGCCTACGGGCCAGGAATCCCCAAAGACTTATGGCAAGCGACCGCTGTCGACTTCCAAGCGCGCTGCCCAGAACCGCGCCGCACAGGTATAGTGAACTCTCATGCCTGAGGATCAAGAGCTTGAACTGACCAAATCCAGAGAGCTTTCCGTCAACGCAAGGAGAGCTATATTCGCAAGCTGGAGGAGCAAGTGAAGGAGTTTGATAATACGAACGAGACTATGAAGCAGCTGCAAGCCGAGAACTACCAGCTCCGTGAATATATCATCAACCTGCAATCGCGCTTGCTGGACTCCCAGGGCGAGGTTCCCGAGCTTCCTGGCAACATTGACCTGAACCAGCCACGGAATGACATCTCTGTTCCCCCGCCGGGGGCTCCGGCGGCCACCGGTCCCGCGCCAGGTCCTGGTGGTGCTCCGCAGCAAATGCAGGTCCCCAACCCCGGTGCTGCCACGAACGAAGACATGAACTCGCTGAATCGTATTGCGGTCGCTGGCCTGGGAATGCGCAAGCACCCTAATGAAGAAGCGAACTTCCTGGGAAACAACTTCCAGGCTCGTCGCCCGCGCAACGACGACGGGCAGCCCGATGGGTCTGAAGCAACGAAAACGGAGCCTGGTCACGGGTTGCCCGTTGTATCATGAGTGATTCAGATGTATCCGAACTCGATATTACCCTTGATTGTTGTCGCCATTCCTGTATTCTGTTGATTGCGAACGCCCGAGATATATCATCAGCTCCTTGCTTTTCTGTTTCGATATTCCTACCGTTGTCGTATCTTCTGGTGTATGGCGTGATGTAACTAGGTATCCATTCTGGCCTCGGAAGGAGCGGTGTTTTGTGCTTTTCATATTTGATGTCCATCCACAGCGTCAGCCACAGGAGTCTCCCGGGAAAGAAGAGGTGTAACCATTGTTGTTAATGCTCCTGGTGATTCTTTTCCCGTCTGCCGGTTGCTCGATGCATTGGCAGTGGGCGGAGGAGGCTTCTGGTATTTCCTCGTTCAACACTTGCATATGATGTTTGTTAGAGAGGGCCTTCCTGTGCCTCCGACGAGGACAAGGGGTCCAGGAAACAGACTGCTCGACTTGCTTATAGTAATCCATCTGTGTCTGCTCCTATGCACATGCTGCTCTCTTTATCGTCCTTATGTGACAGTCAAAGACATAACCGAATTATCCTCATATTCTGAACATTGAGGATGCAATAGTAGTACTGCTATATTTCAAGTAAAATGTCCAGTCACAGTCATATCAGTTCCAGCATCCCATGTACACAAAACAAACCAAACAAGAACCAGTATCCAACCAAGCTTCAGCTTCCCAAGTAAAGCTAAGAACCAATCCACAAGGGGAGCGTTATCTCAAAACCCAAGGCTGAAGACCACTGTGATTAGCGAATGATTCTATTGATAGTGCTAGCTGCATAAACAAACCCCGCCAGGCCAGCCAGTTCCAGTCCAGCCAAACCAACCAAGTTTGTCCAGTTTGTTTACCCCACTCCTAGTCTCTCCCCTCCACTTTGGCGCCTCCTGGGACCGAATGTTAGTTGAAGATAAAGTTAGTTGTTTTGATATTCCCAGCGCCTCTTTCTCCTCGTTCTCTCTTTACCCTCCTGCTGGGTTTCTTTCTCCAGCAACTGTCTCTATTCATTGTCCTTGCTCAGTTTTGTTCGTCCAGTGATACCCCAATGACAGCAAGATGACAGTTGCTGCGACTGTACTTCCCGCCGGCGAAGATGCGCCCGCATACCGCCCGCGCAGCTACCAGGTGGAGATGTTTGAGGCGAGTTTGAAGGAAAATATTATTGTCACGGTAATGAAATCTTACTATTTATGAAGGTTCAAGCTAATTTCTCTGCAGATGGGAACTGGCAGTGGGAAAACTCACATGTATGTGTGTTATTTGCTGTTGATGCTTCTCCACAGTGGAACTTTAATTGAGTTGACGGTTTCACTGCAGAGCTCTGCTGCGAATCATAAAGGAACTGGAGAGTAATCCGCACAAGGTGAGAAGGGCAATGAAACTATGTCGGTGTATAAGTCACTAGCTTATGCATTTGCCTCAGTTGATCTGGTTCTTAACGCCCACTGTCGCTCTATGTCTGCAACAATTCAAGTTCATCTCCGACAATATTCCCGCCGTCAGGGCTCGGACACTCACGAGTCTAGACAAGGTCGAGCTCTGGACAGAGCAGCCGGTCTGGGATGCTATCCTGAAGGAGATGCAGGTGGTGGTGTCCACGCATGCGGTTCTTGCCGATGCGATGAGCCATGGGTTCGTCAAGATCACCCAGCTGGGTCTGATGATTTTCGATGAAGGTATAGTAACGCGATGTCTAAATCCGGAGATTATGGTGTAGGGGTTGTGTGGGTATACATGTGTCTGTGAGATGATAATTGCTTATGTGGTGTGTTTTATTGGCAGCCCATCATTGCATGCGACGCCACCCTGCGAATAAGATCATGCAGGACTTCTATCACCCTGCTCTGGAAAGGCATGGTGCAGAAGCTGTGCCTAAGATTCTGGGCCTCACGGCTAGTCCGGTGGTGAGATCGAATCGACAGGAGCTACTGTGAGTGTAGTATCATCGGCTGCCGGTGTTCTGGGCTGACCAGATCAGGAAGATTGAGTCCAATCTTGATGCGGTGTGCAAGACACCACGGACACATCGATCAGAGCTTATGACACATACTCATCGACCACATTTGCAGCAGATATTATTTACTCCGGTCCTGCTCGACGATCTGCAGGCCGGAAGCAAGACTTTGAAAGCTCTTGTGAGCGCCTGGACGTCTCTGAGACTCGAGGATGATCCGTACATCAAAAAATTGAGAAAGAGCCCCCTGGACGGAAGAGCCTTGCAAAAAGTCCTCGAGTCTGGGAAGACTTATTGCAATGATCAGCTAAAAAGATTTGCGACTAGAAGCCTGCACATCTTCGAAGAGCTCGGTGAATGGGCTGCCGACTACTTTATACACGCTTCCGTTGAGCAGCTCAAAGCGAGAGCCGGTAATTCGGCGGATACCATGGGCTGGACCGTCGAGGAGAAGGCATATCTATTAGATATCGTCTCGAAACTACCCACCCCGAATATTGATCTCACCACCTCAGACCCAGATAGAATACCTATTTCGCCGAAGTTCCGCTCCCTGCTGGAATTCTTGGATACAAAGCGGGAGCCCAACTTCTCTGGCCTTATATTTGCTAAGCAGAGGGCTACGGTGAGCGTCATGGAAAAGCTACTGTCCATTCATCCTGTGACGAAACATCGTTTTCGATGCGCTTCCTTCGTCGGCTGGTCCGGCGGTGGTAGCAAAGACGTTCTGGGTGAGCTCCTAGACGCCCGTATGCAGCGTGATACACTGAGCGAATTCCGGACCGGTCAGAAAAACCTGATTGTTGCGACGGATGTGCTGGAGGAAGGCATTGACATTAGCGCTTGCAGTGTGGTGGTGTGCTTTGATAAGCCGCCGAACTTGAAATCGTTCGTGCAGAGACGAGGGCGCGCGCGGCACAGGCAATCAACCTACGCTATAATGTTTGCTACAGATGATGAATCTTCTGCACTGAGCAAGTGGGAGGACCTGGAACAGGCAATGATAGAAGCGTACGAGGATGACGAAAGGCGACTGCGCGAGGCGTGGGCCCTGGAGGCCATCAACGAAGAAGTGGTGGAAAGGCTTGAGGTGCAATCTACCGGGTATGGCACCGCACAGCAACTGCTAAACGTAAATTGATGCTGATATATCTCTTCAGTGCTGTCTTGACGGCTGACACTGCCGTTGCACATCTCAACCATTTTTGCGCAGTCCTGCCGCGTCAACCGTATGCGAGTAATGAGCCCGAGTTCTCATACGAGAAGGACGATGCGGACCTATTGAGAGGCACTGTCATGCTACCGTCCTGCGTCCATCCCGGAGTCCGTCGTATTCAGGGCCAGCGATGGTGGCAGACCGAGCGAGCAGCCCGGAAAGAAGCAGCCTTTCAAGCCTATAAGCGTCTCTACGAGTTTGGTCTTCTGAGCGATCATCTACTTCCGTTTAAGAGGAATTTAGAGCTCAAAGAGACCGATCTTACCAATCTACCGGCCCTTGTGGAAGTATCAGAGCAGTACGATCCTTGGGTCGACTGGGCTTGTTCCTGGTCATCCCCTGATGTCCACCAAACGCGAATTGCCATTAAGCACAACGGGGACTCACACATGTGTATCAGGTTGACCAGTCCAACGAGCCTGCCTCCGGTTGAACCAATGACCTTATTCTGGGATAGCGAGACAATATATACGTTGGATTTCGACAAACCAAAGCGAATGAAAGAAATTGCCGCTGAAAGCATTGAAAATATGAGACTGGCAACCGCGCTATACCTCCAGGCTGCAAGCTCTAGGCAATTGAGGCCTGAACAAGATTTTGTGACTTTATTTGGGCCGGACCTTACTGACCTTGAGTTGGCAGAGTGGCTCAAAAAGCACGCAGGAGACGAGCCTGCGCTAGAGGTCTACTCTCGCAAGGACTTTCCTACGGTCATGGGCATTGTGCGGGACCGTTCACGCTACAATGAGCCCATGCTTTTCAAAAGGTGGGTCGTGTCTGGACAAGATGACACGCCCATAGTCGAACTTGAATGCGACGCCGTCCCCAAGCGACGGAACCTGTTGCATCGGCAAACATTAGCTGCTAAGCAGCCTGATAGCGAAACACCTGCCATCTCCTCGAAGATACGGCTTATTCTTGCGGAAAATTGCACCATAGACAAACTCCCCTACGCCGAAACCATCTTCGGCCGCTTCATATCGGTTATACTGGATAGACTAGAAGCTACATTGGTTGCAACTAGACTATGTGAAACGATTCTACGCGATCTAGAATTTTCCAGCATTCGTCATATTATCACAGCCATCACCGCGCCAAGTGCGCAATCACTTACCAACTATCAGCGATACGAGTTCTTCGGAGACTCGGTCCTCAAATTCACCGTCTCATGCCAGCTTTTCTTCCAGCACCCCAACTGGCACGAGGGCTACCTTTCAGAAGGGCGAGACGAGATCGTCCAGAACTCCCGTCTTGCACGAGCCGCTCTCGACGCTGGCCTCGACGCCTTCATCATGAACAAGATGTTCACTCCCCGCAAATGGAGCGCCCCCCTCATCTCCGAAAAGATCAGCCTCACCCCCAAGCAGCGAACAATGTCCACCAAAGTGCTAGCCGACGTAGTCGAAGCCCTAATCGGAGCATCCTACATCGACGGCGGCTTCGCCGCAGCACACGCATGCATTCATCGCTTCCTCCCCGAAGTCAACCTCGAGCACATCGACCGCACCACAGCCCCGATGCCCAAAGAAGGCGTCACGAACCACACCCTCAACGACGACCACCTAATGGCCCACATCGGCTACACCTTCACCAACAAATCTCTCCTCGTCGAATCCCTCACCCACCCATCCTGCCAATTCGACACAACCACCCAATCCTACCAACGCCTCGAATTCCTCGGCGACGCCGTCCTCGACATGGCCATCATGTCGACCCTTCTCTCCCACCCACGCGAGATCCCCCAAGGCCTAATGACCAAGATAAAACACGCCGTAGTAAACGCAAACCTCCTCGCCTTCTTCTGCATGGAATTCGCCCTCACCGAAAACCGCACCAACGTGCAAGTCACCCCCACCGGAACCGTAACCCTCAGCCCCTCCACAGAACACATCGAACTCTGGCGTTTCATGCGATACCAAGGCGCCCATCTACAAACGGCCCGCGACCTCGCTCTATCCCGCCACAACTCACTCCGCGAATCCATCATCCACGGCCTTAAACACTCCCCATCCTACCCCTGGAAATCCCTTTCCCAGCTCAACGCCGATAAATTCTTCTCCGATATCATTGAAAGTATCCTCGGCGCTATCTTCATCGATTCGCATGGGAATCTGGCGGAATGTGAGAAATTCCTTGAACGGCTCGGCCTTTTGTGGTACTTGAGACGGATTCTTAAGGATGAGGTGGATGTTATGCATCCGCGGAATATCGCGCAGCAGATGGCGAAGGGGGAGATTCGGTTTGAGGTTCTCCGCGTGCCGAATGAAGGTGGTGGTGGTGGGGAGGATGATAGAGCGACGTATCGGTGTACGGTGAAGATGGCGGGCGTGGACGGCGTGGCTGTTGTGGCGGAGGGATGTTTGACTAGTGAGGAGGCGGAGATTACGGCTGCGGAAAGGGCAGTGGAGATCTTGGTGGGGAGGGGATGTAGTTTGTGATTATTTGAATTGAACTGAAGTGAGTAACTGAGCTTTGGAGTTGGGGGTTGAGGGATGGTGTTTGGTTGTAGTTAAGCGATCTAAATGCATATTTTGGATATGAGAATCGACACTACTGGAAATTTCATACTTACTAACGGATATAACACTTGCAGATGGTTAAGCTTTGATCACCTGATATAGTGTGCCAGCGTTTACAGCCTCTATTTCTGAATAGTGGTCTGGATAACATGATCTGGTATTGATAACGATGCCACACGAAGAATCTAACTACATTGCAAAATAGCCTGTATCAGCATATCGTTATCCCTTCCTTTTCCCACCCTTAGCTCGAGACCGCGTCACCCTTTTACTGGGTTGTGGCTCAGGCTCTTCCTCTTCCTCATTCTCACTCTCTGCTACCTGCTCTACCTGTTCCTCTGATGTCTCGGCTCCCTCACTCTGCGACTCGAGCTGATCATCCTCGCTACCAGTAGCAGCCACCATGACGCCGTCATCCGTTACATCTCCTCCCACGGACGAGCGAGTCTCTGTACCATCAACACTGCCACTAGAGATATTGGACGACTGCTGCTGCTGCTCCTTGCGGATACCCGCCAGGACCTTCTTCGCTTCGCTTTCCTCACCGTTCCATGCGCCACAGTTCCCGCAACGCCAACGGCCTAGTTCTTCGAGTGTCTTGATACCTGGGGGCGCCTGACCATTCACCAGTCGACAGGTGGAGCAGATCAAGGCGAGCCGGTTCTTAGGCTGGGTTTCATCCTCGCCTAGCAATACGTCCAGCAGGCGGTCGTACCAGTGAGACTGTTCCACATACTGCGTAGACGTGCTGGAGAATGCGTTCGGAGCGAACCCGGGTTCTTCGAGGCCCACGTTCATGTTTGGTGCACTCTGCTGCTGCTGCTGCTGCTGTAGTTGTTGCTGACCTGGGAACACGTGCGGAGACTGTTGGTGGTGCTGGAATGCGACCGGCGGGGTGGAAGGTGGTTGAGGAGAGGAGGGGAATTGTTGCGGTGCTGGTCGTCGAATATTCGCTGTCGGGGGCGGGGGTATACCCGTGCGCTGGACATGCTGCTGCTGCTGCTGGGATGGCTGTTTGCGCTTCGCTCCCTCGGACTTGTTGCGCTTTGCGTCGCCAGATTTGACCGAGTTCGAGCGCGCGGGCTTCGGCGACTCCCCACCATACTTTTCCAGCAGCTGTTGGGTGGAATTCCAGCGCGTGGCGGTTTTTAGATCCTCGATGGTTTTCTCACGCTGCTTATGGAGATCGTCGAGGTAGGCTTGGGTTTTGGTGATGCGATAGTCATAGTAGCGGGTGGAGATGGTGCGGATGAGGTAGATCCTGTATGGGAATGGTGGTTAGGAGTAGTGATGCAGGTGTGACGCTCCGCAATAGGGGTGGAGTGGGGGGTGGCAGGTCGCAGTGAGGGAGTAGATCAGGGGGAATTGTGGACGTACAGGATTGGACCACCGATAATCGCGCCGTACTCTGTGATTCCCCAATTCTGCCACCCGAGGACTAGAGCAATGATGATAGAATAGAGGAGGTAGGCGAAGGTAGTGTAGAGGGTCCAGAGGGCCTTGAAGCGACGGGCATGTTGACGGTGGAGGTCGAGACGGGTGGTGGCTCGGGTGATCTTGGTGGAGAGTGCGGCGAGGGCTTTTTCGAAGGATGCTGGAGAGGTGTCCTCGGCCTGAGAATGAGGTTTAATTGTGAGTTGGTGGATTGGAGACTGGCGGTGATGGGGACTTACCCTGAAGGGCCACAGGGACACCATGACGGGCTATCTGCCTAGGGAGTGTGTTTGGTAGTAACCTAATCGAATAATACAGGTCGCACTAGGAGAAGGACATGGTAGCTGGAAAAATAGGAAGCTGAAAGAGAGACCAGGGTGGAATGGAGAGAAGAGAAAGAGAGGGAAGGAAAGGAAAAGAGAGGCGGAGAGGAAGCCGTGAAGAGGGAAGAGCGAGTAAGTGGATGCAGGCAGAAAGTGAGAGCGACTGACGGACTCCATCGACGTCAACGTCAGCAGCTCCCGCACAGACCAACTGGTTCATACTTGCTCCATCTTCGCTCTCTCTTCCACTCTCTTTCTTCTACTCTCCGTCGCTTCCACTCACCGCTATTACTAGACCCCGCTGGTTCTCCTTCGCTACGGTGTTCCTTTCTCTTCAGAACATGTTATTAACCACACAACTTTGGCGGTAATCCCGTTCAATCCCCGAACCGGGCTCCAACACGATGATCTCTCCGCCGTTCTGATAGTCTCCGCATCCAATGCTGGACGACACCTCATTCATATAAATCCAAGGCCAACCGGGGTGGATTCAAATTAGGAGTTTAAGTGTGCGCGCAATAACTTCCATACCTGCCCAGGGACCTAACAGCTCTCGTCCGGTCATCCAGTCACGCGGCCAGCGTGACTCGCAGGGTCTCATTGCTTGTTTCAGAACTCAGCTCCACTCTACACTTGAGTAGGGAGTTGCCAAAACTTCTTGCGGACACGTTAATTGACCCGTTCGGAGTCAGACTGATGTCGGATATCTATAAAAAGTATTCGGTCTCGTGACGGACACACGGCCTAGTACTTCCGCGAACGTTCCTTTTTGCAAGTCTTATAGTTTTGCCTTCAAGACTATCATGAAGCTAGTCACTCTGGTACGGGAATATCCCCGGTTCTGTTCCGCAACATAGTGTGTGGATGTGCACCCTCGGTGCATCTAAGCAAGGGCCTTCGGCGGTCTCCCTACCTGCAATATCATCATCGAGCTCGCCACTCTCTGGCCAGAAGACTCCAGATACCTACTAGTGCATTACCGACAAGCTGGTGGGTATTGGACCAGGCCTCGCGTAATTCAAGACCCATCACCACTCCTCGTCGACGTCCTAGACCCAGTTCTCGTGAAGCGTCATGGCAGCCCTGTAGCTTCTAGCAACTCCTGGTAATGTACACAGTCATGATCAACCCACCGTTGAAGCCGCAGTCATCTAGTCACGCAAGGAAGGCTATGTCGGATACGGCTTTCTGCATAGATACATCTTCTGGCCCGGAAGCCCGGATATGACACTGCCCCAGATGGATCGCACGCTGCCGCAAGGCTGCTGCCATTGCATCTCCACAGCCTTCCTCTTTCTGGGTCGTTTTCTTGGCTATGTGCCAACCTGCCAAGCCTTCAATGCTCGTAAGCGCGCCCAAATCGTCCGACAGACCAGCCTAAGATTCTGGTCGCAGATTCTCCCACAACCATAAGCCTCATCGTTCCGGGTCCACGGCGAAAGTAATTGTTCAGATGTTGTCGCAGTGAACTTGGATATGGTAGAGAACATCAGATCTTGCAAGGTTCCTTGCCTTCTGGCGTTCGTTCATCTTTCAACATCCGGGTAACACCGATGCCTCCGAACCATCCGAACTGGAGATCCAAGATGACGCATGCTTAGGATCGGCGTCGAACCCCGTCGCATGAATTGCTGGGGTATCCGGGGAAGTTGAGCGATGTCGCAGGGATGTTACATCGGGGAAAGTATATCATCCTTCCCGTCGTCTTTATTTGGCATCCACCTTACGGCACCGGCTCGTATTCCTAGACTCCGCCTTCCCAATCGTTCGACTTTCCTGGGCTGGCAAATCATTCAATCCGCCATTGCCAGTGAAAATCATAAGCATCATACATTATGAGCATTATACTGACCGCAAGACAACATGCCACTGTGTAGGGACCATCACCAGCATCGAATGCGGCCTGCAATGCCTGTTGACATGGGGCTTCTCGTATTCACGCAACAACACGAGCTCTCCGCCGCGCTGTTTCTACGATTGGAGAGTCAATGATCTCCAGGCTCGCCATCGCATCGACTCGATGCTGAAGGTTTGAGACCTGCATCTCACCCTCACGTGTCCACCATGCGATGTCATAAATATCCGTCCCGATTTGGTAATCCACCATTCGGATGCCTCTTATTCGACTCTCGGCGGCGCTGGGAAGTACTTTTATCGAAACCCTGTCTCATGACGTCGGCTTGAATTAGTCTACACTCGGCTGTATGCGACAGATCGTGAATCCAGTCGACGTCAACCAAAGTCATGGAACGCCTGAAGCCGTGGCAGGGTGTCTACGACCCGGCAGGATGTAAGACAGATACGAAGTTCCAGAGACCCCATGACAGCCTCGACAAGATATTCATGCCCTTCAGTACAAGGAGCGAAAGGCAAAGGTATAAAGCAAGCCTTCTCCCTCGACATTTCAAGGACCATTCCAGCAATACAGCAGCATTTCATTCCTACTTGTCTCCGGACCATCACCATCAATCAACCATCTACTACTACCTTCTTCTAAACAAACACCACCATCCCTCAAGATGAAGTCGATCAGTGCCGTCCTCATTGCCCTTCTGGCTGCCTCTGTCTCTGCGGGCCCCGTCGTTACCACCGTGACCATCGCCCTGGCCAACGACCAAACTGGTGCCCAGGGAAGTGCCGCCATCCCCGCCGACGGCAGCGAACAGAGCATCTCCGCACTCTACGGAGGTACCGGAGTCGGTTCCGGTGGAGTCGTCAAGGCCTCGTCGGCGCAATTGACCAACTTCCAGGCGAACACCAACTGCGTGATCACGAAATACGGATCGGTTCTGGCCACCCTGAACTCCCGGAACACCTATGTGGACTTGGATGGAAACCCGAGTGCTGCGCAGCCGGTGGATCTGAGTGCTGCCAGCGTCAAGTGCACTGTCTAGGCGCTATTTCTAGCGGCATATCACCTCGGATTCTGGTGTGAGGGACAGATGTCTGGGTCATATTGGTCGGAGGGGTCAAAGACGATGGAAATTTAATGAGAGAGAATGCGAGGAATTTCGGGTTACTCATGTCGATATACATACATACATACAATGAAGTGAATATCCTGCGTTCCATGATAAGTAGGGCCTGTAGCTGTTCCAGTAGATGCCATCACAATGCAGTAGAAGTCACCCTAATTGCCTTGCCAAGAAGACAGTCAATAGCAGAGTATATTGAAGTTGTTCTTCAAGAAATGACAGCAGGCCCACAGAGAAACCTTATCTGGCGGCCAAAGTCATCCGAGGGCCATGACTTTCCTGTCCGTCTCCGGATCCGAGTCCCCGGACATCTCCTCCGTTGCTCAACCGAGGGTGACTCTGTTCAAATTTGTCTGTGCGCATCTCCAGACTCATGGAACTGCCCCCACAATACATCTAATAGCTCTATAGAGGAGAATCATGGTTTCTCGGGGACTATAGCATCAAGGTACTAGTATGCCGTCAACAGTCAGCACAAAACAAGCATCAGTTCACTCCGTAATGCACAAGCAACTACTAGTTCGGCTTATATTTCTTGACCTAAATATCCCACCTTGCGACCAACTGATCAACAAGTGGATGGACTGCTCTCAGCTGTCCCCCACTTGGTCGCTGCAAACCAACACGACGATCTCCCGTGGGCCTCGAGAATCCTTGCTTTGTTTGTAGCTCTGCAGCTCCGCAGCGGCGGCTCCAGACCCTTGCAGGTGCCGCTCTCAACCAAGGATCCGATGATGAACATATCAGAACCTTATCTGAGGTTGAGGGTTAGTTCTATGCAGCCCCGGAGATGTTTTCTCCTCCACCCACATCTGGTTCGGATATAGGACTTTCAACTTCATCTGTTGAACTACACACACTCAGGTCGAGTCTTTGTTATACTCAAACCCATAGCATAGACCTCACGTCAACCCCATACCTTATATACTTCCTATCACATCTCGCCATGGAACCCTACCCCTCATCCTTGAACCACGCAATGACCAAACAACCACCATGAACACCACCACCACCACAGCTATAGCATCCTACTACACCCTCCCCCGCGCAGACAGCTACACCGCGATATCCCTCATCTCCATCTCCACCTTCACCTGTCTCCTGCTCTACTACCTCATCTTCGACCTCTCCTTCTTCACAACAACATCCACATCCACATCCACAAAACCCCGCCCTCTAGCAATCCCAACCACCACCCTCCTAACAACAACAACCACCACCCTCCTAACAACAACAACCACCACCCTCCTCTCCAGCACCTTCTGCATCCTCCTCCTCTTCCACCACACCCGCACACCCACCCGCATCGCCTCAGCCATCCTCTTCGTCCTCACCACCACAACAGCCAGCATCACTAACACCCTCCTCCTCTACTTCTCCCTCCCACTAATAACAATCCACCAACGCCCTCAAGCCCACTTCCAGCTCCGGATTCAACGAATCCTCCTCTACGTCATAATAGCAACCATCCTACTCTTCCAACTCCCCCACGTGATCGTCGCTCCCGCCGCAGCCACCCTCTACAAAGACGGCCACTGGACGCACGCAGTCACAATCCTCTCGCGGATCTCCGTCACGGCGTACTGCACGCGAGAAATACTCCTCCTGGCTGTCTATACCTGGGGTGTGATCAAATACCTCCGCCCTGTTATACACCACTTCCACTATGAATCAACCCACCAAGACAGACAACGAATCCTCTCCACCCTCCTCATAGCAGGCTGCATCTCCCTCATCCTCAACATAGCCAACATCGTGGCCGTGTATACTGTTAACAACGCCGCAGCGATGGCTTTCTTCCCCTTCGTGGTTAGTACCAAGGTGCTCGTTGAGGGTGTGGCGGTGGGGAGGCTCGTCGGGTTTGTTGGTGCGTCGCGACAGCCGAGGTGTGTGTATTCGATTCATGGGGGTGGTGGTGGTGGTGACTCGAGGAGGGGGAGTGCGCAGCCGCTTATTACTTCTACTT
The DNA here is from genome assembly GCF_003344945.1 of Aspergillus welwitschiae. Lineage (NCBI taxonomy): Eukaryota > Fungi > Ascomycota > Eurotiomycetes > Eurotiales > Aspergillaceae > Aspergillus > Aspergillus welwitschiae. The sequence continues at coordinate 928,114 of NW_020798697.1, forward strand.
ATTCTTCTGCGTCGACTATGTCTGGGGTTCTGGGGGTTGTGGAGACGAAGGATAGTGTTGGTAGTGACCGGGATGAAAGTCCTGGGGGTGTCCAGGGGAGGGATAAAGAGTGGTGGTATACTAGGAACAGGATTGGGTCTGTCGATACGATTGTGTCTGTGGCGGAGCCGCCGCTGGTTCATTCGGTGGGCCATTTGGTGCAGGAGATGCCGGATTTAGAGGGTGGTGCTGGTGCTGGTGTTAGTCGGCGGATGTCGGTGGTATAGATAGGGGTCATTTTATGACTAGGGAACTGCTTTGGCTGTTTTTTTTTGAGGGGGGTTTTATAATTGCGTGATGAATAATGTCATGTCAAGTACTAGTATCTTTGCTAGATATATTGTGATACTATTAAGGAGTTTTACATTGGATGTTTGGGGTAATTCTTCTTAAGTCCTCGTACATATTATAGTAATACCTACGTAGTCATTCTAGTAAAAGTCATGACACGTATGTTTGTGATCTGATATACAACAGTAATGAACAGGTCGAAGTCTGATCGACATCCAGCAAGAAAGTCGCTCAAAAGATACCAGGATAAACCCGAACCCTACCCAGTAGAACCAAGACAGAAAATCCTTGCAAGATATAAATAGATAGTAAACCGAACCAATTGCTATATGGCTGTACGTGTGCTCATAGACCATTAGAGATAACATAAGATGCATAAAACCAGACCAACCAACCAGGCCATGATAGATGAAGGACGCAGATCCCATGAGTTCAAAACACAAAGATATGAGCCTAGACAAATCAACTAATGGGGTATACATGGACAAAGAAATGTAGAATTTTCACAAGACAAGGCTTCAATCAGGTCGAACACACGTAAAATGCTGATCATTCATTTTCTTTCGTCATGTCGCGGTCGTGACTTTTGTGTGCTGCTGTAAGCTAGGTGGAGATAATCATGCGCTCAAAATGCATGACAAGACATAACGGAATTTCCCTGGTGTGGAAATTCGTTATTTTGCGGATAGGAAGGGAGGGGAGCATTGGATGATGATAAGCGGAAGGCAGAAAAGCGTGTACTACTGCTTTTCTTCGGGAATAGGCGTGAACCAGCCGCCTTGTTCCCAGTCACAGCCAGGATGATACGTGGCAGAATTTCTTGTATCCCCCGTTTGGAGGCCTTCCAAAAGGACGTTGAGCCGGTTGAAGTTGATGGGCTTCATGACCCACCCGTCGAAGCCTGCATCGACATATAAGGACATGTCCTTCTCTAGAAGAGAAGCGGAAACTGCAAATATAGGGATCCGATTGTTCAGCTTTGCGACCGAAGAGAGCGCGGTCGAATCGGACGAAGTCTCAAATTCGCGGATCATCTTGGTCGAGTTAATACCATCCACGATCGGCATCTAGCTTGAATTAGCGCGCCTATAATGATAAAACCTTGGCAGGGAACTCACCTGGATGTCCATCAAGACGACGTCAAATTGCGCAGAATCGGCCCGGTATGCAGCTGCGCATTCTTCGCCGTTTACTGTCAGTTGGACGGTGTGGCCTAGCTTTCCAAGCCTCTTCTGTACAATCTTGCCATTGATAGGATCGTCTTCGGCCACAAGAACGCGGTATTTGCCAGGTGGGGCTTTAGCGTCTGAGTCTGCAGGGGGGACACTCGTTGGAGCGGGTCCTGCAGGGCCTGCACTGGTAATTGCTGGTTTGTCGGATATGGTGAGATTCTGCACGTTCTGCTGCAAGGCACGTGTGACATCATCCAGCCTTTCAGGGGTGGAAGGCAGCGTGACGAGTTTTCGGCGATCTGAAGAGGGAAGCAGACCAGCAGCTTCGTCTTTCGTACGATCAATAGAATCCTCTGCTACCAGTTTGGCGTCCAGTTCATCTGCAGACGGGCTAATCGTGCCGCGATGGCTACCACTACGACGCCATCCATCACTTGGTGCAGACGAGCTGCTGTCGACTAAGATAAACTCTTCCTTGGCCTCAAAAGGAGTGGCATCCCCCTCCTGCGTGGACGGCTGTGGGGTTTCGGGTTGGTCGGAACCTGTATCGTCTGGAGTAGAAAACTGTAGCGAAATCTGAAAGCGGCTACCCTTGCCCTCCTCCGACCGCACTGTGAGCTGACCGTGGGTATTCCGTACGATGCGAGACACCAAAGCGAGCCCCAGTCCGAGGACACCTTTCCCGCGTTCACCCTCGGTATGCTGCGAGTTATTGTTGGGATCTCGGTCGAAAAAGTAGCTGTCGTCCTCCGAGGAGACCTGCTCCAGTTCCTGGAACATCGTCTCCAGCATAGCGTCAGACATTCCAGTCCCCGTATCAAGCACTGTCATGTGTATGGTTGCAAACCCAGGCTCCGGATTGCCAGGAGCCCGCCACATTTCGACAGTGACGCCACCCGTAGATGTATGCTGAATGGCATTCGAGATTAGATTTGAAATTGCTTGCCGAACGCGCCGTTCATCACCCAAAACGGTCTTTGGGAGACCTGGATGGGCGTGAACAGTATACTCAATTCCTTTCCGGTGCGCCTCGCCGGAAAACATGGCGGTCGCTTCCTTGAAACACAAGGGCAGATCAAAGGGTTCATCTTTAATCAGGTTGTGTCCCTTTTCGGTGTTCGTCAGGTCCAATAGGTCGTTGATGACGTAAATCAATGATTTGGAGGCGGAGTATGATTTAGTAAGATTGTCGCGAGTCTCCGTGTCCAAGGCACCTTCTAAAGCAATTTCCAGATAATTGACAATGGCATTCAGCGGAGTTCGGACCTCGTGGGCCGAATTGGCCAGAAGCAGCTTCGTCAGCTGCGAACCTTCCAAAGCAGCCTCTTGTTGTCTCCATACTTTGATAAACTTGCCATAGACGAGGCATAAGACGGCTGCAGTCTCTACTTCCGATTCGGTCCATTCACGAGCCCGGTCCATCACTGTCTCAGTCCACACCTGGAAACTCGCGCGAGGCTCGAGGTGACCAGTCTGCAGAAGTTTCGTATAAGGATTGCCACCCCATTTGATCTGCGTCAGCTCGCCCTTCCGGAAGAAGACTATGAAGTCCTTGCCATCGGCCGATAGAGGCACATACAACATGCCCGAGATCTCCTTGAAGCCCGGCGAATAACGCAAGTCTGGAAAATCCTTCTTCACGTGATGCGATGCAACGACGGAATTGAGCTGGCGGATCTTGAGGAACTCCAACAAAGCCAGCATCTCCTGTGACTCGGTTGACTTCCCGAGGATTTTAGTCTCCCCTCTAATTGACAATGCGCCATAGTCCGCATCAAAAAGCTTCAGCAGGTCATCCGATGAGGCAATTATATAACCCGAGGGGTTGGCATCCGTAGGAATAGTGTTGAGAAGCTTGCGTGCCTGAAGACGGGATGCGTAAGAGAGACGTTCAATGTTCCGTGAGAGTGTATCGCCGATCAACCGACACATTTTCCGAATTGGGAAAGGTACCCTCATGCCGGTGTCTCCATAAGAGTGACAGGAGATCAGACCCCAAAGATCATGCGTGTTGTTGATACTGATCGACATGGATGCACGGACCCCCATGTTCGCCAAGTACTTGATGTGGATAGGCGACATTGCACGCAAGTAGGCATGTGTCATGTCCAGAGGTGTCTTGAGATCCTCGATGCCTCGACACACCAACCGTGAGCTCATCTGGTCACGGTCGTAGAGTATGCGCACTTTGTTGAGACGATACAAGTCGCGGGCTTGCTTTGGGATATCCGTTGACGGGAAATGTAATCCCTTATACAAGTCCTTGGTCATTCTTGTGTCCACTAATTCTGCCACCACATCTCCGTTGGCCTCACTATCAAACTGATATATCATCACGCGGTGAAATCCAGTCAACTCTTTAACTATGCCAATCGTGATGTTGAGCAAGGCGTCCATATTTTGGGCATCACCAAGCTGATCCTGGATCTGACTAACAATACTGAACACCTCCATGGCAGCTGCTTCACCCCTCCTTCTGCGTGCGTTCCGAAGCACTCGTAACGGCTGGCTAATGTTCACAGTGCTGCTTGCTAATTGATCTGGGGTTGGCTCAAAGCCCAGAGTCACTGTCGAGGATGTAGGTGTCGTGCGTCCAGCAACATTGAGAGGATTGATGCGGTCGTCTTCCAATTCGAACTCACAAATGATCACATCCCGGTGAGCGGTATTAACATGAATGGCACACCAAAAGCGCCGAGGCCGCCCGAATCGGTCTTTGACAGCCAGAATGAAAACCTCCGGGCCATCACTAACGGGATCATATCCATCGTCTCGAATGAAGTCAATGTGATCGAGGAGGATGTCGGTCTGATCATCTTGCAGGAGGTCAGTGAAACTCTCCAGCGCAAAAAGGTTGCTTGGCGAGTGACCCAGAATAGCTTCTGAGTTCTCACTCGCTACATGGACCGCTAAAGAACCCTCGGGTGTCTCGCGCAAAACAAGCATGACGCCAAAGGTTTGCACGGCGCCCGGGATGTGGATTGGTTCGTCTTCACAGGCCCGAAAGGAATCAGGTGTATTGCCTGTGATGACAGCATGACCCGCCGCCGTAACCACGTGCTGGAATCGCGAAGTAACAAGGCTCGCATGGCCCTCTTCCGGTGCCACCTTCCTGTACGTGGAGCTTTCGTCCGGCGGAGCGTCTCGCTCGGCAGCGCTCGAGGCCGGTGAGAAGACGTTAGATTGCTGCTGCGAGAGCCGATCGGTCGACTCGGGCGTATGGACAGGCGCATTAGGAGAAGGGTTGGTATGCGGCGAACTAGTGGGCTGCGAACTCAATTGGTCCCAGGTATCGGCGTCGATGATTGAATAAGAGCGAGCACCACTTCGCGGCGAACGGATTTCATTCGGTATACCTTGCTGATTGGGATCCGTAGCAGCGGGGTTGAAGGAAATGATTGACCGAATAGGATATACTCGGTCCGTGCCGCCTACAGTTGCACCGTCCATGGAGGTATTGTGGCCTTGATCTGAAACCGGGGTTCCTTCGTGAGCTCCAGGAGTGCGAGGATCAAAATCCGTGCCCCGGCCCGCCGAGGAGGCGGGGGCATTGTGCGAATCCATTTTCGGACTAGGGAGGAGAGGAACAGTGGTCCGGTAGGAAACTGTGTATTCTCCACCAAGGTCAAGGGGACATTGGTGTGAATCGTTTCAACTGGGTGACATGGGCGATGTGAAACGTATGATTCCCACCCGAATAAAAGGACGCTCTCCCAAGTGACTGTGAAGAGATATCAAGGTCGGTGGCTCTAGATAGCTTGCGGGGCTGAACTGCTCGATAGGGGGAACGGAACCGCAATGGGATACTAGACGCACAAGGTGACGCGGGGTAGGACAAAGCGGAGGATATGGGGATGAGTCTGGAGTATACTGACGAGGGGTTAGCGGTGACTTGGCAGGCTGGATCAATGTAGTAGCTAGTAGTTGCCACTATACTCGACCAGACGGGGAAGATAAACCAAAACACATACTAACAGTAGGTGAAGACGGGGAGGCTGAGACCCGGGGGGGCGGAGGGGTGTGATGGCAGGCGGGCTGATAGTAAGGAGTAATATACTACCACTATATAGATGGTCGCAGCGGCGAAAGGTGATTTAGTTTGTCGCAATGCCCGAACGGTCAGATGGAGCCCGGTTACCGACCGAGAGGTAAGGTATTCGGGAATCCAAACGCCCCTTAAGCGAGGGTTTCTAGCGAAGAAACAGGCAGATGGAGCAGTCAGAGGAGGAGGAAAAAGAATCAATTTCATGAGGGACGGACTCTCTTTCGTTCCCCATGGGTTGGACTGCCAGATGGAGCGGGTAAGCGATGGCCGGATGCCTTCTTTGGGGTTAGCGGCCAGCCGTTGGTGGCCAAAAGTTGGCAGGGACCAATCAGCAGCGCGGGTGATCCCTCCACTGGACGTCCCGCCCGACTGGGAAAAAAGATGAATTCCAGCCCGCGATTCACCACGATCGGGTAGTGTCCCTGCCAATCACAGCCCTGCAAAACCCGTGACGAGTGCCGTTTCCAGGCTAGCCTTGCATTCTGCCAGTTGATCTCTGCATTCCTCATCAAGTTAGCACAGTACCTGGATGGTTAAATCAGTCAGTCAGCCTATGATCACAGTATCTTCCGAGTCAGTAATGATGAAAGTACAAAAGTGTGACAGCATTAGGGCCAGGGTTCACCTACCACACCTCCCAAACTTATCGACCCGGATAATAATTTAGAGTGAGATGAAACCTTCAGACAACCTCCCCGTGAACGTCTCGTTCCAGAGATTGAAGTTGACCTGCTGATGACATCATCGCAGTCCTCCAGGGTTACAGGCCAGTTAGTCATGTTCATCCCTAATAATTGGGTAGCTTTTAAGCAACCGTTCAACAACAATGACAACAATGAATTCAAAGTGGTCGGAAAGTTCAGTGGCACTGGCAGTGACAGCGCCACGTACCATTGCATCCGACTCCCAGGAATCAGGTACGATTCTTCCTTCGAAAAGTCTTTCTTTCCAAAGAAGAGTATTTGACTGCATGTAAGGTTAACCCCGTCGCAGCTGCCAGGTGGAGACTCCCTTTCCCCCCTATCAGTCCGATTCAATGATCGGCCCTGTCGGCTTGGCCTATCCTTCGGTGTATGCGCCCTTCCATGATTCGCACATTGACCGTCATGCCGCATAAGAAACTCCCAATAAGCAGGTTACAGGCTTCCCCATTTACTGGACCCAAGAGTCCCCCCCATTACGCAGGTGACGCCCCTGGCGAGCCACTGGACTCCGCTTCTCATGACGGATACCGGGACTAGACTATATGATACCTCATTAAGGGCTCCTCTGTGGACTCCATTGGGCTCGGACTGGTCCACGCCCATAACCACTAGCTTGCCGATGTACCGCACCTATCTCATGCACGGGTCCGAGCTATCTCACGAATCGCCCGGTTGCTTGGCCAGTGCTGCGGGTGACGATAGTTCCAATTTTCCGGGACGTCGGACTAGTTCCGACCCACCAGAGGCGATTTTCTCTTTCGGCCGGGCTCGTTCAGGGCCCTGCGGACACGCTCTATGGCTGTCTACGGGGATCTACGGGGCAGTACTACTTACTGCACTTGCCTTGCCATCATCTGAACCTTTGAGCCGCCCGGTCATCCACCTACGTCCGAACAAGGTATACGTACACAAGAGTGATCATCTATCGTAGCATGATAATAGCTTATATACAGATGTAGTATATACAGAAATAATGGTCATGACGTATATATGGTTTTTACATGGGATCGGAGTGACAAGACTCTGGTACGGCCAGCCATGTGTGGGCGAACCTAGCCATCGCTGCAGCCACATTTCCCGCATTCCCGGCCATTTGCTGTACAATGCACGGGAAACCTGCTTTGGTGGCGGGCCCTTCACCAGGGCAGAGGCCGTTCTCTGCGGACTAGTACCCGATATCAGTATCGGTGTAGCCCTGGTGTGAGATATATCACAGCCTGAGATTGTATATACATGCAGCAAAGGTTTGCAGCACAGAGATGAATTCGAAGGTCAGGAAGGTCGTTCGATTTCCGATGAGGTGACATGCTGACTTCGGCGATCGGATAGGACCAGGCTGTCCATGGAGATGGCTGTCCACGGGTACTGCGACTGCCGTCGACTGTAGGCGGGGGCAGCACGTGTCACATCTCCCGTGATCTGGTTGGGATCAACAAAGGTCGGGTAGGTGTCCTGATCCGAGGAGCTCGACTCCGCCGGGCGGGTATGGACCAGTGAAACTAGTTTCCTCAGGACGCCGAATTCCAGCTTCAGCTTCACACTGTAGACTGCAGCCTTCAAGGTGGTCTGGAGTGTGTAGAGTCCGACATACTCCAGAACCAGGAGCGCGATATCTAGGAGAATGATCACCATGTTGATGGCTATTAATTCATACATGGTCTTATGCCGTTCAGCGTCCTTTTCGGGCCGCAAACGTAGCAGCTTCAAAGTCTCGGCGATGTAGATGAGCGAGATGAGAATCTCCTGTGCGCAAAACCAAGCCAGCTGCATTCGCTCCATCACATTGAACCCCCGAATCACGGGTGTGGTGCGGACATAGATCGTGCAATAGGTGAGCACGGTCGTAGGAATAAGTAGGACAATCGTGTCGAAGATAATCAGATACAGCACCCGCCGCAGCAGCGTTTGGCTTTGTACGACCAAGTGGAGCCGGGAGTAGAGGACGATGGACTGGCCGGGGACCATGAAGTAAAAGCCTATTGTAGAAAAGGTGACTGCAAACCAGAGAGGCCCGATAGCGAAGAACTCTAGCAGAAAGCCGATTGCTTGGGGGATGACGCCAAGCACAGCGGAGAGCAACATGGCCCAGAAATAGAGACCGCTGTAGCGAGTGAAGGTGAGGAAAATGAGAATGACGAGTTCCACAGCATTATACAAAGCAATTGCACAGAAGACTGCCATCATGATCTTGATGGCCATGCTACCACCCTGGTAACCTCCAACGAGGCCCTCGGGCGGTTTGGAAAGAGAATCCCACATGTTTGGGGACCGGTGACCTCGATCACAAGGTCAGACTGACAGAGTAGATTTACACCACCTTCCCAGGAAACGGTCACAGGACGAAGGCAGTAGACCGGTTGTAGATTCCGATTGCGACGGGTTTAGAAGGTAGCGCCATGTCAAATCGGTGTCGCAGTCCAGCAAATCGGCCTATACGTCCCAACAAGCGAAAAATGAGACGAAGCAGAAGTACTTGTGAAGCCAAACCACGTCTTCCTTTGCATCCTTATCTTCCCAATCGAATGACTGGCCAGCCGATCGCAAGGAGTCTCTGGAGCCTCCTAGGTGCCAGATTAGCCTTCTTCAAGTGAGGCGCAGCGTCCGTTTTACAGGACAGCCATGAAACGCACACAAGCGCCAACTTCTCAATACTGAAGTCAAGGGCAGAACGCTAGTGGGAGGAAAGGAGACTCTGGTGGCGATGTTGAGTGATTGTTCGCACCGTTCGTCGCAAGTTGAAGGGGGAGAGGACGTCTTCAAGGGCGACAAGGGGAAGGATCGGAAGGTTTTGGAGCGGCGCCACTGAAGGTCTATTTTAATCGTATCGCTGAAGGAGCAATCAGAACGAAGAGTGAAAGAAAGATGACGGCCAGTAGAGGAAAGAATAGAGTAAAAGAAAGAAAGCCGTTAACACCCGGAGGTGGGGGTTTGGTTGTTAATTCCGAAAGATTGAGAGACTAAAAAGAGAGAAAAGAAGATGAAAGAGGGAAAGGAGCGGGGAGGCGAAAGAAGAGCGACAGAGAGCGAGCGGAGAGAAGGGAAGAGGAGAGAAGCGAAGGAAGAGAAGGGACTAGATTATTGGATTATGGAGTCGGGGGGTGGGAGATGGGGGGGAAAGTGGTTGGAAGACTTCGCTGGGACTAGTCAGGAAGAAGTCCGGGGTTGAACCCGCCTGCCTGCCTGCCTGTGTTCGGGGAACCTGGCATTTGCTGCGGCGGCGCCTCTGGGCAACTTTTGCAGGCTTGGGCCTCTGGTCCGGCAGACACAAACTCCGTGGGGGCGGCGGTGTTAAGGGTCTCCCAGCAGGTACCAGACCTACTCGACTAAGTAAGTAATCATGGGCGCATACTTTAGCGTACCGAATAACCCGCTGCTCTGGTTCTCCCCGGCTGGTTCATCGGGTCTTCCAATAGCCGAACTCAGCCAAGACTGTGGCTGGTGGTTTGGTATTTGGTATTTGCGAGGGTCACATGGTTCACCCGCTCTCCTCGTCTAATTTCCCTGGACTGTCGGTTCAACTCCCTTGCCCCCTCGTCTCCTATTGACTGTCTTGAACTTGTTCTTCGCCGTCTCGTCCGAAAGATACCCAAAATAGATATGAGCTACCCCGAGGTCCAACCTTTCCCTGTCTCTTTTGCTTTACCCCAGATTCCTGGTTCCAGTATCACGAACCAAAGAGCACAAACCCCCTTGGAACTTTAAACTTTGATGGATCTAGCATCTTCTCGTATACAGAGTACACTTCCCTCCATCTGCACAGATCGCGCAAGGATCTGCATAGTTGGGACTCAGCCGGGAACGAAAGCTGGCCAGTGCCACAACAAGCTGTTCAAGCCATGTGCTAAAATTCCGCATTCCATCGATCCCATTGTTATAGACCCGAAGCCACTGGTTTTCCTTAATCTATAGTAACTTGGCTTCGGATGAGAGCGCCAGCCTACTACAATGGCATGAACTCCTCTCGCATACTTTGATTTGCCTAGGCCGGTACCATTGTCTCCTTTCTACACATACTCTCAACATCCCAGTCCTCGCTGCCGACCCCATTCCGCACCACGAACAGTCCGGCCGGATCCCATTGGTTCTTGATTTGACGCAATCGGCCATAATGGTGGCCCCAGAAAGCATTCTGGAAGTCACTCTGATCGGGATCTGCCTCGTTGAAGTAGACACCACCTCCCTCGGGATCGATGGAGGCGAGAATGGGTGTATTGGTCTGGGACAGCGTTTGATGTGCGGCTGATTGAGCTTCGGGTGTGGGCGGGAATGATTGCATCAGGACTACAAGGAGGGACGATGACCGCCACAGCGGATTGACTGATGCGTCCTCGTCCTTGGCGTTGAGGTTAATCTGCCCTCCTAGCACATTGACCGTGATCAGTGCGCCAGGGTCCAACATCAACTTGGAAAAGCATGCTGTGAGTCTTGAAGCGCCGGCGGTGCTATTCATGAATGATTCGGATATCACTACGCTGCTTTGCAGGTATCCGATCCCGCCAATGTCCACCTGTTTTGGAATGGTGAGGAATGCGCTGATCGTGGAGTACTCGGCCAACTCATATTGATACTCGATACCAAACCAGTCAAGAAACCTCAGAAAGGGCAGAATCTGTTCCTCAACCAACTCTGATTCGGTGTCGTCCCAGACAAACATTGTCCAATTCACGTACCAATGGTAATTTGGCAGATGACCTACTATGTACTGTCCCGAATTTCCATTAACCGACATGGATTGCGTGAGTCGCACAACCTGCGCTACTGCTTGCCAGAAGACATCATTTGCTCGTGGATAGATGAAGTGAACGGTCGGGATAACCGCTGGAATATCCGGATATGCTCGCATCGTGGCCTTGGTGACAACGCCATAAGTGCCTCCTCCGCCTCCCCGGAGGGCCCAGAACAAATCATCATGTTGGTATTCATTCGCAGTGACTATCTCGCCCTGCGTTCATTAGCGCCATGAGAACCTAAGGAACAGTCCACGTACCTGTGCAGTCACAACCTCCATTTCTAGCACATGATCTACCGCCAGTCCATACATTGGACTAAGAACTGTTGACACTCCACCTCCCTGGAGATATCCTCCGGCAACCCCGACCGTGGAACATTCTCCGGCCACCACGATGAGCCCTCGAGCAGCAGCGGCGGCATAAAGCTCACCTACCATGACTCCGGCCCCTATCGTGACCGCAGGCACCCCACTGGCGTTGGGGTTATCCATTCCCAAATCCCCTTGGGAAGGCACGAAGTCATCATGGAAGGTTATGTCTTTCAGACGATTCGTGAGGATTTGGAGAGAATGGGGAGCACCGGAGCGACCAGTTGAGTCATGACCTGTATTCTTGATGACCAATCGAATATTCCTTTGCTTGGCAAATTTGACCACTGCGCAGATCTCATCGACTGAGTGGATCACTGCAGAGTATAACGGTATGCGACCTTGCCCGCACACCGAGCGCGGATTCGCCTCAATAGTACAATTCTCGTTTTCCCGGGGCCAGTTCTCCCAGTTGAAGCTCTGCAGAGCTCCTGTGGTGTTTGCATATTTGTCAGCGACGACGGACACATGTAGGCGTTGCTCATACTTGGCACCCTACCTGGCTGCTCTGCGCGCCAATTAGAGTCATACTGCAAGTGAACAAGCTGATTGCAAGAGGCTTGGTTGAAGAAGGGCTCATGGCATACATGGCCGATGGGGTAGACTCGAACTAAACGACCACTGATGGATTTATTCAAGTGTTTCCAATCATCCCTGGAAGGCCAGCATGCGTCACCAGGTTGACACCGACATTGCAAATCGGCTCTCACGACGGGCGATACTAGGAAAAGCAGCAATGCTAGAATTATCAGCATTATCGATCCGTAGTGATTGATGCAACTAACTCCCTAACAGTGACAAGGGTGGGAGCTACCTCCAAAGCATTGAGCGTATCGGGGAACGGCCCCTTCTGGGTCGGAAGGTCCTTCCTGTGTTGCTACTACTACTAGCGGTAGATTGCTATGGCAAGGCTCTCCTCATTTTGGCTCGACTATAATGGCCCCATTACTAAGGCAATCCTGACGCCCATAGGGATACCCCAGACGCTTATTTGCGGAAATTATCTTATGCTGTGATACCATGCTTTGCGCGGTGTATGCGTCGCTAACGTCTACGACACGACTTGGGGACAGGATGCACCCAAGGCGGGCCCCAAAGCGCCCTTATCAACACTCTTCTCTTAATAAGAAAATCGCCCACTAGTAACATTAGGAAGTGGAAGTAGTACAAATGTTCCATCAATCAGGTAAGCGGCAGTACGGCGGATAAGCTATAATTGACGCCTGATAGAAGGTGCCCCTTATGACGCTTGCCTTGCAGTTGCTGGTCTATATATAGATTTCAGGAGAAACGTATACACAAGCGCATAACGGGACTATTAACCTTACTTTCAAGAATACTAAACCCCAAGGTATTTGTAAATTGTCATTGGCGAATGTGAAGTAAAGCAGCATAGATTAAACCATCCAGCTCTGCTTAACGTAGTGTGGCCTCAGGCAAATTGGAGCCTGATCATTTTCATCTTCGCGACACTTCAATTTGCAACTCCACTCGTCCCCATTCCAGCTCTGCAACGACCCGCCATCACTGATTTTCTCCGGACTCCGAGGTACTACCGCTAGAGAGACTGTGCTTGAACCACTGTACGCCTGTTGTGATCACCGACAAATGCTCTCCACTTCGGTCGCGTCCCGATCGGCGCTGTCGCGCAACCTTCGGGGACTTGTGAAGTGGTCGCGCCAGTCTTGCTGGACGAGCTCTTCGCTGTCCTGTCTTCTCCACGTGAATAGCACCATTCCCGTCCCCGAAGGGAGCTTATACCGGGATCTTGAGCTCTAAAACGGTCTTCCTTTTCGTCCACATCGCTGTGCTGAAGGACATTGCTGCTCGGGCGCTAAGCTATCGGTTTTGGGATACCTGACAGTCGACGCTTGGCAATGACAGAACGCCGGAATCCATTCATCCGTTTAATAGGGAAGAGGGTGAAGAAGAACATGAAAAAGGAAATAAAAAGAAAAAGCAAGGCAAGGCGGGAGATGGTAAGATTCTGCAGCAAACTGCAATGCATTATGCAAGATTTTCTCCACGTCACGTTTCTGCAGCTCTTCATGAGCTCTCCAGTCGAGCAGTATCTGATCACATACCCCCGGTCGCATCAGCGACAATCCTGGTTTAGCCGGCTTACAGAGGTCTGCATTGGAATGTTATCTCTTCACCCCTCTTCACTCGTGTTCACTTCCACCAATGGTGAAGAGCTGGACAACAAGTGGTGGGCGAAGGAGCATTCAGCAGGGTGGCTAGGGAGATGATCCCTGTCAAGCTTGTGCATGCTGCTAACTCCTTGGCTCACGAGACAACGCCACTCATATCTTCACCGCGAGAAGTGCTCTCGAGGGAAGGTCTCCGGGAAGAAGAGCCGTCGGTCTCGCACCGCGAAACTCAAAAGGATCATCACTGAGACAGCGTCGAGTGGACCTCAACTGTTTGCCTAGGAACTCCCAACTCACTTAGTCTCGACTTTGTGGGCCTGGAATAACCCATAATATGTCCGCACGGCTGACACGACCCAAGACACGGCAGCCTACAACACTACAGTTTGAACCGTCTCTTTTTCCGTCTTTTAGGTTGGCCGGGAATGGTTATGGCGCAAACGTTGCGGGGTTGTCTTTCGTGTCTCACTGTCGATCGCAGGACTAGACTCAATGAGAGTCCCACTCGCCAAGCTTCTGTCAACTGCCTTTAATTGGGGCATCTGCTCTTCTGACTTGTGATCCTTTCGTCCTTGTGAGACACTGTTCTTATCGCTGTGTCACAGCTGCCGACAGGGTGGTAATCTTGAATATACAATGGCCTCGACTGATCAGACGTGGGAATTCGTCGTTGTGGGTGGTTAGTATGGAAGTCTCGTTCGTCGATCAGGACCTCACCTAACGATGCTATAGGTGGCCCGGCGGGCTGTGCCCTTGCTTCAAGGCTTGCTCGGTCAGCGCGACGGCCTCAGGTCCTGCTGCTTGAAGCCGGCCCTCGTAACGATGATCCATCACTGCGTGTGGACGGCCAACGATGGCAGACCTTTATGAATGGAAACTTGAACTGGGGGTACAAGACCACCCCACAAGAACACTGTAATGGCCGACAGATCGACTATTCTCGGGGCAAGGTCCTGGGCGGCAGCAGCGCCATCAACTTCGGTGTCTACACCGTGGGTGCGCGTGACGACTATAACCAATGGGCTGGGCTTGTTGGTGATGACCTGTTTCGCTGGGAGCGCATGCAGGCTCGATTCAGACAGCTGGAAACATTTAACGGTGCCATTGTGGACCCAAAGAATAGCAAATATGCAGCCCCGAGGACCTCAGACCATGGCTCCCAAGGGAGTCTGAAGGTCGGCTATGCTGCTGAGTGGGAGCAGGATCTTCCCCTGATGATGGATGTCTTCGAGCAGGCTGGCCTGGCTCGGAACCCTGACCACAACTCGGGAGACCCGATTGGCATGGCATTGGTCATTAATTCATCCCACCAGGGCCGAAGAGTGACAGCAACTGATCTTTTGGACGGAGCCCCGTCCAATTTGACCATCATAACGGAGACGCCAGCGCTCAGGCTCGTGCTCCAAGGCACCAAGACTGTTGGTGTGGAAACCAAGGGGGCAAAATGTATGCAATCGAGCTGTTCTTAAAGCCGAACCGTTCAACTAACCATGGCTTGTCGCTGCAGACTTCGCATCCAAAGAAGTGATTCTAACAACCGGATCACTGGACACGCCCAAGATCCTAATGCATTCGGGACTTGGACCAGCGGGACAACTACAACAATTCGGGATCCCCGTCGTCAAGGACATGCCTGCGGTAGGCCAGGGCCTTCGAGACCACTTTTTCGCACCGCTGTGCTTCCAACGCAACCCAACAACAAACGATCGCGATGCTTTCTTCGGCAACCCGGCCGCCATGGAGTCAGCTCTAGAACAATGGAGCAAAGATGGCACAGGGCCGTGGGCGCGGCACTCGTGCCAGATTGGCGCCGGCTGGCTCAAGTCCGACCGCTTGGTCGCATCTGAGGAATTCAAAGCACTGCCGCCGACAGTGCAGGAATTCCTACAACGCGACACGGTGCCACACTACGAGTTCATGACACACTTCCCGCTGCATCTCATCTCTCCCGAGCCTTTCAAAGATTACAGCTACGTTTGCATGCTCGTGTTTTTGATGAACGAGCAATCCAGCGGTGAAGTGCGTCTGCAGTCAGCCAACCCTGAAGACCCGCTGCTGTTTGATCCAAAGTTCTTGTCCCACCCGTTTGACAGGCGCGCATGTATTGAGATCTATCGCCACGCGCTGGATGTGACGAAGCATGAATCTTTCCAAAAAGACACCGTGTCCGCATTGATTGCGCCCCCGTCCGAGTCGGATGAGGATATTCTTGAGTTCTGGAAGAACACCCTCGGATCCAGTTGGCACATGACTGGAACGACCAAGATGGGTAAGTCCGGGGATGCCGATGCTGTCGTGGACAGCCGGTTCCGGGTATTTGGTGTCGAGAATCTGCGGATCGCCGACATGGGTGTGGTGCCTGTTTTGACGAACAACCACACACAGGCAACTGCGTATGTGACCGGTTTGACATGTGGAGATGCGCTGGCAGAGGAATATGGGCTTGATACTTCGGAGGCTCGATTGTAGGTGGTATCACAAGTCAGGAAGCAAGCCTTGTCAGGAAATGCGATTACTATGAATCACTAGCTCTCTAGATGAGTTTTTCTCATGAGGATTTATGTCAATCATAACTTCCTGCTCATATCTTTGGAGCTGGGACTCGGTGTATATGAATGAGATTATTTGAAGACGGCACCGGTAATTCTCTGCCTGATTCTCATCATTCCATCATCTTTCCGTCTTCATGGGGCCAGTCGTGTACCTCATCAACACGAAAGAGGCATTTTACCCCTACGTAATTAGGCACGTAAGTACAATTCCGAAATTGTGTAGAAGTCCATCCCACGCAATCTTCTACCCGTCCACCACATTTGAGCATAACAACCTAGACAACAAGACAAGAAAGTCTTCACTACTAGTTTCTCATCTTCTGCAACACTTACACTTGAAGAAACATTGCTCTATTTGCAAGATATACAAAACCCCCTACAATACTACACCTCCAAGCCGAAACAATGGACTCACCACACCAAATATTCCTCATCCCCGAGGTACTGGAACCAGTCCTCCTAAACCTAGACACAACCACCCTCCTCCTCTCACAACGCGTCTGCCACCTCTGGAACTCACTCATCAAAACATCCCCATCCCTCCAAACGGCCTTATTCTTCCGCCCTCAAAAAGAGTTATCGACATCGACACCGGCCCTGAAACCTAAGCGCACTGTAAACCCCTTCCTGAACAAGCTCCTGAAACACTTTGTCAGCAACCATGGACCAAGTTTCCACAGAGTTTTTAGTTCTTATCTCTCTCGATTCGGACCACAAAAGAGCAGTGATCCCTCCATCTCAGAGTTAGAACGTCGACACCCCTACCTCCGCCACGAAGCCAGCTGGCGAGAAATGCTCCTCCACCAGCCCCCAGCCCCGACTCTAGCGGTCAGTGACGATCTCATTCCCCTGAGCATCGGCGGGGTACCATCCAACGAGTCAAACGCAGTCCTGAGACTGAAGCATCTAGAGAGGCTTGTTCAGATGTGTTTCTCGCTCCCAGTGGGAAAAGTTCTCATCTTCTATCCTATGCATAATCCACCTTGGGGTCGCGCGCCGGTGTCATTTCTACGGAGATTTCTGGATACTTGTGACACTTATATAGTTCCGAGGTATTTTGTGCTGACGGGATTGTCTACGGTGGGAGATGCCCCCGTGGAATGTGGCTGGTCTGCGGGTCTCCCCTGGCTGACTGAGGTTGGGAGGTGGCTTAAAGAGTGGGAGGCTATACGGGAGAGCTGGAGGTTGGAGTATCTTACTCATTTTATGTACCTATATTTTTATGGAAGTTGAAGGGTTTATGGGAGGTTGGATGGTATGAAGTACTGGAATGGGTGGGATAATTGGGGAAGTGTGGATGTTTGCATCTGCGCTATATCATGGAAAGTGTGCGTATAACAACACCTGTTGGTGATATGAAGAAGTTGATCACAAGTGTATTAGACTGATGGTCAGCAGTGACTGGAATGGTAGTTAAGGTCTTGCTTGTCGAATGACAACTTTGCTGATCTATGTGCTCCACTACTATCCAACATCATTTAAGAATACTCACGTGGTAGAATATACAGATCATTGCAATCGTAAATAAGACCACGAACCAGGGCACTGCACTACCCTGAAGGGTGTATGAGAGCTCAAAAGAAGTAGCTCCAATCTAGGATAGTGTTAAACGGAGATGCAACCAAGTATGTACATACGAATCAAACACGAGGTGCCCAGCAACAATAGGCACACACTCTGCAGGCACACACCATTTCTGCCTGCACAGCATATAGATACTGTCCAGCGTGACCGCTCCTGTGACCGCCCAAAGCGGCAGAAACTAGTCTACCTCGACCAAAAAACCTCGGATTTAAGCGGATTTAAGAGCATACAGTCCCCCTAAAGTCAACTGGGGATTCTGTATGTTTTCTGACCGCCTTTTGAATTCTGCCGTCTGACATGCCAGTGCCTTGGGAAAGTACATGTTCGACACGTATTGTGCAATGTTTTAGACACTCCCATGCTATCTGATAATAGGCCTGCCATATGCCTGTATGCTAGTTTCAATGTCGAGGCTCTTTGTCGCATTCCGAGCAACATTCGACAGGATATTCCATGCTTTTGCGACCTCGATTAACATCCCGCGAGCGGCAGCTTTAATCGGGCCGTTTTACTTACATTTGATGATGGAGTCTAGTTAATAGGTCCTTCGCTCGGCGTGTACAAAGGGCGCTGAGATATCGATGGAGCTTAGTTCAAAACTGCTCGAAAGTGGAGCCGATACCTTGAATCATATAAAATTGACAAGTGACATTCTATTACGAGCTGTGCACCTTTGCAGGCCAGTCGTATGCCCATCCTATTTACTCGACGCTGACTTGAAAGCCCCACCACCGAACATGAGGTTGATATACCGTTTATTTTGATGAGCAAAGCCCCCAGCTGGCCTCTCGCAAAAGCTTGGAAAACAACAGGGTCTGGCGAACCGGAATTGGCCGCACCGCTGAAAGCTAAAAGTGATATATCAGCTAGAAACAATGACTTACAAGCTGTCTCAATTACGGTTTAATCAGATAGGCTCATTGTTTGAACGAGGCGGCATTTTCCTCAACTGTCCCAGAAGCCCTGATGATAGCTTCCCCAGGCTTGTCACAGTCGCGCTACGAGTTGGATGAGAACCTCGTTCAAGCCTTCCAAAATGGATTCGCAGCTGCCGCTGCCGAAGACACGCGTAATGAACAGACAGTAACCAATAAAATCGCCCTTGAGACCCTACAGCAGACCAGATGCTCATGGCTGTTGACACGGTTACTTAATTTTGACTCAACTGATGACTACAATCTGTTATTTGCCGTGTGGGAACATGTATACGGCCAAGGAAAGGATGCCAGGTCTTATTTTACCGAGAAGCGATCGTCGTCAAGCTTCATAGAGCTTGACAATGACATCAGATTAGAGGACCAGCCGATTCAGAAGATTGAAAAGGCAGAGCGGGACTACTTTCGGGGTAATACATTCCAGGAGGCTATTGCAAGGAGGCTAACACTAGTCTCGCGGTGGGGTTGCCAATACACGCCACCCCATCAGCAGCATCCCCGAAAAGCGGGGAAAGTTTTTTCACTGATTACAACTTGTGGAAGTGGATCATGCTTTTCTAAAGAAGAGTGAGATCGCATTTGCTGGCCCAAATGAGCTGAAGGTCTTCAGCTGGTGCAGCATTTTCACGGCCCACAATTGGACCGATCAAATGAGTACAAGGGGTCACACAAGCATGATTATTTGCAAGAATGGAATGAGAAGCATTCAATTTCTATGACATTACCACATCAATCATGACCTAATCAGAAAAGTGCTTCTGTTGCTCTATATGCTATCTAAAAAAGGATAAGTACATTTCTATAGGTGTCCCCGGAGATACTCGCCCAGCGCCATGATGGCCATGGCCTGCCCATATGGCATGGCTGTCAAGGGAATCTTCTTATAGAAGTCCAAAGAATCCCCCATGCCGGTACCAAAGCTCGTCTGCTGCAGTTCTCCGGTCTCGTCAACGGCGCTCAACACTGCCTGAATGGCCTTCTCTGCGACTACCCGATATTTCTTTGGCAAATACCTCTTCCTAACAGCCTTAAGGATACCATATGCGAAGCCTGCTGTGGCGGAGGCCTCGACATATGAATCAGGATGGTCAAGCAGGGTGTGCCAAAAGCCCGATTCCTCCTGCAGGCCCATGAGAGCCTCGCATTGGGCCTCTAACGTATCCAACAAGAACAGGCGAATAGGATCCCCCTCCTTCAAATCCAACAACTCAACAAACTCTGGGATAACCATAGTCACCCAACTATTACCACGTGCCCACCTCGCTCTAGCAAAGTTATGCCCACCATCCTCGAACGTCCAGCCATGAAACCACAGCCCGGTGCTCGTATCCACCAAGTACTTGACGTGCACCAACGTCTGACGCTTGGCCTCCTCCACATAATCCGGTCGATTCAGCAACTTTCCGATTTTTGCCAACGGCATGACGGTCATCATCAACGTATCATCCCACAACTGCTGGTAATTTTCCGTGAGGTATGTGGCGTGCTGCATCCCTCCCTGCTTGGTGCGCGGGAGTTCATGCATGGCCCATTCGGCCCATGCGTCCAGCCAGGGCAGGTAGACAGGGTTTTGCGTCTTCTCGTATACGTATGCCAGAGTAAGGAAGACGGCCATGGTGTTGATGTTCTTAGTGGTACCGCCTTCAGCGAAGCGGGCGGCGAACCAATCCTCGATAATTTGCAGGAGATGCGGAGAGCCGGTCATTTCATAGTACTTCCAGATGCCATAGAGGCCGATTCCATGCGTCCATTCCCAGCCATGCCAGGACTTGGTGTCGATGATGCGGCCATCGGCGAGGGGGAGGAGGAATTGACCGGTTTTGTCTTGGATGTTGACGAGGTTGGTGATGAGAAGGTCAATTTTGGATCGGACAGCGGGAGGAGATGTAGAAGCCATGATGAGAGATGAGGAGTTGAGTGGTATTACTGATGGAGTTGTTGATTGTGCTACACTCTGGTGATGCTGGTGTCTATAAGGTGGGATGGATCACCCCTCGTGTCGAGCTTCAGCAGCAATGCGGGGAATGTCCTCGGGCTAGCTTCAGCCGAGCAGCCACGTCTGAATCATGCCAAGCTCGCTCGGCAAACAGAGAAGATTGGTCGTGTAAGATGCTAAAGTGAGGATAGGCTGTGAAGCGCCTTTTAAGCGAAGGGCTCGGGCCAATTGTCCCCGCGCGGGGGCGGCAGGGTCCGCCCCCGGATTGTACGCGTGGAGAATCCCAGCCAGCAGCCATCCCTGGCATCAGACTATCAGACTATCAGACCTGCTCATCCTCTCTCTCATTGGAGTGAAAATACAGCCACGGAGCAGCCACTCGTGCCCTAGTCAGACTCTATCTCCCGCATGACCGATATAAGGGTGTCCGGGTCCCCCAGCCGGGGTTGACCCTCTCCAACCCTGGCAATTCTGGCAGGCAACATGTCCATGGAGAATATTAGCTCGACGCCCGCTGGCGGGCCTGATTCTAAGGGAGCTTCCACTACTGTGGAGGATCACAAGCCGCCGCAGGATGTGTCCCATGTCGAGCGGGTGCTGTCACCCTCCGACAAACTGAAGGCCCCGATCGATGCGAACCGCGTCGACAATGAGGTGCTGGAGTATGCCGCGCGCGGCCAGATTGAGGTCGATGAAGCCGAAAGTCGGCGTCTTCGTCGCATGATTGATCGTCGTGTGCTGGTCATCATGATCGTGACATACTTTCTGCAGGCCCTGGACAAGGGTACCATGTCGTTTGCTTCCATTATGGGTATTCGCGACGATGCCCATCTTGTGGGACAACAGGTGAGTCTGAACATATATCTGCTTATGGTCAAGCACTAATTAAGTAGTACTCCTGGCTCACAACCTGTATCTACATTGCCGTCCTCATTGTCGAATATCCCACCAACTGGATCATCCAACGCGTCCGCATCGCCAAATACCTCGGCTTCAACATCATCTGCTGGGGCACCATCCTAGCCCTGCACTCGGCATGCCACAACTTCGCCGGTCTAGTGACTGTGCGCACTCTGCTTGGTATCTTCGAAGCTGCATGCCAGCCCTCCTTCGTTGTCCTTTCCGGAATGTGGTATAAGCGTGAAGAACAAGCTGCCACCGTCACCTTCTGGTACACCCCAGCCTCTACACCCTAATCTACGTATACTAACAAGGTATAGGTATATGATGAACGGCGGCCAACAGATCGTCGGTGGTCTCCTAGCCTACTGCTTCAGTCTAATTGGCTCTGATCGCGCGCTCAAATCCTGGCAAGCGCTCTTCCTCACGTACGGCTGCATTTCCGTGCTCTGGGGGCTGTTTGTAATCTGGTGGATGCCCGATTCCCCCATGCGTGCTAAATGCTTTACCGAAGAGGACAAGCACAAGATGGTGGAGCGTGTGCGTGCCAACCAGACCGGACTCCAGAATAAGAAGTTCCGCGCGTATCAGATGTGGGAAGCGTTCCGGGATCCGCAGATGTACTGCTACTGCGCGATTCAGATCTTTACCACGCTGCCCACGAGTGGTCTGGGGGCGTTTGCAAATATCATCATCAGTGGGTTCAACTTTACGGAGTTACAGACGCAGTTGTTGGCGATGGTACTGGGCTTTTACATCATTATTGTGTTGTTGACGAGTGCGTGGTTGGTCAAGAAGTTTGAGCAGAATTTGCTGGTGATGTTGGGATTTATTATTCCGTGCGTCCCCCCATTCTTCTCGTATCTTATTCTGAGGTGTGATACTAACAAGATGTAGGTCCTTCGTCGGAACTATCGTCCTCATGACAGTGCAGAATCACTCCCTCAGCACCAAAGTGGGTCTTCTTATCAGCTACTACATTACGCTGTCGTTCTGGTCTGCCCAGAACTTGGGCTTGTCCATGGTGACGAGGAACATTGCCGGCGCTACTAAGAAGTCCACTGTTGTGGCTGCGACGTTTGTGTCTTGGGCTGTTGGAAACGCCATCGGTAGGACCCCTAGCTTACACACTATATCTCTCGGAGCCTTACTAATGAAGTAGGCCCCCAAGTGTTCCTCGATCGCGACGCCCCGCGGTACTTCATCGCCTTTGGTGTGCACCTCGGCTGCTACTCAGCCATGACACTGGCGGTGATCTTCCTCCGCTTCTACCTGATCCGGGAGAACAAGAAGAAGGACAAAGCGATGGCAGAGATGGGGATTGCACTGGATGGAGAGGACCACCTAGCGAGGGCATTCGAGGACCGAACAGACCGCGAGAATATCCACTTTAGGTATATTTACTAGGCCATAGCTATCATCCATCATTCATACAAATCAAGCATCTTATACCCTTCATCCGCCCCACCCACTATATACACCCATACCCTCCCAACATACTTGAATAGTATATAAATCACTTCCTCTCAAGATCAGCCACCAAATCCTCCACACTCCTCATCTCCTTCCCATTATTCTCCCCCACATCCAACGCGACCAACACCCGACTGACACAATTATACCCGGCAACCCCCGTGGTCAACTCCACAATCTCCCGATCCGACAACCCCACCTCCTTCAACTTCTCAAACGTGCTATCCTGCACCTTCACCGTCCTCGTCATCTCATCCACATACCGCACCACCGCCTTCTGCACACTCGTCAACTGACTTCCCTCCAACTGCTCATCCGCCTTCGCATCCCCCTCAGCCAGAGAGGGGAGTGTCCGCACCGCACCCAACTCCGCCCCCTTAATCCCCCCCTTCAGCGCCAACGGCGCATGCGCATTCCACTCGTAGATGGCATTGGTGAGCACGGCCACGCGACACACGGCGAGCTCGAGCAATCCGCCGTCGATGATAGTTTGCGTGCGGATGGCGCCCAGGAAGCTGTTCCAGCCGTCGGCGACGGGAGGGGAGTGTAGGAGGGAGAGGTCGAGGGGGATGAGGGGGCGGGGATGGCGGCGGGCGGCGATGCGGGAGTAGATTTCGGTGGTGGGGAGGTCGGTGGGGTCTGGAGGGGTGGAGGGGGCGTAGGGGAGACGCATTTTGCGGGTTTGTGTGAAGTTATTGGGTGGGTTGCTGGGTGGTTTATGTTTTGTTAGAATTGTTTGGTGTAGGAGGGGGGAGGGGGAATGACTTACAGCTTGAAGAGGGAGGGTTTGGGTCGTGGCTTGGGGAACGTAAACATTAATGTGGATGGAGGGGTGGTGGGGTGGGGATGGGGGAAGGTAATAGTAGTATTGTATGTTGGAGTGAGTTTGGGGATTATGGGTTGGAACCGTTTATCCGCCCGACCCGAAGTTCGTTGCCGAGTGGTGCGGGTTGCGGGAGGTCGGCTGTGTAGATGCCGATACTATCTTTCTGGGTTGGGTTTGGGGTGAGATCTGGGGGGGAGGAGTAGCACTAATGGTAACTACTTACTGCTAATGTTTACCATTGTTGGTGATTAATTGCTACCTGCTTACTGGTACAGGGTGAGTCTGGGGTGCGGGGATCGTGCGTCGGCGCATTCCTGAGTCTGCAGGGGTAGAGCAGTCATACTGGATTCGGAAAATAGTGAGGTTGCTGATTGTGGAGGATTGCAGTAGATAAAGGCTGTCAGTACTAGCTGGTACTCCACTCAGTCCAGCTAATTTTTGACAGACGCAGCACTGTTACTCCAGTAATAGATTCGTGAAATGGATCTATCGTCGATTTTAATCTATTCCAATTCATGGATATATCACCGAAGTTTCTCACATACCATCTCTGCAAGGGACCCCCTCGCTGATCCCTCACGTCTGTCTCTGGCTTCCCACCAACCCATGTCACATAGTGGCTTAGTACTAACCATTTCAACCATACAGCACCATTCCAACCCCAAAGCCATCGGGATGATCCACGTCTATTGAACCTTGTTTCCCGCCATGACAGCTACTAGACTTTCCAGCCGTCAGCTTGGCCGAGGATCAAGCCCTGCAAGGGCGATGCAAGGGGTGGATGCAGAAACAAGTATCAACGTTCCAACGTCCGTTGCAATGGAACATGTCTGTCTTTACATGCATGACCCTAGCAGGTAGCTTCAGATAGAGACATGCTGACCGCCAGGACAGTATATAGCCTCTTTACTAGACACTATTCTAGATAGTAGGCCTGATACTTTCTTTTCTCACCACTATCACAAGTAGTATTACCATGAAGTGGCTCAATCTCCTCCCCATAGCCTTAGGGCTAGGTACCACACCCTCCCCACTACCACCTCTACACATCCATCAAACCATACTAACTAAGCTGATTACCAGCCAACGCAAGCATCATCTCCTTCTCCCCCCCGACCAACCCAGACATCATCTACAGCCTCACCATCCCCAACACCACGACCCTCTCCACCCCAGGTCCCATCTACATCCAAATCACCGCCCCAACCTCCATCCAATGGGTCGGCCTCGGCCAAGGCGCTCAAATGACCGGCGCCAACATGTTCATCCTGTACACCTCGTCATCCACCAAAATAACCCTCTCCCCGCGCTCCGGCCTCGGCCACTTCGAACCCCAATACACAAGCAACACCCAAATCACCATGCTCCCGGGCACCGGCATCTCCGCCATCAACTCCACCACCGCCGCCCTCACCAACAGCTCATCCTCCTCTGACAACACCAGAACAACCATGACGGCCAACTTCCGCTGCGACAACTGTCTCACCTGGCAAGACGGCACCGGCACGATGAACCCCAAGGACCCTAACTTCCCATTCATCTGGGCCTATCGCGAGGGCGTCCCCATCAACTCGGCGGCCATGGACGCGGACATCTCAATCCACGACGACATGGGTGGTATCCAAGTCGACCTCACTCGGGCAGGTATGCCCCCGCAACCTAACACCTCCAATACCGAGGACGACCAAATAAACCCCTTCACCAACTATAACCCAGCTACGGACTCCGTCCCCGTACAAGCCCCCAGCACACCTACCTCCCCGCTCCCCAACCTTACTAAAATGACGCATATCCTCATCACCCACGCTACGCTGATGTCCCTCTCCTTCGTGCTCTTCTACCCGCTCGCTGCTCTGCTCATGCCACTCCCCTTATCCCTCCCTGTCTCGAAGTTCCAGCTCCACATGCCACTCCAGATCTTCACGATGCTCATGACGCTTGCTGGCTTCGGATGCGGAATTTACCTCGCGTATGAGACGGGGCAGTTGAAGACGGCGCACCCTATCCTGGGGATTATTGTGGTCGGGGTGTTGGTGCTGTTTCAGCCGGCGATGGGGTGGTTGCAGCATTGGGGGTTCTTGAGGACGGGGGGGAGGACGGGGTGGGGGGTGTGTCATAGGTGGCTTGGGAGGGGGGTTATTGTGGTGGGCGTGGTTAATGGGGGGATTGGGTTGCATGCTGCTAGGGGGATGGGGATGGCGCCGTTGGGGGCGGTCATTGGGTATGCGGTTGTGGCGGGCGTGGTTGGAGTGGTTTATGTGGTGGGTGTGCTGGTGGGGTGGGTGGTGGAGAGGAGGAGGAAGAGGGTGGAGGGGGAGAGGGTAGATGGGGAGGGAGTTGGGGAGGTGCAGAGGGGGGCAAGTGTGGAGGGGAGGGATGTGCGGGAGAATGATGGGGAGAAGGGAGGGAGTGTGGAGGAGAGGGATGGTTAGGATGTTGGTGGTGGTGGAATGAGTGTAGGTTGAGAAGGGAGATATGCTAGTGAGATATAGTCTTTTCAAGGATCAAGGGTCGGACTAGTGGATCCCACGTGGTGTCAGCACTTTATTTATACCAGAATACTACTACTACAATTACTTAGTTTCCATAATTAGATTGAATAATCATTATTATCTATACCGTAATCTATATCATAGCCAACATTCTAAGCTAGCTTAGAACTTAAGAACAGCCTTACCCAGGTTCTTTCCATGGAAAATGCCCAACAATCCCTCGGGCGCATTCTCAATGCCCTGCGTCTCGTGGATCAAAGTCTTGAACGTGCCCTCCTTGATCCACTTCTGCACATTCTCCTGATGCTCCTTAGCATACTTATCACCCATGCCCTTATCACCGACAATGAAACCGCGCATATCCAGACGCTTGGTCAACACATTGGTAATGTTCTTGATGGGATAGCCACCACCGTTGTACTGCGAGATCATACCACAGACCACGACACGACCGAAATCATTCATCGCGTTGAGCGCAGCCTCGAGGTGCTCACCACCGACGTTCTCATAGTAGATATCCAGACCCTCGGGGGCCAGACGTGCCAGCGCATCAGCCGGCTTCTCCGTCTTGTAGTTGAATCCACCATCGAAGCCCAGCTCCTTGATGATGAAGTCGAGCTTCTCATCCGATCCGACAGATCCAATGACCTTCAGACCCTCGTGCTTAGCGAGCTGGCCGACCAGCTGGCCGACAGCGCCACTAGCGGCGGAGACGAAGATGGTCTCGCCCTTCTTGGGCTTGCCGATCTCGTAGAGGGAGGAGTAGGCAGTCAGACCGGGCATGCCGAGGGCGCCGATGAAGACGCGGAGGTCCTCGATGCCGAGGGGGTTCTCGAGGGCGCGGACGCGGGGGAGCTGCTCGGCGCTGACGGAGATGTACTGCTGGATAGGGAGGAAGCCGATGATCAGGTCGCCCTCCTTGTAGGCGGGGGTGTTGGAGCGGAGGACCTTGGCGATGATGCTGCTGTCGATGGGAGCGTCAAGGGTGAAGGCGGGAGAGTAGGACTTGATGTGGGCGGGGCGCATGCGGCCGCGCATGTAGGGGTCGAAGCTGGCATAGAGGGATTGCACGAAGATGCCGCCCTCCGGGGCCGGGGCGGAGGCGTCGTACGAGGCCTGCTCAACGACGACGTCCTGGCCGGGGACGAAGTAGCCGGAGGGGATTTGCTTGAAGACGAGGCTTTGGTTGGACATGGTTGCGATTATGGCTTGGATTTTTAGTAGGTACTTCGAGTAGAGGCAAAAGGGTCTGACGTAGGTTTATATTTCCTGCGGTGGAATCTCGATTACAAAGCATCATGGATGATTCTTCTGTGTATTGCGCCCCCCAAGGCAAACAGAAGCTTCTCGAGACGAGGATTGCATTTTGAGTTACCTAGGCTCTTACCGAAACAGGCTGGTGTGGGTGGGTTTTCACCAGGAACAACGGACAGATTGGTGCAGAAGCTCCGTTGAACCACGGCTCTGGTGGACCGTGCCGGTGATGAGGCAATCGGGGGATATGCTTGTTCGGGGCATCAACCGGTTCGGCATGATGGCGGCGACTCCCTGCTCGGCAAAGTTAGGATTTTCTTCATCAGTGTGTAACAGATCATTCTGGACATTCCAGAATACAAGTCTTACTGTGTAAAAGATATCCATCCGATAGTATCCCAGCTACAGAAACGCATCTCCGTGAAGGATTAGTTATGTCATACTGGCGGAGCGGATCTTAGAATCAGGAATGGAAGCCGGCGGGTTCCCACATGGCGGGGACTACGGTGTAGAGTTATGCCCTGGGCCGCGGGATAAAGGGACAGGCGGGGGATTCAATGCAGACGGTGAAACTGATTAGTATTCAGCGGCCGATGCTTATCAAGCAGAAATAGAAGGTGTTGGGACTGAAGAAAATCCCCAAGATACCTCGGCAGTGGCGGATGTTGAGGTTGATTTGAAGTTATCTCCATTATCCCCGGCATTAGTCAGCATAATCCGATTTTTTTTTTCCCTCGGAAAAGATTCGGTCTTCGGCATCAGCAGATTTGGCTTTTATTTACTGCATCTCAACCACACAATTCTTGAACTTTCGACTCGGAACGCCCTTCTCAAACAGTACATCCAACTCTTCAAAGGTCTTCCCTTGTGTCTCTGGCATACACCAGAAACAATATCCCGCGCACAGCGCACCCAACCCCGCAAACAAAAATCCCAGCTTGCCCCGCCAATTCCCCTCGTCTTCATTCATCGCATACGGAATCACCACCGCAAACACTACCGACCACACAAAGCAGCTGACTGTGGCCAGCGCAATGGTCAGTCCCCGCAATCGCGCCGATGATACCTCTGCCAGCAGCACATAGCAGAACGGGCCGAGACTGAGATCATACACGAACGTGCAGGCCAGCATGAGCCCACACTGTCCCCATACCGTGGCAGTGTCTCGCGGAACAACATCGAGCACACCGATCAGGCACTGTACCACCGCCAATGCGGAGCATCCGAAGATATACATAGTCCGGCGGCCGACGTAGGGCAGTAATAGCCACGACAGACACGTCCCGACTAGTCCCAACGCCGTCAGTCCGATGTTCATCGAGAATGCATGCGACGAGTCCAAGCCCGCCAGCTCCATAAAGTGCACAGCGTAGTTGATGAAAAAGACATTTCCGGTGAACGCTTGCATGTTGTAGGCCATCACGCAGATCAGCAGCCGACGGAGGTTTGGCCCACGCAGACATTCCCGGTACGTCGGTCGGTCGGCCTGGAAACTGGCCTCTAGACGCAGCGTCTCTTCGATATGAGATAGCTGGCGCGACACATCTACAGCTGGGGTGGCCAGACGCCGCAGCGATGCTCGTGCCGCTTCGTTGCGACCATGCCGACATAGCCAGTATGGTGGATCGGGGCAGAAGAAGATCAGCGCCAGCATGATACATGGTAGCGCCCACTGCGTCGCGATAGGAATTTTGTACGACATGGTGGTATTAAGCGATTCCGTCCCTTTCAGAATGCCTGATGCGATGAGCGAGCCGATCGAGAAGGCGAGGTTGGTCATTGTAGCAGCGAACCCGCGGAGTGCCAGCGGAGTCACCTCTCCCACGTACGCGGAGGCACAGATGGGGTAAAATGCGATGATGCACCCATTGATGAGCTCGCCTACAAAGAGCTGAGCTGGCGTGTGACTGAAGAACTGCAGGAAGATAAATGCGATGGATAAAGACGAGCACACCGCTATCATCACTCGCGGACCAAAGCGATCGTAGGCAAAGCCCGAGCAGAGAGCGCCCACGATGGCCCCTACTAAGTTGGCGTATTGGAAGGCAGAGATCCACCGAGCCGCTAGGACGTATTCCCCATGGTAGTTGTAGCCGTATGTCTTCTTAAAGACGTCGAGACCAACCAGTCCTTTAACAATGCCGCCGTCCTATACCAGTTAGGGCTGCATCTCACATGGAGGATGAGATGACCTACAATGCCTTTCAGAATGGTCGCCTGTGAGAAGTCAACAATTGCTTTTCCAATGAACAGAATTCTCTTACTAGGTTCATGAACGATGCCCAAGCCACAGCCGGCCAGTGCAGTCGCATGGCTTCCCAGAACCCCAGCGCATGTTCCTTTCGAGTGAACTCCTGCGCGAACTCGGCTTCATCTCCCACACCAACCGGGATAGCCTGAACGACTGTGTGTCGCTTGTCATCTGGAATATTGCCCATGGCAGTGATGCTGGTTCAGCTCTTCGTACATCATGGAAATCCATCTGTATTTATGTGTGGCGCGCCTGCTGTCTTGGCCTTCTTGGCTCGGGTGGTTGCGCCAATCGCTTCGTACAACATCATATCGGTACCATTTAGTTATCCTACAGTGCTCAATGCCAATGTGCAGCTAAGGATATCTATATCTTTATTTGCTGAATCCATATCCACATCTGTAATGCCGTGCTAAGCACACTGAGACTTGATTGGCAGAAGGTATTGGGACACCCTCTTTTGAGGACCTTGAGGTTTCTGCCGAGACAGCTAATAGTTGGATGCTGGGTAGTAGAGCAAGTTATTACATCTTCTATCAAACATTCTTAGTCAAATGTATACCAACTACATGTTGAACAATACATCCTTGATTTCTGCTGGAAATTATGATAGTGCTTCTTCGAAATATTTCTGAAAACTTTTACTTACTATAGTTGAACTTGACATTGATTTTTCGAGTCCTTCTGAAAATTATACAATTCATTTCTACTAGTACATCAAGATGAAATTAGATACTAGGACCTTTATCATGTCTGCTATTGGAAAAATATCATCTTAGCACCAAGGATTTCGAGACGTGCCAATTACTGAAAGAGACATAGTCTGAGTTTTTATTATTCCAGAATTCGCAACGATGATCCGCTGGGTATATCTCAGGAACAATAACACCACACTAAGACGTATCTCTCCCCTCTGATGTTGTGATATTTCAAGTTGGTATTCTAACAATTGGCCACTGGAAACACACAAGCCTGTACAGTCTCGGAGCGAAAGTCCCATGACCAAACTCGGCTGCGAGGCTATCCTCCATCCTAGCCAGTTTGATCAAGCTGAATGTTTCAGTAACCGCTTCCAGCAGGGTTGCGAGTAGATCAACCCAGCGTAAATTGTCGCATTGGCCGTCTTGCTGAAGGCACCGACAATAGTGGGCATGTTCATCGGCAGGTTTCTCCGCTGCTCCGTAGGATTAGTCAGCATCTGCATATTCTTGCTCACAGAAGCAATAGAGAAATTTAAGAATAAGCAATGCTCCTGTGACCTAGTTAGTTTGATATTTATTTGCTGTTTTAATCACACTCGCTTGACGCGGTGTTTGCACTTTGCGCTCGAGCCAGCTGGGATCCTCGCCACAGAACACCTGCCGAGAGATACTCCGGCGATCTACGGACAATCTAGACGCACGCACGCAAAGGGTCCAATCATCAAGATGTGCATCTATCATGTGTCTACTTGCTGTTAAGGCTACCCAGGCGCCGGAGAACGCCGCCTCAGGCAACAGACCGGAGCCACCGGCTGGCAGCTGAACTTGAAGGCGGAAAATCTCCGACTGGAGGCAAAAGACGCCGTCCGTGCCTCGTGTCACTCATGTCGATAACATCACAGCGCACAGCTCTTCCACGTTCCAGCTGTGTGACGCTTGTCAAGGCGGCATGCTGCAGGTCAACGTGATTGGAAGGTGAGACAAAGACGGCAATTCAGGCGTCCGACGATCAAACTGGCGTCCACTCACTGTCGGAGCTAAACAGTTCCCATGCGCACCGCAATGACAAACTAGATTTCAAGGTGCGGGGAATGTCAGCAACCTGGCTGAATGCGGCCAGCATATAGAGTTCAAAACAACGGCTTTGGCCGACTATCATATGGCTAGATTATTTCATCACTCGTAGGCCATTGCGACGGTGTTCTTATATAGTCCGGTCATGCCCTCTATCTTTTGTCTGCTTTCTGTCATTTCCATCACCATACTTAATCGCAATTTGTAGACATCATGGCTTTGGATTTTACAGTGAGTGACTAATTAACAGTTCTCCCATCTGCATCCGATCTAATAGACCAGACCTTTCATAATGTTATCGACAACGAATTGACATCCACGACGCAAACCCGTCATGGAATTAACCCGGCCAACTGCCAGCCCAACCCCGAGGTGCCAGTCTCGACGGCAGAAGATCTCGATCGCGCAGTGGATGCTGCCAGCCGAGCGTTTCGTCAATGGTCACGGACCTCGTTTGACGAGCGTCGCACTGTCATCCATTCCTATGCTGATCTCATCGCGGCCAATAAAGAAGGATTGGCGGCACTTCTGTCCCGCGAGCAGGGCAAATCCCTGAGCCAGGCATCGACCGAGCTGGACATGGCCATTCAGTGGACCCGTTCGCTCAGTACCATTGCCATCCCCAAGACGGTTGTCAGTGAGACAGAAGACCGCGAAGTTATTCAGCGCTATATTCCCATCGGTGTGGCCGCCGCTATTGTGCCCTGGAACTTTCCCGTACTGTTGGCTATCGGCAAAATTGTCCCGGCTGTATACACGGGTAACACTATTATCGTCAAGCCCTCCCCATACACGCCATACTGTGATTTAAAGCTGGCAGAACTGGCAGCCCAATGCTTTCCGCCGGGCGTGGTGCAGGCGCTTAGTGGGGGTGATGATTTGGGGCCGATGATTACCGAGCACCCGGGCATTCAGAAGATTAGCTTCACGGGTTCAATAGCTACGGGTCAGCGTGTCATGGCTAGTTGTGCCAAGACTTTGAAGAAAGTGACACTGGAATTGGGCGGGAATGACCCCTGCATTGTCTGCGAGGATGTGGACATTGATGCTATAGTTCCCCAGGTACGTCGCATCATCTACGCTCCTTTAGCTCTCCTAATTGTATAGATTGCCTTTCTCTCCTTCCTATGCTCCAGTCAGATCTGCATGATGATCAAGCGCCTGTACGTGCAGGAGAAGATCTACGATGAGTTCCGCGACAAACTTGTCCAGCATGTTCAAAGCCTGAAGATGGGCGAGGGGACCGAGCCGGATGTATTTATTGGGCCTCTGCAAAACAAAATGCAATACGACAAAGCCACCGATCTTCTTAACAACATCCATTCCAGCGGTTTCAGCACCCTCTCCAGCCATTCCATCCCAGACCGAACTGGCTACTTCATCACTCCGACAATCGTCGACAACCCGCCTGAGACATCCCGCGTCGTCCAGGAGGAGCCATTCGCTCCAATCCTGCCGCTTCTCAAATGGTCCGACGAGACGGACGTGCTTGCGCGCGCCAACAACACCGATTACGGCCTAGGGGCATCTGTCTGGAGCCGGGACCTGCAGCGCGCACGACGCATGGCAGATCAGCTCGAGGCTGGCACAGTCTGGGTGAACTCGCACTTCGAATGTGCACCATCCGTACCATTCGGAGGACACAAGAAGAGCGGCCTGGGAGTCGAGTGGGGATTGAACGGACTGACAGGATGGTGCAACTCGCAGACTCTGTGGTTACCAAAGCTTTAATCAATTATCTGTATTTAAGGATCTAATGCAATCAATTCTCACACAACCGGCCACCTCGCACCCACCTTCCCCCCCAACCCAGCCCTCTCCACGACCTCCCTACTCCTCCTCTCTGCCTCCCTGACCACCTCCCCCTCATCCATCGTCACCAACTCGCCCTCCCTAACCACAACCCTCCCGTCCACCATCACAAACCTCACATCTCTCCCCGTAGCCGTATACACCACCGCACTAACCGGATTGAACCACGGCTGCATCTCCACGCCCCTGGCATCAATCGCCACAATATCCGCCTTCTTCCCCGCCTCCAAGCTCCCAATACTATCCTGCAACCCCAGCGCCTTGGCCCCATTAATCGTCGCCATCTCTAGCACTTCTTCTGCACTCACAACCGTAGGATCCCCACTCACTCCCTTATGGATAATCCCCGCCAGCTTCATCTCCTGCAACATGTCGCAGGTGTTATTGCACGGCGCACCATCCGTCCCTAGCCCGATATTCACCCCGGCACGCTGCAGATCCGGCACACGACATGTCCCGGACGCGAGCTTTGCATTGGAAGTGGGGCAGTGCGCGACGTGCGTCCCGGACTTGGCTAGAAGGGAGATGTCCCCGTCGTCGAGGTGGACCATGTGCACTAGTACTGTAGATGGGGAGAGCAGGCCGACGCTGTCGCAGTACGTCATGGGGGTGTGGTCGACGGAGGAGAAGAAGTCTCGGTCTGCGGAGACTTCGGCGCAGTGCATGGTGATGGGGATGTTGTGTTTGGCTGAGAGGGCGGTCATTTCTTTGTAGAGGGAGGCAGAGACACTGAAAACATCGTTAGTTTGACCATCACCACCCAGATCTCCCTCATGGACCGGAACATAGAGAGATAGAAAAGGGAAATATATACCCCCCCGGCGTCCTCGCCCCAAACCAAACCCTAATCCGATCATCCGCCTTCCCATTCCACTTCTCCCACATCTTCATCGTGCCTAGCAACGAAGTCTCCCGATCCTCAATCAACCCCGGATGCATCGCCCACGCATCATCTTTCGCGTACCGGCCAGTATCCATGACGATCTTGCCCAAGCAGCCTCGGATCCCGCTCTCCTCGACGGCACGACACAGCCCATCAAACCCATACCTGTCTGCGAACTATATTCCCCTCCCCAAATATGAGTCATTAGCATATCTCTCCCTCTCCAAAAAACCACAAATCCAACAGAAAAATAAATGAAATGAGAAACACACCATACTCTCCAAAAAACACGTCGTTCCACTCTTCAACATCTCCGCAATACTCAATCTCGCAGCGGCGTACCCATCCTGGGGAGTGAAATTCCCCTGTAGGACCCAGATGCGCTCGCACAGCCAGGATACCAGCTCGAGATCGTCTGCGCAGCCGCGGAGGAGGGTCTGGGCGGTGTGCATGTGCGTGGAGATTAGCCCAGGGATGAGGATGTGGCCGGTGAGGTCGATTACTTCTTCGTCGGGGTATTTGGCTAGGAGAGCGGGGGTTTTGTCGATGTCGGTTATGTAGCTGGATTGCGTGCGGAGGGCGCCGTTGGTGAGGATTGTGCGGGTCGGGGAGAGAGTAAGGATTGTGGCGTTGGTGAGGAGCATTTTGATTTGTGGTTTGGTTTTGGGAATAGGAGTGGGTTAGAGTGGGATTTGAGGCTTGAAATCCGTGGGTATTAGTGATGGTGGTTGTGGTTTGTGTAGGGGGTATTGTTTTATAGATGGGGTGGTGGCGGAGGTCGCCGATGCGGGGGTGAAGGGGGTCGCCTGGGGAGTTGGGGATACAGATAAGATAAGATTATAGTACATATGATTTACTACTGTGTACACAAACACATTGCCGTTTGCTGGGTTGGCTTGTATCCCGCTCAAAAGTAGGAGTATCCTATACTTATAGAGTCAAACTTATGATAGTGTAGTAGTACGATATATCTCGAAGTTTGTTCCAGTTCTAGTAATTAAGGTACCCTCCATATACCCCGAAGGCGGGCGGCCTGGGTAGAAAACGACCATCCTTTCATTCATGTAAAGCAACACCGGATGTCAAGCTAATCTTAGAGAAATAGGGAAAGTGAACGACTGGCGGACTCTTGTTCTGGAAATATCAGCTGAAAGCAACCTCAGGAATCAATCCGAAACGTACCATATGAAGGATAATGTGCTGATTCACTGAAGAAGCACCCCTGTAATCAATGAGTCACGACCAACCCTAGATACTCTTATCGGGTAAATACCTACCTCGAGCCCTCAAGGATTGGGAGAAGGCTGTACAGTCTCGCCAAATAGGAAAATAGGTTGCTTGTTGCTGAAGTGGACAACATCGCCCATAATCTCCGGGACCTCGGGGCTCTCAAATGCTCTCTTCATCCCCTCCTCACTTTCCCAGTGTACTCGGCTACCAACGGCATACATAGGGGCTGTACCATCCAAGGACGGACCAAACTTGGTGACAGACCAGCTCTTGAGACCATACTTTGACCAATGCTTCTCAATTAGCCTCATGTGAACATTGGTGTAGTAATCGATGTCGTATTGGGCATCGGGCTCGTTGGGGAAAACGACGGTGATTGTATAAGTCATGTTTATGGAGATCTTGTGGATGAAAGTCTCTCTTCAGAGTAAACGTGTTCTGGAGTATGAAATGCTACTAAGGAAGTTAGGTGTTTTAACCCTTCTGACTGAAGGGCGAGGTCAGTCTTATGTAGGTTCCATCTTTGCCGCCCGGGTGATTTACATCCGCTAAGTCCGTAAGCTTACTGGCGTTTCGTAGACTTCCGGCTATTTATTGTCATTTATTCAAGGTTCCACTAAGTATGTGGAGAATATTTAGTGGCAAGGCCTACTCTAGATTGTGTCCGGAAATAT
Source organism: Aspergillus welwitschiae (assembly GCF_003344945.1). Taxonomy (NCBI): domain Eukaryota; kingdom Fungi; phylum Ascomycota; class Eurotiomycetes; order Eurotiales; family Aspergillaceae; genus Aspergillus; species Aspergillus welwitschiae. Next base: position 964,190 of record NW_020798697.1, read on the forward strand.
ACCGCAATATGACTGGGCGTCATCAAATAAATACATGTGAATCCACCGAACATATCCTCCTTGATCAGTTAGTTCTTGTCCCTTGACCCGAGTCTTCAAGCATAAGCAAGAAAAAAACTACTGCCATGCTGCTGAAACATAATTTCATCTTCGTCCTCTCTTCCTAGAGCATTCTCCCAAGCCGAGACACGCCCACCGGGTGGTTTTTATCATAGCTAGTTCATCCCTACTACAAACTGGCGCCCGTTTTTGATATTGTGGTCTCGTCTGCTGTTGGCGATGAAGCACTCCTGAATTCCTAGTCGATTGAAGCGACAAGAGAGGGTCCAGATTGTGTTGGCTTTTGAAAGGAGAATTCCAGTGTCTGGAAGAACACAGCAAAGCTCGAGACCTTGTTTGGTAAGGCGTCTGAGTTTGCAGGGATATCCTATGTTGGTGGTCACGGTCGTAAGTTAGCTCCCATTCAAAGGTGCGGGATTTCTACGAGGCTGGCAAAGTCGTGTCAGCCGTGTGCCATGGTCCTGCTGCCCTGGCCAATGTCAAGTCATCGAATGGGACCTGCTTGGTTGCAGGACAGAATTTCATTGGCATCTCTGACGTGGAGGAAGACATCCTCCAATTTAGCCGAGATATGTCCTTTGTGCTGGAGACGGAACTACGCAAGTATGAAGAATCTATGAGAAGGCCGTTGGCCCCTTCGGCGTCAAGGTTCTCACCAGTGGAGAGAACGGCAAGTTGTATACAGGTCAGAACACGTCGAGCTCCGCACTTGTTGGCGACAATATCATCAGAGCTGCTGGGATGTACTTTGCTGATGCTACTAAGCAATACCTTTTTTAGTATTTGGATTGATTTAGTGACTCTTATTCGAGACAGATGGGCTTCCATGATAGAACGCCAGTATCATGATCACTGGTTAGGCGGTTGTCCGACGAACCTTGAACGCACTATGGTGCACGACCCACTTGTAAATCTGATGCTGATATCTCTAGCCAATAAGAGCAAAATTGTCAGCAAGGTGCAGCCGCCGTTCAGAGCATTGATCTAGTTTACTGCAAGCATCGACCAATCGGGTTGAAATTGTAAGCAGATAGCGTTCTCCACTTCAGAGCCCAATGGAGCGCCTCTCCAGGTGCCAAAGCCGTTGCTGCGACATCGGGGCCGAGATCTCCTTGCACATAGTAGGATATCAAAAGAGCCAGTGCCTAAGAACCAGCTACTGTAGGATAGCGGCTGAATAAAAGTATGGATAAGGGTCCCAATTGGTCAATGGACGCTTCAAAATCAAGAAAAGCAAGTTCTGTACTCGCAATGGAATATTTAAAGTTCATCAACCCTTCATCAATACAGGTACAAGTTTTATTTATCAATTGAAGCAAAGATGCGTTCCCATACCAAAGGCTTCTCGCCTCTCCTAGCCCTCCAACTATTCGTTGAACGGAGAATCTCCGGACACCCTTGAAGAAAAACACCCCATTTCTTAGCAAATTCCTCAGTAACCTCCCAATTCCGGGGATCCCAGGGTGTTCCCCATACGAGGAGCGTGGCGTTACTGCTACGCGTATCCCAGAAAGCCGTCAAATCATGGCACAGTTCATCATCATCAAGATCATCGCCTGCTTGGATAAGATTGTCCCTCATGCACGGGAACGGAAAGACATCGAGCCACGGATGATGTGGAGTTGCACGCTGCAGGGCTGTTGGGCGTAGACTGTAGGGGATGCTGACCTGATTCCTCGGTACAACACGGGGACCATGGTTGGAGAAAATGGAGATAGTATCATCCTGGCAAAGCCATTCGGCAGTCATGCCTAACGCAATGGCATTCTGGTAGGCTGCCCGGAGCACATTCATTCGGCTTAAATTCAGTAGCATGTCGGTCTGTGGTGATCCGCCAAGGTAGCTGTGCAAAGCCCCGGTTTCAAAGTCGGCCATCAGCTCGTGGACATTGGGAGGGGCAAATGTGCACCGGAAATGCTCGTCTCTGGATAGTCTACATGTAATTGCGCCCGATGGGGGAAGCGGGCTTCGAGGATGTGGAGAGCTCAATGATGATAGGTTGTGGATATTGTTTGCGGCTCCCGATGATTGGACATCTTTCCGTTGGCGTGCTCCTAAGTAGAGGAGAGGATTATTTGTCAGTAAAAAAGGTGCCAGCATCTATATTGCGCAAAGCTGGGCTCTAGGTCCTCACGATAGGCTCTCTGGTTGAGGCGATTCTGCACTCGGCGCCGTATAGCCCGATTGCTCACTCCGCTCCAGTTATCCTCGGGAGCAGTGGCCGCTGCGGGCTGTGATCTCCGTTGCAGCTGCATTCGGAAAGTTCTATGGCACAAGGGAGGGGTGGTCTGACCTTACCACTTTCTACACGGGGCGAGGCCGACATGTGGCTCTTAAATAGATGCGCAAGACGCTTACACTTCGGTTATCATTGGCTCGTTATCAGTCAATCCGCTGGTGGGGCCAATGGAGATGGAGTGGGTCAAGGGTATCTTAACTCCGGGTATCTGTTTATTGGGTTATTTTAGGAACATGAGAGTGTGATTGAGCATGGAATAATTCAGCACTTGCAGGACATCAATCTTAACAAAAGGAACCGTATCATTCTGTCTACACGGTAGTCAAGTTGTTATGAATTTTGCATGATAGGAACTATATCCGGGAGCTCTACAGAATGCATCTAATAGTAAAGATCTGAATTTCACGATATACTTATGTCTATACCGATATTTATTTGCCGTATCTATGAAGCTGCCACTTTTGCTGCAAAAGAGACCCGGTATGCCACATGTGTTGGCCTTCGTGCAGTGTCCGTAGCGCTTGCTATGTCCGGTGTCGAAGGTCAAGGCGCCGAGATAGAGGGGAGCGACCCGGGTTGCGGCAGAGGGGGAGGGTGACAGACATGAAGATTTTGATTTTGGGGCACAGTACTAGGCAAATGCTTGGAAAAGGTGTTCCTGGGGTGCTGAATACGCTATTGTTTATAGTCATTATATACTGGTAGTCTATGATGCTATCTGATGGCAAAGTGACGGAGATAAGCTCAAAGTCCGGATGATGCGTGCAGCTTACACCCTGACTGCGGGTCGTATCCAGTCTTCAGTTTGGCGGCCTCTTGGCAGATCCTGATTAAGATATTTCTCGGACGCAATAACCAGTTAAATAGACATTATCTCGATCACTGATAATCGTGCAATGATACTAAAGAACGATCTAAATAGCTCTTGGCTTGAATGCATGACATAGTTGGTGTTCTTTGCGTTTCCAAAGACGGCCCGTATATCGCACAATTAATAAACTCCGTACCCATGGTATATAACTTACTGGTACAATTATCCAATGAAAATACAGTCTGCCAAGCATAGTTCACATGGCCTACCAGCAGCAAAGAATGTCTTTATCGAACTCGAGGGACAGGGTATGAGATATATTCCTCCTTTACTCGATGTGGAGGTCAATACTTGACTCTAAAGAAGGACTCACCATTTTAACCTCTTTCGAGTCCATAATTGGCATAAGAGAGTTGCATTCTCTTGCTAAATTCTGGTGTATAGATCTGCAGAATCGATAAGTTGAAGTGATGAATGTCAAAACCACAATTTCTTCAAAAGTGAGAGACCAAAAAAGAAATTTCATTTGATAGGGACTATTGTAAAGTAGCAGCGTAGCCGGGGATAGAGATAAGATTGAAAGGATTTGCAGTATCGGTTTTTGATTGTTGTTGAATGGTTAACCATACACAGCCTCAAAGTCACTCAGCAGCGAGCAACTGCTCAAAAAAGAGTTACGTTCTCATGTCTCCTTTTCTTCCTGCTGGATTGGACATATGTTACCTACGATTAGCCATTTTATGCAAACATCGTCATGTTGAAGGAATACATATTCATTCCTCCGGAATATTCTTCCGCTCTAAGGATGTCATGATATTTCCAGGGGGCCCGATGCACATCCTGCACGCCGCAACGAAGATTACCAAAACACATATTCCCAGGCTACACCGCCAAAGATGCATATGAATGAGTTAGTCTCCATCGAGTGTTACAAGCTAACCAAAGGTGTCATATAGTCATGCACTGACATGCTACCTTAGAGACCCTTTCATGTCCGGGTGGGCATCCGGCTCCTCACGACATGAGGGCTCCAAGCCAAGGAAGCGCAATAAGAATGTTCCTCCCCTCGGGCTCTCGCGCATCACGCCTGATATGAGGAAGAGAATGGAAGAAGAATGGATCTTATTGAAAGGGAAGTTGTTCGGTTCTTTTGAAGACACGTGGGAGCATCCTGATGATCCAAAAGAGGAGGACTCATATAATGATGACCCATATCCCGATGAATCGTCTGAGGAAGGCGCGCACGATGAAGAATGGTCTGATAATGAACGGTCTGAAGAGGGACTACTCGACAATGACTCATTTGACGATGAGCCGTCCAATGATAGTTCACCCCAAGATCAGGGGTTCTGGCAATATATTTGTAACGTGTGTTCGCAAGTCTGGGATGATATCAAAACTGGATTCCGAAAGGTATTTGATGCAATCAAATCCACGCTCTCTTGGTTATGGGATATTCTAGGTGGTGTTGGAAGCTGGATCAAGGAGCATCTGGACAATTTTATTTCCAGGATCACGCAGATATTCATGAGTTCCGATCAGCAAAACATAGGGGAATACATCCCTTTGGAAACAAGGGTTTTTTGAGATTTATCCTAATTGCCGTTGAGTACAATGAGTTGGTTAATTAGAAAGAAAAATCTGTGGAGGGTTTATTTTTGAAGCTGAAGTCCGAATTTGGAAGTTTTCTTTGCCGCGATTGAGAAAAGCAAGAAGGTAGTAGCAAAGTAAGGCTATCTTGAATGAGAGGACGCTCTATATACCAGAATCAACCTTAGTAGGAGCTAAGTTGTCTATGATATATGATGCTTCGTTCGATAACGATTTTGTCTATCGTTATATTGCACCTACCGTTTAAAATATATTTGTCCGCTTAGCGACACAGAGCTCAACAGATACTTCTATTTATCCTTGGACATATACAACTTCATGAGACCGAGAGCAATGTGCCTGCAAATCTAAGTCTTCTCTAATATCTATATTATAGGTTCTGAATGTTTCAGAATGGTGTTTCTCGTAGTAGCGAAAGGAGAACAAAGAAACTTGAGTGACAAAATCCCGTACTAGTAATTGAACGGACTCGCTAGAAAAGAAATATTACTTGTGAGAAAGAGCATCTGGTGCGTTAATGGTATAAACAGTAGTTCATATTTCATTACCAAGAGTTAGTACATCAAGAGCTAGTGATGCGCAAGAAGATGGTTGCGCCTCAAGGGTCAATTCTGTGTGCAAATATCCTCGAGTATCGGAACTAGCCTGGAAAATATTCAGACAATACCTTAATAGTCTACATATAAGACACGCAGGGTTTCATTGTATAAATGGCAACTCCAACATTACATGTAAATCTACCCCACCTAAAAAATAGGAGAAGGTTACACATTGAATGACGGGGTGGTTCACTGTCATGCGCGTATTACCGCCGGCATCCCTGCTACAACGAAGTGAAGGAAATACCCGATGTAGTCTGACAGCAATTTGGTTTTCCTCTAGCCCAGGTAACATATAAGGAAGAGAGCCAGTTGTCGAACATATGTACATGACAGAGTCCCTCTAATAGAATCGTCAAGTTATTTCATCTGTGGGCAAGTCCACCACATCAAGGGTCAGAATCATGACCAGTAAGTGCCTCCTGGACTCGATATTGCATGCAAAATCAAAGGCGTATCCCATTTTCACACAGCCTACATTCATCAACTAATATCTCATATCTCATAGAGCTAAAGAGCAGCATTCACAACTCCCCGCTCCCCTCTATCGAAGATGAAAGATACAACGAGATCGAAGGTGTCAACTACACCGCAGGCTATGTAAATCAGCTCAGCTCAGATGATGAACTCCTCGCCGGAGCCTGGGGCATGAAGGACACCACAGAGATATGGGACCTGTGCTACCGGAGCGGCCCACGAATGACGAAAATACTCGAGGACTTTGTCGGTTGCATGAAGCCTTCAAAGAGGGCCCAAGATGACGCAAGGGACATTCTGACTATTGACATGCAGCTATTTGGTTGGTCCCAAGACATGTCTTATATATCGATTTTTGATGACACCGAACCTCCCAAAGTGGACTGGGATAAGGTCACGATGAGCAATGTTATCGGGATCACTGCGATCTGGACTTTACATGAAATGGCCAGGATCAAACCAGCAATGTTCCGTCACACCTACCAATACATCCCTGGAGAGAGAAATCCTTTCAAATTGGATCCCTATGATCTTCTCCATGGAATTATGCTTTTGCGCTGGGTGCTTCGCACCTGGAACTTTGATCGCGATCAACAGCCAGATAGGCCTCGGCCATTGAGGGCTAAGGAGAGACGCTTTTGGAGACCAAAAGCGCGGGCTATATCGTTCGCACCATTGGCTGAGCCAGAGGATAGTGAAATGATGGATGTTGATTGAACGGTGATATAACATAGGGGATGATGTGACACAATGGCGCTTTGTGCTGATCAAGTCGTGGGACCTTAGTGCATTCCATAAATTGCGCTGCTATTCCAGAAGAGAAAAGCTCATTACAGATACAAAATGGGTCTACTTTACTATATTCGTCGACCAGACTGTGTGGTGCTTAGGTAGAAAATATTAGCAAATTTAGTCATTTTCATATGCTTCGATGGACCCTAGCAGATCTTTCGGATCGAAGAAATCGCGCCATAGACCCACATTCTCAGGACGTAAATAAACATTAATTATCCTTCCTTCGCAGACAACACGTTCTTGCTGATAGTGACATTGAAATCCTCATACAGCGACTGCATATTCTCATAGCTATCGCTCCAGCATTTCCCAATGATATCTTCACAAAGCAATCCACTTATCACAGGGAGATCTCCCGAATCCGGCCAGCGATCCTGTTCAAAGTAGTCATACCAGAAAGCACGCCATGCTGCTATTGAATAAATGATGCATCCAATGCCGAGTATGTCGACCCGCGAAAAGGGATCTTTCATGTAAATAGCCTCCATATTAGCATACAACGCAAATATTTCAGCATTACCAAAGTCAGCGACCTTTGGGCTTTCATCATGAACAAGTATGTTGTTGGGCTTGACGTCCTGGTGGAGAACCTTGCGAGAATAGATATACCAGAATGTCTCGACAATTGTTTCAATCCATGAAGCCCGGATTGCTTCAGAAGGCTTATCGTGGTTTTGAATATAGTTTTCAAGATCGCCTTGTTGTGCGCATGCGAGTTTTATCGCGCCCGTAGAGTGGTCGTGAACACCTAAGTAGGGAATAATCCCTTTATGACTTCCCAGGCACTCGTAGATCTGCCTCTCTGTGCTGATCATATCGCGGTAAATTTGATTGTAAGGCTCGTTATCGGGAAGGTACCTTGGATGTTTAATGATGGTATTTTGGTCGGCTTTGCAGATGTATCCGGAGTAGCCCATTGCAATACAGTTTGGTGGCTGCTTCAAGTGCACAATTTTCATGTTACTAACGGACTCTTGTTCGATAATATGCTGGTCAATGACAACGGTGATTGTCTCTTCTGAGGAATCAGCATCCTAATTGACCGGATTAGTAGAGTGCGTTAAGACGTTTCTCGATAAAACACGGACGTTCTGACAATGTTCCTGCATCTCCAGCCCCATCAATGATTGGCATGGTCGATTCGGTGGGTTGGGAGTCGAAGTAACATTTTTGTTAAGTAATTGGGAGATAAATACGCGGACTGGGGACCATATATCTCAGCGAAGTGGATTTGCAAGGTAGAGCATGAGAATATCATGATTTGCATGTATTTCCCTATCGCTAGAGACCATATCTCTACTACGGACAAGATACAGTGAAGGGAAGGAGGAGGGGGGGTCGCGCAACTCAGACGGAACTCAAAGCATGCATGCGTACATTCACAGTACTCTACTAAAGCTCAATTTGTCACGCAGGGCCTTTGTTCTTTCAACAGGTCGCATATAAGAATGATCAAAGGTATAATAAGCACATACGACCACAGGGTGTGGAAAATAGGGCTTCCCGTCCGCTCAGCCGTACTCAAGCCACACGCCGGGAGGTTAGTAGTTGGGTGGGTGACCACCAGCGAATCCCTTCTGTTGTATGTAAACTTTCCTTTTTATTTATTTATCTATTTTTTCTTTTTTTTTTAGAGAGAGATAATGCTTGTGCGCACAGATTATACTGAACAGAATCAAGATAGGTAGCATAAGTGCTCCAGTGGATGCATTAACTGTCCTTTGATTAGAGTCAGGTGAACCTGACATACCTGTTATTTGAGACATAGGGAAAATCTTCATCCCACACCAGTTTCCAGGTTGCAATGGTCGCGCGACTGTCTCTTTCTACCTCACAATCTTATGATACTGACGGCGGAGAAGAGATGTCCGTATCGTCCTTGAAGGGCCAGTTCCGCCAGCAGATATCACGCTCATCCTCTTCGGCCTGCCGTAGCATCTCTAATCTATATTCCAAGTTCCTCCAAGACGCCCAGTCAAAGTTCGCAGGTTCTGTACCACCTTCAGGGTCAATACCTAAGTCGTTCCAGATGATAGTTAGGAGTTCCTCGGACTCATTCCACTCATTTGACTCCTCCATTGCTGTTCGTCGCTCTTGATCAGAGAACGTCACCGGACAGCATTCCGATGTAATGTTACTCCAGACGTGCGATGTTGTGATACCAACAAGAGCAGCACGAATGTTAATGACATCTCCATCCCAAGGGTACCCTGTTTGTTGATACAGATAGTGTCGCATGCCAAGGTGCGGGATCTTCAAGGCGCTCCAGTGGATATCATTATACAACCCAGTAGCTGCTGTGTAGTAGAGATTTGCTTCCTCGGAGCGAAATTCAGCTTTTGCTTTAATCTGTCCTCGCTGCTCATATTGGAAAAGTTATCTGGGAGGGATGGAATCTATAAGCTTTGAGTCTTCGACGAATCATGCTCGCAAAAGGCTGGACAGCCTGCCTGCATGAAGAGCGGGAAGATGATACTATCCTGTCAATCTATGATACTAGCAATCTTTGCGGAATTGGGCGCTATCAAGATGTTGTTCAGATTCAAGTCCGGATGTCGCAGAATGGGAGAAGTATGGTCTGGGTTTGTTGGTATCAACGAAGGGGCAAGTTTCAGGAATTTCGAGAGGAGTGAGGTATATTCCGACGGTTCGATATCTGAAGTGGTAGGGTGAAGAAATGTACTTCGAGGCCGGGGTTTTGCATGTTGCAATATGCAGGCGGTCTCTCGGCGAGCAGCGGATGTAAAGCAATCTTTGGGCGAGAGCCCTGTCACAATGGTAAGATGTCTTCCAAGCTATAGGAATCCTCAGAACCAACTCACAGGGACCACGGTCAATCTTAGTTTCACTTCGACCGCCGTGCCAGAACTGCCGTGCAGAAATAGGACTGATGCAGTAATCTTCTAATGGAAGCGGTATCTGCAAATCCCCTTGAAGATCTCATCTGTAGTATAAGCTTCCATATCCAGGAAATGGATAAGCGAAAAGCTTCTGCTCAATAGCTGCTATCTGTGTCATGATATCCTTCACTTCCCCTGTGGTGAGAGATAACAATCGTGATGCAAGACTCACCCCTTCTATCCGTTCCATAATGATGCACTCTGCGCCAACTGGATTAGTCGAATCTGTCGAGGACACCAAGACCTTTGGGATCGGAGCTTCTAGAATATCTCGCAAGAAGGCCATCGTAGCAATCTCGCTGGCGGTGGTGTAATGGGGAGGACCAGCAATGGGAGTAGGAATCCGTGCTATGACTTCTTTACCAGAGTTTGTTCCTAAGAGGAAGACCTTCTTAAATCCTCCTTCTGCAAGCTTGACTATGAAAGGGCAATGATCTTTCCCCATTGCTTGGCCTGTGCTGCCGTCAGCGTGTAGGCTCCCGATCAGGGGTCCGTAGGACCGTTCTAGAGATCTAATGAGGAAATCAAACAGTTGTACGAAGATGGATCTGATTCAACTTTTTAGAAAGATTCTTGATAGATACATCATGTGTAACAAGCAAAGACGGGTTCTCTACTACATCCTTCCCTCGGGAGGCGTCGTCCCGACGCCTGTCGATGAAGTTCAGTTTGATGTGGAAAACATAAAGCAGGTAGACTTCTCGGGCCAGGTTATTCAGGCGAAGATATATGTTACGTACGCGTTCTATGGTATCAACTAAATGCTGGGCCCAATCGCCTGCGGCTGGCGGTGCGGGCACAGCATTTCCGTTGCCATTGTCTATAACCAGCGGAGCAGCAGCTGTCCCAGTCCTGGCAGGCGGCGCAGGAGGTGCATGCGTCGCAGGAGGGGCAGGCGTCGCAGGAGGTGCAGGCGGCGCAGGTGGTGCAGGCGTCAGAGCGATGTTCGGCGAAAATGTGGGAGGCAGAAGTTGCTTGAAAGATATGTCGATGTTGCTTGCGTTTACAGGAATAATCTGACATAGCATAAAGATGAAAGTTTGATATTAAAAGCACGAATCTGTATGCATAGGAAGAAGCGGTTAACTCCCCTGATCATCAGTTATATAAATAAGAAATTATAATATATAGAAAGATCTTGATACGTGTTTTCTAGAGTGTATATCAATCTTTAATATTTAAAAGCCTGCTCTAATATCGGACACAAATATTATTTAATTCTTCGTGTGATATTTATTAATATGATGCCAATTTAATCAGATCAGGTTATTCTTATTGAATATAATCTATACTAATAACATAGAAAAAGAAGTAAGTTCTGTAGAGCTTATAGAATATACTATTAATTTATTACTGTCGGCGTGTAGGCTCCTGATCAGAAACCTATAGGATTATTCTAGAGATTTAATAAAAAATTAGATAATTATATAAAAATGGATCTGATTTATCTTTTTTAGAAAAATTCTTGATAGATATATCATGTGGAATAAGTAAAGAAGAGTTCTCTACTACATCCTTCCCTAAAGGGAAGGTGCCCGTGGCAGCCTGCAACACGCTGAAGCTCGGTCGGATTGAATTTGACGTATCGTTTTTTGAGCTGCTTGTTCTCGTTCATTCTTGAAGATATTAGTGATTGGTATATAAGTGAAGCAGGCCAATCTTACATCCATCGTCGACACGTGTTTCTGGAAAAGTCATGGTAGGTAGGTGATCTGGTGGATAAATGAAGACGTGACGGCAACGGTATGGTAAGCTTCCTGGTGCAGCATGATTTGAATAGGATAGATGCAAGTGATCGCTGCCTAGCAATACAGAACCCCTGAGAATGAAACATTTCAGTAGTTGAATATCGATATGATGACAATGATGACGAGACGATACGGTTGTAATGATCGCCCTGCGCCTGCCAAGACGCATTACCGCCCAGACTGTTTGATAAACATTGCCTTAAACCGGAGATGGTGTTGGTTCTGGCCAGATACAGAGGGATCAAGAAGCATTATTGGCTCCCATAGCCAATAAGCTAAGAATAATTATAGGGGCAAAGACCAATTACGTACCCCATAGCACAGATACTATCAAAACAAAGATTCTCACCCAATCAAGCTACCGACACTTAATCCTTCCCCGCGAAACAGGGCCATGACGGCTGCGGATCAGCCCTACATGCCGCCTCCGTATGCCTTGTTCGCCATTCACCCCACCGCATCACATCACCATCTACCATTCACCCGCCCATCACTTAACATTCATCAACAAGGCTAAAAAGCTCAGTGAACATCATCATAATTATAGCATCAGGTCAGGCAACCGTGTTTCAGCGCCGATCCCCCTGATGACGTCATCCTGGGCCTCAGCCACTCCCCACTTTGTCTCCATCTCCTAATAAATACCCCGCCTGTCAGCTCTCAGGGTCCCAGGGTCCAAACACCTCCCACTCCAACGTTATCTGTCTTTCATAATTGTTGCTACCATCATCATGCCCGGACACTTTGGCCAGAAAATCCTCAACACCTTAGGGATCGACCATCACGGCCACCACGGCCATGGCCAAGGCCAACCCTACCAACAACCGCCCCCACCGGGTGACAACCGCCTCGCCGGCAACCGCGTCATCCACAACGACGAGCGCCTCCTCTCCCCCCACCCCGCAGGCACCTACCCACGCCTCGCGCGCCTCCACGACGGTCGCATTCTGGCCTCCTTCACGCGATTCGTCGGCGACGGTGAACGCGTCCTAATGGTCTCTATCAGCGAAGACAATGGCCAAACTTTCGTTGACCATGGCGAGATCACCCGCGGCAAGGGCGACGTCGACAACGTGTACCTCCTCGAGATCGGCCCCGGAACTGTCCTCGCTGCGTTCCGTAACCACGATATCGGCCCTGGTGGCCCCACACACTTCCGCATTACTGTCTGCCGTTCCACGGACGCCGGGCGCAGCTGGTCCTTCGCCTCCCAGGCCGCGGAGAAGCCCGCTCCCTTGGGTATCTGGGAACCATTTATGAGGCTTGGACGTCGGCCGGGCGAGATCCAGCTCACGTACTCGCAGGAGTTTGCGCATAATAACCAGTGCACAATGCTGGTGAGGTCGTATGATGGCGGTTCGTCATGGTCGGCGCCGCACTGTCTGCATGGGGCGGAGGATCAGCGCAGAGATGGTATGAATGGTATCGCAAGGACGTGGGATCAGGCGAGGAATTGTGAGGCCTTGGTTATGGTGTTCGAGACGACCACTTATGGGACGTTCGATGTTGAGGCGCTGGTCAGTTATGATGATGGCGAGACGTGGGGTGGCAGGCAGCAGGTGTACGTGCCCCCGCAAGGACATAATGCGGGGGCCCCGCAGATTGCCAGTCTGGGTGATGGGTCTTTGGCTGTTATCTTCATGTGCGATGAGGATTTCGGTGAGGTCAATTGGACTAGAAATGCTTGCGTTAAGGTCGTCTTTGGGTCGATGCCACATGAGGGAAGGATTATGTGGACGAGGCCGACGACGGTATGTGCGGACTCGAGTCATTGGCCGGGTATCTTCACCCTCGATGATAGACGGCTGTTGGCGTTGTATGAGTGTGGAGGACCCAAGGCGAAGACGATTGCGTTGGAGTGGTAGTGACTTCGATATACCTGATGAACGTCGATATGCATATAGGATAATTTCAGCATGATTAATCGAAATCCCGTGTTGGAATCCTGTCCCAATTGTTCGAAGTAGCGAGGGACTCTTGTCTCCCACTACGGCTTGTACCTTCTTTGTAGCTGGTAGTATGTTGGCGCTTCTCTGTCCAAATTGACAGTATAAGTCTTCTTTGCGGGCTACATTTCATCGACGCGTGCTTCGATCGCTTCCATTCCGACTGGTATGGCGACGCCTGTGTCTCCTGCCCGAGCTACGGGAGCTCTGACCAGAGGTCCACGAGTAAACAGAGTAGAAGTCACTGCCAGCCACAGATCCAGCCTGGGATGCAGTGCTGTGCCGACTCTTATGTCGACGCGAATGATGTCGAATGGTATGCTGTTCTGTCTCTCCGGCAGATGCGACTGTAGAGGCGCGCTCCAGCTCATCATCTGTCTCTCGACCAACAGCTTCCTCATATATGTACTCGTCACCACTCATTGGATCTTCAGCCAACACTTCGCGCATCGTCTCTTGCACTTGTACCTGCTCTCCAGATTGACCTATCTTATCCCCATCGATGGACTGATTATGAATCGCCAATCCATCCATATTCCCATTCTCCCCATCATGCAGCAATTGCATCCCCAGCAACCGGGGTTTCTCATCCTGTCCAGATCCTATCCCAAACACTAATCTGTCAGCACCCCACACCCGTCAAACACAGAGGTATATGCACACTTACATTGTTCCCAAAACCCTCTCTGCGGCTTCCACAACCCCACATTCCCCAACTCGCCCTCCCTCACACCCGGAAGAAACATGCTCACCAACGGCACCCCATTGTGCACATCACAGTACAAATCAAACGGCTCAATACTCTCAACCGGAAACCTAACCGGCGTCTCCACCGTGATCGGATAATAGGCCGGAACAAGCAACCTGAAGTGCACCTCCCCTTCACCCCCTCCTCCTCTCCCCACACCCGCCCTCCTCATAGCCTGCATATAAATAACCACTGCATCCAAGCTCCCAAATATGCCAATGAATCGCTCGCCTAACACACCCCGGTTCAGGACCAAATCCTCGAAATGATGTCGCCAGATCGTGTCGGGGTGGTAGACGAGGTACCATATCGAGGACGGCTCGGATTTGATTTTGTGTTGCAGCATGTTGTACACGAGGGTGGGGAACTCGGATGCGACACGGAGTGCATTGTCGCGGGCGAGAGTGTCGGAGATGGTGCCGAGGTGGGAGGAGATTTGGCGCAGTTGGGTGTTGGTTTCGAGGGCTTGGTGGATGGTGATTGCTGCGAGCGCGGGGGGTGCGAAGCTGCTGGCGAGGGTAAGGGCGGTGCTGGCGTAGAGGGGATTGTCGCCGTGGGAGTCTTGGGCGATGAGAATGGTGGAGAGGAGGTCGTGGGTGGTTTTGGAGATAGTGGTTAGGGTGCTGAGGAGGTTGGGGAGGGATTTGAAGACCATTTTTGGTCTTGCAGGACAGTAAGTGAGCGTTTTTGGTGGTGGTGGTGGTGGTGGATGTTTCCGGGGGTTGACATTATCTGGGTTGGGGCCTAGGTGTATTTACGATCGTGATATGCGATTTTGTGGAGCTGTCCACGTTGACGCATTTGAGTGGGGTGGTTGGAACGAATTGAAACAACCGTTTATCGCTAAGCACCGAGGACAACTCATGGTGCTGGTTGTGGACCAATTATTTGATTCGCCTCACTTTGGGTATAATTGTTGGCGGTGGTGATGGTATAAATTATTCGGTTGCCCCCGGATTCAGGCTGCTTTGCTGTTGGTTTATTGCGATGTTGTCGAACTGCCGAAGATTAAGGATTGAGAAGATGCTTTCACATGTGTGCGATTATCCACGCAGGTATCGTAGCAGATACAGGCAGAACCCCTTCACTATCAGTCCTATACGAAGATGTCCAAGGACTTCTTGTTTACTATTATTGTATTTGACGGGACCTAACAGTGATTAATTGTTACTGGTACCTCAAAGTGACTCGTACATGATACAATGTTTCAAATGGAAAATCTCAGATATACGAACGACCGCATAACAGTTAAAAGATCGCATGGTGCTTACCGTCATGGAACAATACCAAGCATGTAATTCAGTGGGGGTTCCCTGGATTCAAGCTCAAGCAATGGACTTTATGCGTTCCCTACATGCTATGTGAACCGCATGGTTGCTCTTGCCTTGATATAAGTATGTAGTCGTTGTACCATAGATGTCACTTTCTCCTATCGACTCATTGCTCACCACTGGAGCATTTGTCATACTCTATCTCTCTCCCCAGATCATCGATACATCTTTGCCTTCAAAGGTTCCTGTCTGTTTTGCATAACCAGTCTTCATCTCCATCACCCATCCTCTCCCGGTTACTGCAATATCTTCACCATGTCAGTGAATCCATCTGACCCACGCAGGCAGAACTTGATAGGCATCTTTGGCCTTCCCGGATCTGGGAAGACCTATCTTCTCAATCAACTCAGAAGGGAGCTCGAAGGGGGCCCTTTTTCATTCTATGAGTTTGAGGAGGTAGGCCAAACCAGGCCTTCTAACTGGTTTGTCAATGATAGGGCCTTTGAATCTATCAGGCATGAATGCGATCAATCAGGGGTCGCAGGAGTTGCCACAGCTAATTACATGCTACCGGACGAGGACGGCTATCCTCCATGCGAGATAATTCTTGATGATGACTGTACTAATGGGCCGTTCACGCATATTATATATTTGAACACCCCTGTCGAGGTGGTCCATCGCCGTTGCATGGACGACGCTGAAAAGGGACTTAGTTGGTGTTCCCTTGATTACTTTCGTGAATGGGCCGATGAAGAAATCATTGGGGTGAAAGACGCGTGTTTAGACCGGAAGATCATGTTCACCATGATTGTGGACCCTCTTGACATTTCGAGGATTATCACCCTCATCCACACCATTCAGCTTGATCGAAATGAAGAGCACAACCAAGGTATAGTGGATAAGTGTATTGACGAGATTGTAGCCCCTTGGCAAGGGCATGTGGAGAAGGTTATAGTCATGGACTGCGATGGAATCCTCACACCCAAATATGAAGAGCAGATCTTCTGGGGAAAATATTATTTCGGTGATTGTGCCGATGTTGACGAGGGACGCCGTCAGTTGCCGGATAAGCATCCATGGTGCGGATTCATACACGATGACTTTGATTGCCGCCAATCAAGCTTAGCTTATGAGCAAGTTGCGGCGGAGGGCCGATTTGACGAGACCTGCGAAAAGGCTGCGTCCGCAATTTCTCTATATCCTGAAATCAGAAGCTTTTTAAATCGTGTCTCGCAGTGTCCGCGCCTTCGCATAATCATAGTGACTTCCAGACTACGCTTGCTGTGGGAAAGAGTTCTGGCCCAAGAGGGTCTCTCACATTCCATCAAAGTCATTGGCTCGGGCCCACTTTCTAACGGTTATATCGTGACCCCCTCGGTTAAAGAGAGACTGGTCGAACGCCTCAGGACAGTCCATAACTTGCAGGTATGGGCCTTTGGAGGCTCCGGTTCGCCTGAGAAGATGCTTCATCGAGCACATTATCCGATTATCCTTCATCGGCCAACTAATCCCCACTGTAATGCGGAATGGTTATCCGGCATGGCTTCGACATTGAAGGATTCGAAGGATTGCATAGATTCAACCACCCTCCATCTGAGGGAACTCGAGGAGCCGGCATTTTTTGATCAACTCGTTCAACATCAGTTTACCCTTACTCACGCGACCCACAAGGGCACAGCAAAGCTGCTGCATACGGAAATTCTGAAAACGATTTATTTTCCCAATCACGATCTGGAGGAAAAGGTCTTTCACGAAGCTGAATGGTATCTCGCCAACGAATACATAAGCGAGCTACGAGGCCTTGAGGAGGTTGCAATTGAAAATCACCAGGAGCCTAAAGCGACTGTTTATCAACTGGTCCGTGAAAGCGGCATGCTTATCGTTCCCCTAATGGGAAATAGTCACCACATGGCTGCCGGAATTTGCGATGTCTTCAAGGAAGCTTGCCCGCTGCAAGCATATGACCCAGAAGAGATCGATCTCGACCATCTACAGGAAAAGGACACTGTTGTGCTTGTGGAAGCTGTCGCGGATAGTGCCGAAACCATCACGCGTTTCGTCAACCACATCCACAGAGTGAAACCATGCCTTCCTATTTTGATTGTGACTGGAGTCCTTCAAGCTGAGCTAGTCGCACCTGGTGGTCCGCTGCCGTCTCTCATTCGAGGCGGCCCCATCACGGTGGTTGCACTTAGTCTGGCAAAAGACAAGGACATGACTATTGAGAACTACATTTATGATACCGCGCGTATTTCCTGAGGTGTGCCTGGATTTTCTGAGAGCTTTCAGCCTTCATAATGTTCGGCGTTCATCAAAATTGTTTATATCTACTGTCTAGCTACCACACCACTACAATTTGCATCTGTTGAACCTGATATATAGTACTAAATCGAGAACTAAATACCGACCTTGCTAAACCTATTGTATACAAAGCACTATCTTTCGTAACATAGCTATCTTGCCTCCTATACTCATACCATCACACCAACCCTACCTCCCTCACAAAACTCCCCCAACCTCCCCACCACTACCCCCACAATCCTCTCCAATCTCCCCGCAACCCCAAATTTCCTCCCAAAAGCCCTCAACAACTCCACCACCAGCCCCAAATCCTCAACTACTTTACTCTCCCGAACCACAACCCCCAACTCATCCGGCCTCGCCAGCGTAGCATACATCAACGCCACCGCACTCTGAAACACCCCTAAAAGATTCAACCAGTTATACGCGAACCGTCCCTGCCGATGCAGATTCATCGCCTGCCGAATAGCCATTGCTGCAGCTGTCGCTAACACCTTCACTTTCTGTTCGTCGAGAGACGGAAAGAGAGGAGATGGCCGGTATAGCATTGTCATGTGCGTGTAGTAGTTCAGATCGAACCAGGCGCTGGTTAGATGTGGGATTGGCGACGGGGTTGGTGGGAGTGGGAATGGCATGGTGCGTCGCCAGTGGAGGAGCTTCTTGTGCAGAGCTTGGAGGGTTGTCTGGCGGTCTGAGTTGTGCGTGTTCGTTGGGGAGTGGAGGGCTGTGGTGATTTCGCTGGCGATGCGGCGGAGGGAGAGGATGTGTAGTGGGATGGAGAGGTTGGTTGTGTGGTTTAGGTCGTCTGTTGTGGTGGTGTCGGTGAAGGGCTGTAGTTGTGTATTAGATTGGTTTATAGGAGATGAACCTTGGGGAGAGGGGCTACCTCGACGTCAATGTCGGCGTCGTGGATGGCGAAGGGGCGGCCTAGGGCTATGGATACTACTCTGTTGATACTTATTAGAGTGGATAAAGGATAGGGTGTGGGTTTAGGGGAGAGGTACCTGTCCATCATGTACAAAGAGAAGAAAATCCGCTTGCGGTATTCGATCACGTCAGATGGGAGGCTGGCGTAGCTTGAGGAGCTGTGTAGGCCTATACCGATGGCCATGCGGGCGGCAACGCCGACGAGGAAGAATGTGTCTTTTATTTAATTAGTAGAGGATATATCGGAATCAGGGTGTACGTACTTGGTCCGACTTGGTTGAAGAATGAGTAAGAGACTTGCAGCATCATGACCTCTAGTGCGGCCTGAGTCGTTAGTCAGTTGTTCCAGTCTACCTAATCGGAAGTGGACATACCATATCGCCTAGTCCAAGCGCATCCTCGAAATACCCCATTGCCTTATTGTAGTACAGCACAGACTCGGATTCATCTCCCAGGGTTACGGAACAGTGTGTCGTCGAGCCAATGGCCAGAACCATCCAGATGCGAAACATCCAAAGTGGAGACCCTGCCAGAGGGTCTTGTGGATTGTTGTATACTCGCCATATGACGGAGGTGAACTCGGTCTGGCGGATGATAGGGTACAGTGTGTGGGAATGTGCGAAGTAGAACTCCATTAAGTATTCGATATGTGCTCTGTCGGGTAATTGCAGATCGGCCAGCGTTGTCTCGTCTTCCATGACGTGTGACAGTGGAAGTTGGTTGAAGAGGCATGGTGAGGAGAACGAGTTGTTCAGTTCCCAGAGGGAAGTTGAAGCATCGAGTAGAGGGTCTGAGAAAGGTTCACCGTATTGCTCTGGCGACTCGTCTGGGGTATCATCGAATACAAACTCGGCTTTGTCGGGGGATAGCCGTCGAAGGACTGCCTGGGTTAACTTGGCGAAGGATAGCCCTGAAGAGGAACCAAGATGTCGCTCTGCTGCTGCTTCTAGGGACAGTCGCTTGAGCTCATCGACCAGAAAGTCCGATCGGCTATGAGATGGAGGAGTCGCTATGGGGAAGGTGTCGCTAGCGTCCGTGTCCGGAGGTGTCGCGAAGTTGATTACTGGCTGGTCGAAATCCTGATCAAGTTGGAGGGTAGGGTATGGTGTTGATGCTAGGGCTGCGGAAAGTTGCTTTTCTAGCTCCTTGACGCGACATTCGAGCCCTTGGACGTAGCTTCAAACCCTGGAATTAGTGGATGAACTCATGTTACTGCCACCAAACTCACGCGATTGGATATGTCCCGACTTGTCGATCATCATCAAGAAAGCTGCATTCTACCTGGGCATGGATACAGGTCTCACATTGTGGAAGTGTACGGTCGCAGCGCTTCTTCCGTCGGTGGCAGCGACGGCAGGAAGTGCTTGCACGGGCTGTACTCGAGGAAGAAGGCATTTTTGGGTGGATGGAGAGGGGAAAGAGGGGAGGCCGATGCCTTCCCTCTCTTATCTGGACTTCTCCGCATTTCTTATCAAGACGCGGCCGCGATATGGAGTTGACACTGCATGATTGGTGTGGAGGTGCAGTAGTGCCGTGTGGATTGATAAGATGCCAGTCCGAGACGCTAAAGTTTCCCGTGATAGAATTGAACATGAAAACCCTGGACTTCGACGAAGCGCTGGGAGCAAACACAGTGCGTTATATCCTTGTTTATATAGAGGAAACGCTTGAAAACTGATGCCCTGGGGGCATGCAGCTGATCTACCACAGCGCAACATTGCAAGGAGTTATTAGCAAGACAAAACTACGTATGAAGGCTTATAGCAGATCAATACTATTTTGCTCTCGGTAGTAGTATTGATTATCTTCACATTCAAAGGATCCAAGCTAGTATTTGAGGACCCAGAGACTGTGCAGAGAACACAGGAACTAGACACAGAAATCAATATCGGACGAAACATTCTTCACGTGTGTCCGTCGAAAAATCGTTGTAGAGGTTTCACTGGCAATATGGCACAATTTTGCGCCGTAATTCATCCCCGGATACACATCACTGGCCATGTAACCCTAATACCATCGTTTTCTATATGGCGAGTCTCATACTGCACCTTGAAACTTCGCAGGCTATTAACATTGAAACTCTTTTTTCAAGGCTCCAGTAACCCAATATAAAACTGCTAGAAGTCTAATGGCACCAGCATGCGGATGCACATAATGTGTGAGACCTCGGCTTGACTACCGCGCGACAAGGGGTTTCAATGACCTCCCATCATACGTAAATATCGCAGTAGCACAAATACAATAGATCTTTTTCATGACTATGTTCTAATCTTACCCGCAGTCGGAAACTGAACATATAGCTTAAATAATCCAAGCTGCCATATTCTGCTGTCTATTCTCATCACCTCTATCCAGGCCTCCTTGCCACCCGACTATGAAAATGAAACTCAACCTCTCCGCCTTAACGCTGCTTGTTCTTGCTCCAACTCTTCAAGGGCTTCCTATCCTCGGAGGGAATACCGATTATTCCATTAACGGCACCAGCATCTCATCTCCGAATATATCTGCCGCCGTACCTGCCCTAGCTTCCACACCGCCACCCAGCATCCCCAACCCAGACAGTGGCCTCAACAACCTCATCTCACTTCTTCAACGCTTGAACGAACAAGCTGTTGTCCTCCAAAAGACCCTTTCTACGGTTGACTTGGATAAAAACAGTATCCCTTCTATCCGAGCCCAAACCCAAGCCATCACAGCCACTGGCGATGCATCAATAGCCCAAGCGCTCGCGTTGGATTACCTGGATACGCATGACAGCACTAGGGTCGCTCTCAAAACAGTAGCATTGAAGCCAATCTTCGGCCACCTACTGACGATCATAAAAGACAAGGTCAGTGAACCTCCCTACATACCTAGTGGTTGAAGACTGAACTGTGAGCGGTGGTAGAGAATTCTGCTTTGTGAAGTGGAATACTGCAAGGAGATGCACGACTGGGTAGGGGTGATGCGGGTCCGGGCACTTAGCCTGTGTGTAGCTGTCACTGGTATTGTCAAAATTCCAGATGGGCTTTTGATTGAGTTGGCTTGGGCCAGTGTGGATCGTCGGTTTCCGGCGATCTTGGTGGAGTTTCATGGGTCGTTTTCTTGATGTGGAAGGGAGTAGATATGCATACATTATTGGAAAGACAATAAGCTTAAGCTACAGGTCTAGACCCCCAGCTAAGACTTCGGCATCGATTCTCTCCATGATCACCCAACCCAGCATCCTAAACACTCTCATCATCGACCCGACATCCCTGCAAAGCAACTGAAGCCACTTCTTCTCCACCCAACTGGATGTCTCATCCAACATCTCAACCCTAGTAACCCTATCCTTGCCCCGAATTGACACCACCTCATCACGAACCTTTCATACAGGCCTCCCATCAACAGATAAACCCATGATCCTGGATCTTCGCCACCAGCTCCACCTTAGATGTCAAAGTTGGGGCCTCTAATATCGGTGACCGTCTGTGTGTTTAAGACTTGTGACAAGCCAAGTTGGGGACGTTAAGGCGGTAGGTTATATCGAGGTTTTGGTGGGTGGGAGCAGAGGGTGAGGCGGGAAGGTTCTAGACAATCGACATTTGTTGGCTAGGTGGTATGTTTCACAGATATTGATTCTAATCAAACTGCCCAGTCGTAATAGGAGATTGTGGATAATCGATAGCTACAGGCAACAGAAATCTGCGGTCAAGAGGATACTGTAGGCAGGAGATAACTCTGGGTCAGAGAGGACTGGGGGCAGAAGAAAAGTGCAGGCACGAGAGAACAACTGCAGCTACTATGAGACTACAGAGAAGAAATTACCGCAGCCTTAGTTGGATTGCGGCCCCCACTGACATGGCCCCATTACCCCTGGGGACCAGAGAACAGTAATATGATAAACATATGATGTACTAGAGTCATTCCGTGGGACCCGAGCAATCCGCCCGACCCGAGCACCCCAAAACAACGGGTTCTGACCAACACGTCCCTGCCTGACCACCACCACCACCACTACCGCCACCACCAATCTTGCCAATTATTGTCTAAATCAGCGGTGTTTGACTCTATTCAATGTCTAGAATCCGGCTAAGATCAAATATCTATATCTAGAGACGTTGAAAAATGAGAAACGAAAATGACTCCTATCGTACTTCCTCGCCTGTGCGTTGAATTACTCCGCCACACACTGTGTGAATCCCGCAAGATGCACAAGTCTCGCGCTGTTCAACGCCAGGAGTTTAAGAAGGGCATGTTTATACGAGCAGATAGCAAGCTTCTTACCCGTGAGCTTCGTATCAGTCAAAACACCTAAGCCCTGTTGATATTTCACCGACAAAAGGCCGATCCCTAAGCCATGCTCATCTAAATTGAGTTGGTCTATCCTTCTAAATTAATATCGTCAGCACAAGCAGGACCCTTTTCTTGTTTCCCATCAGATCCCGTTCTCCACATTGTTCGGTTGCCGACTGCCACAGACCATCACTAACTTTAAACGGCAAGTGCTCCGATATAGGGTCTCATTTTGAAACGGAGGATGTGCATGTCTGTTGCAGATTGGCGTGAGATGGCGGCGCAACCCGCAATAGCTAGTTGGCTTACTTCTTCTTGAATGCCATATTGGACACGGAAATTCGGACAATCATAATGGCAATAGTAAGCATTGTTGATTAGATTCAGGTATTTAAGCTGCCTCATCTGCCGCTCCCTCCGTGTTGGTGTCTTATCCTAAACACTTATCCTCTTATTCCTTTCAAATTTCCCTTGATTGCCGCTCCGCCGCTCTAACGCCCAACATGAAGCTCCCCGTGACACTTGCTATGCTTGCGGCCACCGCCATGGGCCAGACAATGTGCTCTCAGTATGACAGTGCCTCGAGCCCCCCATACTCAGTGAACCAGAACCTCTGGGGCGAGTACCAAGGCACCGGCAGCCAGTGTGTATATGTCGACAAACTCTCCAGCAGTGGTGCATCCTGGCACACCGAATGGACCTGGAGCGGTGGTGATGGAACAGTGAAAAGCTACTCTAACTCTGGCGTTACATTTAACAAGAAGCTCGTGAGTGATGTATCGAGCATCCCCACCTCGGTGGAATGGAAGCAGGACAACACCAACGTCAACGCCGATGTCGCGTATGATCTTTTCACCGCGGCGAATGTGGACCATGCCACTTCTAGCGGCGACTATGAACTGATGATTTGGTATGTGAGCTCGCAAAGAATCAAAGAATACAGAAATCTAACAACGCCAGGCTTGCCCGCTACGGCAACATCCAGCCCATTGGCAAGCAAATTGCCACGGCCACAGTGGGAGGCAAGTCCTGGGAGGTGTGGTATGGCAGCACCACCCAGGCCGGTGCGGAGCAGAGGACATACAGCTTCGTGTCGGAAAGCCCTATCAACTCATACAGTGGGGACATCAATGCATTTTTCAGCTATCTAACTCAGAACCAAGGCTTTCCCGCCAGCTCTCAGTACTTGATCAGTAAGATTCCCTGATTCTACCAGCGGACGCCGCAGCGAAACAGTCACTAACAGAAGTGATGTGTAGATCTGCAGTTTGGAACTGAGGCGTTCACCGGGGGCCCGGCAACCTTCACGGTTGACAACTGGACCGCCAGTGTCAACTAGGGTTCTAGAAGTAGCCTTTGAGGCAGAATCTGGGTAAATTGACTCCAGCTCGGGATAATGATAGCTTGTTTCTTCGTTCTGGAACGTTGGGCGTGTGAGAGCTAAAAAGTCGTACCCACTCTGATTGGAAAGACTTATTCAACATTGGTCCTTCCCTTCTGTTGGGCAAGGCATAGTTAGTGATTAGACAAGTCAAGGTCATGGTGGATCCCCTGTATTCCTAGCCAGCCTTTTCCTAGAATGGTAATCCACCCGTAGGGGGATGATCATTAACAAATGCCAGTCGTACTAGGTTAAATTGTTAACCGATCCCGCTACAGTAGCTAGCGCATCCGGAAGACCCATTCTTAGTGGGCTAGGTATTTGTTAAGCACTGTAGAAAGGAACAGATCAACTCCTGGGAATTTCAAAATAGCATAAGCAGATACCTGCCCCGAGCATTTTACCTTGGGATCACTTTCCTCTTCACGGTCCCAGGCGGTGGACTCTCTAAGGAAGAGGAAGCATTGCTTGCCAATGTCCGGTAGGAATGCCATAACGTCCGGATTGGCGACTCGATGTTCCATGCTGTACAAGGCCTGCAACACTGGGTTGAATCCACGGCTTATCGTTTTCCACGGCTTGTCATTTTCCGCGGCTTGTGGTTTTAGCTTCTATACTTCGTCACGGCTCCGAATCGGACCATGCTGGGATCTTCGGCATATAATCCAGTATATCAAAGCCGATAGGGACAGGGGATAAATTAGAGGGATGCCACTAGACAGGGATCTGTAAGACGTCCGGCCTTGATTGTAGGCTCCATTTTTAACTATTCCCGGTAACGGCAATTGGTTGCCCTGAATGTCAAGGCGTTTTGACCCGTACTCTATCCGCAGCGGGGGCTACAATATGGCTTTTACCGATGGAATTAAGACTTATTATTTTCCCGACGTACTAGTTGCTCCACTATGAGCTGTTCTAAAAAGTCGAAGGTAGGCAGTCATCAAACAGAATGATGTTATAATAGCCTATAACTGCCGAGATTACCCTGAGTTTCACCTGTCCAGATATGGCCCAATAATATCAGGCTAAATGAATGTTCCCCTGTTGGCACTTTCACCGCACACCCTAATTTGGGGCTAGTCAATCAACTTCCTCACACGCCTTTCCATCCGTTCCTCAAACTCATCAACACCGCGCCCCAGGACACTTAACTCCCCACTACGTACCATACATATGACTCTCCTCCTTTCTTCTAACTCATCCTCACTATCATCCTCCTCACCCTCCGATTGACCACCATCCACAACCCCCTCCACAGTCCCCCTCATAAACCATCTATCGTGACTAACGGCAACAACCGCCCCATCCCATTCATTAAGTGCGCGTCTCAGCGCCGTAACAGTCTCATAGTCCAAGTGAGTCGTAACCTCATCCAGAACAAGACAATGGGGTCGACGCCAGAACAACCGTGCCAGTGCACAGCGAACCAGCTGTCCACCCGACAGCTTGCGAATAGGTACATCGGAGGCTAAACGTCCGGGAAGTCCAAGCTGGCTCAAGAGGCCGCGGATTTCACCCTCTGTCAATTCCCCATTAACCTCCCGCGTCAATAGTGTCAGCGCTGTGAGCGTCTCCTCCTGTGCACCAAGGGCTTGCAAGGCCTCGACGCCATGCTGAGAGTAATATCCCAGGCGTAGGCGAGGATGAATGTTCCTTGTTCCTTGTGTCACATTCGTTTCGCCCACCAATGTTTGGATCAGTGTTGACTTGCCCTCGCCGTTCAGCCCCAGTATCCCTATTCGGTCTCCCATACCGACCGAGAGGTCGACATCTCGGATGACGATCGGAGACGTAGCCGAGTAACGAAAGCTGACTTTTTCGAGGGTTATGAGCGATCCTGGGAATCGTAAATCAGGCGGTTCGGGTAGATTTATCATAACAGGGCGTTCTTCGGGGGGTATCTCGATCTCATCTCGAGCAGTAAAGTGGTAGCCAACTAGGTCGCGATTCAACTTGAACCTACCGCCCCTGGCACCGACTTCCATGCCCCAGCGATTATCCAGTTTCTTCTGGCGTGACTTTGCTTGTCGGATCTTGTTCTGATCGTCGTTTGCCTTGCCTGCTTTGAGGTTGGCTGCGATCGTCTTCTCAATGTGGGCTTTCTGCTTGTCCTGCGCTTCCTTCATCGTCGTAAGGTATTTTCGTCGTTCGGATTGCGATGTCTCGTATGTCGGTAGGTCTCCGTGGAAGTACGTGAGTTGTTTATCTTTGAGAATGATCAGGTCCGTGCAGAGACTGACGAAGTCTCGATCGTGGGAGACGATGATCATGGTAGGTGGCTTTCTGTTCTCCCCCAGCGAGGTGAGATACCGTTGAAGCCAGATAATGCCCAACATGTCGAGGAAGTTTGTGGGTTCGTCGAGAATCAATATATCGGCATCCTGTAGAAGTGTAGATGCAAGAGCTGCTCGCATGTGCCAACCGCCCGATAAGTCGGAGATGGGCTTTGCCATCATTGCAGATGAAAAGCCTAATCCAGTCAAAATACTTCGCGCCCTAGTCTCTGTGTGTGCAACGAGAGCTGGTTCGATTTGTGCTTGAAGATGCGCGAGCATATCCACTGCCTCCTGAGTCTCCTGCTGTAGGATTTCGGCTGATATGTCTTCGCTGGGTTGTTCTAGCCTAAGAAGGTTGTCAGTTCGGAAGGACTAGCGTTAAGCAAGAATAAAAGTTAATACGGATCGTCCACGCACATTCTCTTTGATTCAGCAACAACTTTCTCAAAAGCCACAAGCGCTTTCCTGGCTTGCATACCTCGCATACCACTGCGAAGTCGAGCATCTTTATCCAATATGAAAAGGCGTTTTTGGAGGCGCTCATGTTTCAGCGATCGAAGCGCTTTAACTGGAGCATAAGGATCCGAAGTATCGATTCCCTGAGACAGGGCTAACTTGTCAGCTAGGACAGAGTACCTTCAAGCATAGACGTACTCAGTATCTCTTGTTCGATAGTACTCCTAGACGTGGCTCTCTCTATCACGGTCTGTAGGACACTAAGACCTATACTATCTCCACCCGCTGGCTTGGGACCATCAGCCCCATCCGTCAGCCTGGTTTGCTGAAGGATAGCAATTTTTGTATTCTCTGGTATCCCTGGGATGAGCTTCTCTGCTATACTTCTCAGAAGTGCTGTTTTAAGACGTGGCAGACTGGTTAGTCCTTGACTAGGATTGATATGTCTGGCAGGATTGCTCTCACTTGACTTCCCGGTCCCATTTCGACCGACGAGAGCATATCGCCGACCTTCTTTCAGTGACAATTCCGCGTTGGATAAAATCTCGATACCATCTTTAGATTTCGCTTTGGACTTCCCCTTTGTGGTGGACTTCTTGTCCCCTGATGTAACGAGAATTTGCAGTCCTTTTATGTCGAGCTGGAGACATGGGCAGTCAACACATAAGACTTCTTGATCCTGTGTAAATCATAGCTGCAACAGAATGCTCTTACCTCGCGGTAATTGGGAGATTCGATATGAAATCGAGTTTGCTGGGAAGTACATTGAATTGTTGCAGCCGATACCATCATGCCGGGTGTTGGACTGCGCCACAGGTTAGTAAGGTACTCAGGCAGTGGCTTTAGCGTGTAGTGTGAGCGAACTTTTCTGCAGCGGACTGAATGGCTTGACAAATAATGATGATAGTTATAGAGCCAATTTGCTGTCTAGATGGATTTAAAGGCGCAGAGGGCGTTACTAGCGATTGAGACGTCCTTAAGGTGTGGTTACATACCAAGCATAAATGATCCCTCGAAGTCGGGGTCCCGAAATGGTTAAGCTATGTGCAGATCAAATTCGAGGGTCGGCTAGTAGACTAGCGCGCAGATACCAGATAAATTAAGTACCAAGCTTGGTCGTTAGAATTCGGAAAAGGATATTGCTGCTATTGTTTCTTTACTATGGAGTAGGACATCTGCATTTCGAAGAAGACGAGGGCTGGTCCATGTCGGGGTCCCAAAAAGGAAGGTTAGTCATAATGAACCACTCGGGACGCTTTCAACGGTATCCACTATCTTGCTAATTGGCTTTTCTGTGGCTAATCGGCAACAAATAACTGGTTTAGATCGGTTGTCAGTAGTCATACATATTTGACTCATCAGTTACACCTGTGCATGGCAAGCCAGCTTTACCAATCAAAAATATCTCCGGATCATGACTCCAACAAGCGGAAATTGAATCCAGAAAAAGCGGAGGGCTTACCATAACCTAAGAGACATCAACCTCCACCAATTTCCACCTTCAGTTGCTGGATGATATTTCGAGCGAAGATCTGTTACAGAATAGGGCTGTGCGAGTCCAGTGCAGTATTTGACCTAATAGTAGGCGTCATAATTTCTTGACGTTTTATACTTACTTTTTCTTTTCCCCTCTCATTGGATACAAACGTAGTTGGATTTCATCGCTATCATCAGCTAGTTGATATTTCGTTCGCAGTTACCACTTCTCAAAGGTCTTATACAGAGTATCACAAATTTTTCCCATCCATCTTCCAAACTACTGCAACAGCGTCATGCATGAACCACCAAACATAAGGGGGGGTGTCGTCTACTGGACAGGATGTGGTGAAGCATATGGAGCTGGTGAGGACGGTTCAGGATCATTGGATTGGGTTTATTGTTGAAAGTGCAGTGCAAAAGTTCAGCGATGCGGAGGTGTTGGTTTGGGGTGAGGATGGAAATACTAGGATCGAGAGCTTGGATGAGACGTCTAGGTGGGTGGAGAGGAAGAGCCGGCTTGAGGTGCTGGGGAGGGATGTTGCGTCTATTATGAGGGTGTTTTGGGCTTTATGCCTGGCTGTTATTGGGAGTCGTTTTGTGCATATGAGATTATATTGGTGGAGAAACCTTCGATATCATATTGTAAGGATTGTGGTAGGTATATTGCAGTCCTATATTAATGTCCCATGAGATATTGACAGAGCCAAACTCCATCTGGTATATGGTATCTTGTCCAACGAGTAAAACAATGTCAATCTGAATATCACCGCCTCAAACAACAACAGCCCATCTATCGAACACACCATCTAATCTGACCAATTAATTCCCTCTTACTCGCTGCGCTTCTCCACCTCAACCTCCGTCCTACCCGCACCAGTCTCCGTACTCTCACTATCGCCACTAGCCGGCTGATCAGCAGGACCAAAACCATACTGAATAGCAACCTGCTCGACCTCTTCGTCCGACAAGTGCGGCAGCTCCTTGGCCGCACGCACGTAGGTCATCTTCTCGATGTAACCCTTGGCGAAAATCAAATCAATCTCCTCGAGGGATCGATCTTTTGTCTCGGGGTAGAAGAAGTAAATGACGGGAATGAAGAGGGCATTGATGACCGCGAAGAAGAGGTACGTGCCCCATCCGATGTTGCGAATCATAATGGGGGTGACCATGACAATGAGGAAGTTGAAGAGCCAGTTGGTGCAAGTGGAGATGGCGTTCGCCTTGGTACGGGTCTTGATCGGAGAAATCTCAGCCGGGTAGAGCCAGGGAAGCGGGAGCCAGGTTGCGCCGAAGGTGGCAATGAACGTGAACAGGCCTACAGCGGCACCCTTGGCGGCTTCGGGACCGCCGGGGATCAAGCAGGCGAAGGTGATCACCATGGACGCACTTTGGCCGAAGGAGCCGACAAGGAAGAGGTTGCGACGGCCGACCTTTTGGATCAGGAACCAGGACGAGCAGGCGAAGATCGAGTAGACGATCATGTTGACACCACCGAGAATCATAGCCATGAATTCTGTTTGGTGGAGGGATTGCTGCATCAGAACGGGCAGGTAGTAGATGACAGCGTTGCAGCCACCGATTTGCTGGAAGAATTGAGACGAGCAGCCCAAAAGCATGCGACGGCAGTGCTGGGTCTTGCCGCCGGTGAAGACGGCGGAGAGGGGGGTGGACTTGGTGGCCATGCCGGAACTGGTGGGGGTTAGCTTAAGCTTATCGTAGATTTAGGGGCTAGGGGTCATACGCTCTGAGGGAGTCCAGAATGATGGTCTTCTGCAGCTGGACTTCGTGGTGGCTGATCTCCTTGCCCTGCAAGGCGGCAATGACCCGCTCACCCTCCTCGTAGCGCTCCTGGGTAAACAGCCATCTGGGAGACTCGGGCAGCACCAAGAGACCAAGGATGATAAGAAGACCGAAGAAGATCTGGAAAGCGATGGGGAAACGCCAAGTGAGGTCGGGGGGACCGTAGGAGGCACCGAAATCCACCCAGTAGGAGATCAGGGTTCCAATAGCAATGGTACTACCCTCGATACAGATGAGTAGACCACGATTGGAAGTCCTCGAACATTCAGCCTGGTATGTGGGGATAGTAGACGTGTTCATGCCGTTTCCGACACCGGTAATAACACGTCCGACACAGAATTGGGCCAGGGGAACGTGTCCCGAGATAGACGTAACCTGGATGATAACACCGATGATCATAATGGTGGCACCCAGCATGATGGAGTATCTGCGGCCGAGCCAGTCACCGCAGGCGAGGATGAAGAGCGCACCGCCGAGACATCCTAGCAGGGTTAGCGTACAGTTGTAAGCCAAAGCCGAGGTCTGTACCTACCCAGCTCATAGATAGCAGTGACCACACCCTGAATGGTGGAGTTATCTCTCGTAGCCGTGAAGATGTCATTGAAGGGATCGGCGTCAATAATACTGCTCATCACACCCTCTAAGTCAGGGTTAGCTCAAGGCTTATAGCGCCCGGCAAGGAGAAAACCTTACGATCGTAACCAAAGAGCAAGAAACCCAAGGTCGCACAGGAAGTCACAGACCAGATCAGCTTCCGACCGGACAAGCCGGCGAAAGTGGGCACCGAAGACATGGTGAGATGTCTTTTTTTGGCTGAATCAGGACTGATGCAGGTCGCAAGCAACGGTGAGACTGAGTGGGAAGCGACGGGACCTCTTTATAGCTAAGGGCTGCACCCCGGAAAAACCGTGAGTTCTGCGGGGTGGAGGTCGGGCTGCATTGCTTGCTTCAACGACCAGGATATTCGGAAGAAGAGCTTTTCGGTCACACCAATCAGCTCATCTCGGCAAGGGCAGAGGAGACGAATGAACGGGGAGAAATGAAGCCATCGAGGAAGGTTCAGGGCCGCGCTCCCTCCTTGGCTCCCGGCCAAGGGCTGGGCAGATGAATGCCGAGATCTTGGTTCCAGCCAGGATGGGATGCATTTTTACGAACAGGAAGGACTGCCGAAGACATGACGAGGAGTCTGTCAGACTGTGAACCGTTTGCTTTCTGAATCAGGCTGGTATCCCGAATTCTCGCGGGTTGATGAGGCTGCGACAAGAAATGATACCAAGACCGAGTAGGTGGAGGGCACCCACCACCCACTTATGCTCGGTAACACTCACTCACTTGCTGCCTGGCTCTCTCTCTCTCTCTCTCTCTCCTCTCCCCCAACACCACATCTACACCAACCATGGAAAAACACTTAGGACTCTCACATCGTAGCGAGGATAATTAAACCAATTACTTCTACCACTATACTGTTAGATAATAGTCAGTCAGTCAGCACCACCCCCAATCCTCTCGCCACTTGCCAAGCCCACCACCACCAGTCAGAACAAATCCCGCAGTCACTGAAATTGGCGGATTTCCATTCCAAAGTTTGACCATCGCAATGAAGCAACCCTACCTACTCTAGTAAGTTTTTACCACCACCACGCCGTCGGGGGGGCCAAGTTTCAGCGGCACAAGCCAAGAAGCCTTGTCGATCTTACCTTCTCTTTTTTACGCCCAGCGACGCCGTTGCCGCAACCGTGTATGTGCGCGTGGAATGTCAACATAGCCGAAGCCAACTTGCAGGCTTGCATGCTACTAGGGGATAGTAATCTTCCTTTCCACGTGTGCCATGCGATGACAAGAGTATCAGGAACATGCCATTGTGGACTCTGATACGCGACTTGCTCTAGCTTATCGCAGCTGTTGCCAATGCTAATGTCCATGCTCGCACAGACAAGGATGCTGTGCAGGTAGTAGCTCGTGCATGGCGGACAATTTGAAACTTAGCCGACTGTGTGCGAGTGAGTGTCTTAGGTTCATGGTATGGTTTAGTTGCCAGGCGGGAGAGCGCCATGACTCATTCGTTCTCTCAGTTATTTCTTGGGGATTGACACCCGTCGCGCCCATGACGTCGTCGCGTCGAGTAGTGTGTTGCGCTTTGGTAGTTCTGTTGGTGGTGTGCTAATCGCTTTGTAGTCCTCTGGCAGATAGGACATGCAGTGAACGGTGGCGTCTTTGAGCAGGGGCTTGACCAAACCAACACCACCACCACCATCATCATCATCGTGGGAAAGGGAGTGAGAGTGGGGTGAGGTGAGCGGTCACGACAAGTCCAGGGCACGTGCCACGATCACTTGCTTTGAATGCGGGGACTCCGCATATTCATTCTCAAATTGACAACAGCCTCGTCGGGTAGACAATATAGCACAGCATCATCCTCTCACTGGTAGTACTATCTACGTAAACAGATACATCATAACCAAGTTGTCTGGTTTACAGTTACTCTCTTTTCATTCTCTCATTCTCCTTCTGCGCATTGACTTCAGCTGTAAAATTTTCAGCCGACCGTCACAAGCGATCCAGTGACTGAGCGTCCACAAAGTGTCTGACCGCCAAGATGGCGCCGCCGCGGTGATCTTGGCGGACCCTTGGCGGGGTCTTGGCGCTGGCGCTTGGGGAAATTTTCGGGTGAGATTGGCGGCAAGCTGGGGATCGGGAATTTGCGGGGATTCGTTGCTTATTAGGTGGTGAATAGTACGATTATGGCATGATGGATGGTTAATAGTGTGTAGTATACAGCTATATTATACGTTTCATTGCATAGGCTTTTCTGTACAAAATGCACTAGTCTAATATGGGACATGTGGCGCTATATGCAATATATACCTGGTCTATACCACCGCTCAAGCATTACTGGCACAGGAGAAACTGCTGCCGTTGGCGTCGTCGTGAAGAGACCGGCCGGATACGTAGAGTCCGAGACCGCACTGGTGCTGTGGTTAGAGTTGATGGGCGAAAGCGGAGTAATATACTTACAATGCAGGCTGCAATACCGATAATAATAACGTTGAAGATGGTCAGGGCAATCTTCCTAGGCGAAGAGAACAGTCGGTCCTTGTTGAGGTAAAGCCAGAACATGCCGCTGAAGCCGACTGTTTATTGTTAGTGGGTGAATGACGAGCAGACGATGATTAGCTTACATGTAGACCAACTGGCGAAAAGGGACGCCTGAAACGCGGTTAGTATGATACTTGATTGAAAGAGGCGGACATCGTACAATCAAACTCAGCAGATCATTGAACACAGGAATGGCCTCTGCAATGATCCAGGCAATAATCCACAATCCCAGGGCAATGCCCACCCAAGATCCGGTTGCCAAGAGGTCGCGGCTGTGCATCCGATCTCCGTGACGGAAGATACGGACATAGACATATTTACAAGCGACATGACCGTTTACAACACCGCCAATGATGATCTATCAAGTGTCAGTAGAGCATGGGCCATATGAGCAAGGCACGTACAGTAGGGAGGGCGATTCCGTAGGCCACTTTGCCCACGAGCTCACTAGCGGAGCCTAGTGCTGGGGACGTGACATTAGGTCCCGCATAGATATAGATCACTACGGAAGTGACAAGGTAGAGAATGGTGTCGAGACCCTGGAGAAGACACAGGGCCTTAGGGTACTCTCTGTGATCCTTTAATTCGGACATGAAGCCGAAGAATGCAACGTGACCCGCTATTGCATGTTAGTAGGTGTTAGCTAATGCAGAAGGGAAAGTGACCCACAGAAGGAGAAGACGATGTTGCAGACGGCAAGGAATGCTTCATACAAGCTGGTATCCACCGTTGCTGATAGGGTTCCCTTGTAAGGCCGTTCCACACCAACGGCAATCATGACAATCATCACGGCAGAGAACACACTGATGAAAGCTGTGCAGGTTAGTATCATAGAAGTGTCTGGCCCTGTTGGCGACTTACAAGCAACAGAGAGGTAGGACACGTTTGCAGACGTCCTAGGTAGGCCCAGGAGGAAGCAGATCACGAGGCCGACAACACCGAAAACAATGGAGCAAGTTCCATGTTCCGTAATAGTGTTCATGGCAACCGAGAAGGTCAACAGATGGCTCGCCATGATGAAGATGACAAGCAGCAACTGGCCGATACCGAAGATCTCGCGACCAATAGACCCAAAGAGGATCTCACCGGCATCAGCCAGATTCTGGACATGTGGATAGCGCCATCTGAACTGGCCGATGACGTAACCGGTGTAGGTGGCCAGAAGACCGAGGCCAACGATGAGAACAATAGCGCTACACTTGGTTAGAGGAAGATATCACTTCACGCAGCGGCTGGTTAGATACATACGGAGCAAGACCCAGAGTTGCGACAACAGCAGGCAGCGACAGAATACCAAGAGACACGGTTTCCGCAACCATGACTGGCAATGTTAGTATCACAAGCTGTCGACTGATGCTAGCATCCAAATCACTTACGAAAACCACATTGCCTGCGACATGTGAGTCAGTTGTTCAGTAGCAGATATAGAAGGGTCGGATGAACATACCACCAGCTCAGGACCTTATATTTAACCTCGGCATACTCTTCATCACCAAAGGTGTCATTATAGATGGGGCTGCCCTTCTTCTCGTCCTGCTTCTCCTCTGCATCATGCAGATAGGGCTCCTCTCGGCCATCCTGGAAGAACTGACCCGTCTGAACATTCAGATGGGAGTCAACCTTGTCGCCAGTTGGATGGGCCATGACTGCGCGGTGACGGGAAGGTGAAAATCCCAGCTCGCCTCTCCGCGGGAAATGAGATGGACGAGGAGTGGGGACGGTAAAAAGAACTGGCGACGGGGAGAGTTTGTTTCTGAGGGATGTACAACGTCAACGGCCCTACCGCTCCTACATTGACACAAACAGGCAACCTAGCGCAGGAACTGAACAACAATGACAGGCTGAAGATATCAAAGAGGAACTGCGGTGACAAATGAACGAGTCCGGCGAGAAGACCGTCTTCTGAGTCACCCGCCGGGCCGAATGAAAGTCTTTGCATCACAACAAATTTGTGTGTTCAACGTTACACCCGTTCAACATCCCATTACCTAATTCGCGAGCCTTCTATGTGGGGCGCTCCGCTCAGTCTGTTCCTTCCTGGCCAATGGCCATTGATGCCAAGCCGGCGATGCCTGCGGAAGGGCCTGGCACTAGGCTGGATTGAGAAGGACCTGCCGGGATGGTGTGGGGGCACCATCATGTGATGGGGGGTTGCAGAAAGATTCTGAAACCAGAAATCTTCTAGAAGCTGAGCATGGAATCATGAGATGTTGAGTTGTTATACATTCACCACTACATTGTAGTCATCCGATAACGGACAACATAATGGCCTCATGCAGTGAAGTGGCGGGTTCCCTCTTTAATACCACTCCTTGAAGATTCCCCATCTGTGGGAATGAGTGCAAGTGATCCACAGTATACCGCTAGTATATATATTTCTATTTCATCCTTAACTTACATGTTAATATAATCCTACATTACCATGATGCTGAATGATATATGGTACTTCAAATCATTGCGCATATAGTAGTGATGGCCAGTTATCTCTCCAAAGGCATGGGAAAGCCGTCAACTGTACTTCGACATCAAGGAACTAGTTAACACTAGACCGGATAGTGAGAAAGGATAAGCATAAATCTACACACAACATATTTTCAAAAGCAACATAAGAATCACTATAGACTGTAAGAGAAAATCCAGTCTTCTAAACAAGTTTAAGGAAACAATCTACCCTAGACAGGAAGATATCCCTCAGTGGACTGTTCTGCTATAACTATCTGGTGATTTATTATAATATTCAGTATTACAACGGACAGATGAGCTTAGACAGTGTTTCTCTATATGGGCCTCGCAGCCTTGCAAGGGCACAATCATGATACGAGTCCATCTCAAATTAATGGCTGGGTTAATGCCAAGGCCTTCTATCGCTGATTATACTCGGATGTATGCAATCTCTACCTGTCGGAATGTCGGCATTAGCTTCAGCCATAATATAAGTGGCTTTATCGTAGGTTGTGTGCTCATGCTCCTAATCACGTTATGTTATCTCATAAGAGGCCTAGATCTCAACTACTATGTCCATGATCCGTCAGATTCTCGCTAGCCATGAGATCCCGGTGGGCTAGTGACCATTCTGCCCAATTCGGATGGGAGAGAGGTAAGGAAGCCCCAGTTCAGTAGTCTACGTAGTACATCTCCAACCCTTTAATTCGGATAATGTTGGCGTCAAATTTCCCCTGTTTTGGCCTTGCTTTCTTTGGGTATATATCATCGGCTGACATTTGAACTTCTTTGAATATAGTTTGAATCTATCAATTGAGATCACAGCAACTGCTTCTAAGTGTATTGGCATGTTTTCAAAGACTTATTCTCTCGTAAATCAGTAGACCCAAAACATTGAACTTGGACTACATCTAGTGCGGACTGATTGCATGCGAAGTCAAAGTTAATAACCCCAGCTTCTCTCAATGTAACATCCGGAGAGCTCTACTTGTGAACAGCTGCAGTACGCAGGGTTGAGTCTGTAGACGGTGAAACCCATGCAATCAAGAAAGTCCATGTTGTCGGGTAGTTCCGATTGGAATGCCTTCCCTGTCACTTTAGTAAGTCACCAGCAGCTTGCTTCACAGACAATAGTGGAGTAAGTGGACCATTGGCCTGCTCCATGTGATCACCTCGGGTCTCTATCATATGCACAGACAGCGGAAACAAGGCTACTCTGCTTATACTAGGGTGAGTCCCTGCGTGATGTGAACTACTTCCCTGTCCGCCCGCCAAGAGAGCCCAATCGGAGCCATTAACTTAGCCCACATTCATAATGCGGAGACTAATGTTCTTTTCTCGACGAATTGGATATTTTCCTTCTATCCGAATACGCTATCAGGATCCAATCTAAATCCAACCGGAATTCCTACTCCGAATATTCAAGCAATGCCACGGCCTTTCTAAGTAAACATGTTGTTGAAGTATCTTTCGACCTACTGCAATATCAGGCAGTCCACGTCGGTGACGTGTGCGTAGGGTAGATATCAATGTTACACTGATCTTATGGGTAGAGGTGTAATTTCTCTCACGCCTACAAGCACATTGCATAGTGGATAGAGCGGCCCTTATCTATGGGACAGGCCTAGAAAGTAAGTACGATACAGTCAATATGTCCAGGGGAGATACAGAGGAATACGGAACCCCTGATCGATGGGGCCCAAAGTAACCCTACTAACGAAGCAACCAATCCCATACCCGCGCGATTTCTTAGAGCGTTCCTTTCGGATGTATTCTTAATATCAAGGTCTGGAGGTTCATTAACCATTTATCCATTTACCCCTCCTGTTGCCTGTCTATTCCAAATCATTATTCCACGCAACCCTGGGTTGTCTGTTATATCTAGCTCATGCCCTCCATCCCATAGTATTCAAACATGCCTAGTGAGCTCGAACAAGCCCTTGCACTCCTGATCAAAGCAGTTGCCTGCTACATCTTTGTTGTTACATTCAGAGAACTTCTACGTGTCCTCGAACCGTTCCTCGATCTACGTGGTCTACAACAATGGCACCAACGCAACAGAGAAGCCTTTGGGCGACCCTCACGGCAGTCCTCGTCTTCCTGATGCAGGCAACCCCGACCTCTGGTGCCGGCTTTACATGGTACGTTAAGGCCAGTTCCGCAATAGCTGGTATTGCCTGGATGGTGTGCGGATACTTCCTCCCTGCCAGTGCCGGCACTGGATGCATTGCAGCCGCCCTGCTAGTCGGCATCAATGCAGTTGTCCAGGCACATGGCGGAAGCGGCCAAACAGGCGCTATGATTCCTGCCAAACGAGACGAGGGTTCGATTGCCTTCAACCATATCACCCACGAGGGCGTTGTCCACAACTTCATCAATACTACTGCGTTAACGCATGACTGGCACTTCGTCCACGCCGTCAACCAACCCGTCAACCTGACGGTCAGAAGGCTGTCTGACGGTCGGATTCATGCCCGCACCCAAGGATTCTCTAATATGCCCTGCACCGATAATTGTCCTTCCGAGGATCTCGCCGCGAAGGTATTGGAGTCGAGAGCTACAACTTCTCATGTGCAAGAAATCGACTTCTCATGGACCGAGCCGAGTGGATACGGAACGAAGACGCAGACGGGCTTAGCGGGCGCAGCTTCGGGAGCAGCACAGTTTGTGGCTAGCCAGCCAAGTGGAACTTTCAGTTTCTGCTCGGATGCATATAGTGTGGATGGGCTGGACGCTGTCGTTGGATTCAATTTCTACGGAGATAACTATGCGACGGACTTTCCCCGCCTTGTGATTAGGTGGTAGTCCTTTTTCTCACGGCTTACAAGTGGTTTTGCTATCTATCAGACTAGTAGTGTCCAAGTTGCTGTGTATCATATACTATATAGGCGTGCATGTGTTACACACAACATGTATGATTCCTTGTGGTGACTACAGTAAAAGAATACTTGGCCGGTCGGTCAAATTGCTGGAAAGCCGATACCGTCGGACATCATAACTCTGTAGCACTTAGTTATAGAAAAGTATAACCATAAAATATACTCGGAGGACAAATGTACCAAAACTGAAGCCAGAAAA
The DNA here is from genome assembly GCF_003344945.1 of Aspergillus welwitschiae. Taxonomy (NCBI): domain Eukaryota; kingdom Fungi; phylum Ascomycota; class Eurotiomycetes; order Eurotiales; family Aspergillaceae; genus Aspergillus; species Aspergillus welwitschiae. The sequence goes on from NW_020798697.1 coordinate 1,002,888, forward strand.
CAGTAGTCCATCGAGTAGTGTCGACGGATGCCTGGTGAGGCAACTAGTTACCGAATAGGCATTAGTGTATTTCCGTCCTCGTCTTATGCCTCTCACTTCATCCTCAACCTCACCTCATTCAACCTTCACTTCACTTCCACCTACTCATAATCATACAACTGCTTCTGAGGCGGCACGTCTCCTCGCAAGATATATTTCCTCACATACCATGGCAGCATTTCGGCATAATGCTTGATATGCTTTCTTGTCGGGATCGAGAACACCTGATCCAGTTCCTCAAGCGACAGTGCTTTGGTCTCGGGTAAACAGAAATAGCAAAAGATCCATCCGAAGACATTCCATGCTGCATACCATCCAAATGCTCCTTGCACACTGAACGCATCTCGCAAGGGAAGCCATGTCAACGAGATGATGAAGTTGAAGCCCCAGGTCGTTGCAGTCGCAAAAGACATACCTACGTCACGGATGTATAGTGGCTGTGCGTTGCTTAGCAAGATTTCCCTTCGGAACCTGAAGTTACACATCGACTTACAAATGCCTCTGCCGAGTATGTGAAAGGTACCGGTCCCTCGCCTGGCGAGTACACGATCATGAAAAGATAGATGCCTGTCGCCACGCAAGCCGTTCGTGAGGTCTGGTCCGGGATATAGAATGAAAACCCGGTGAAGAGCAGGAATAGGCTCATCAATGGGAATGTGGTGAGGAGGAGGTTCCGCCTTCCGAACGTATCGATTGTATATACTGCCGGGAGAGCGAATATCCAGTTCGTTATACCACATCCCAATGACGTTACCAACGCCATGCGCCTATCAAATCCCGCATTTGCAAAGATGCTCGAAGAATAGTACATTATCACATTTACTCCCGAGAATTGTTGCATAAACATGACGAAGAAAGATGATTGTGCAGCGCGTCGATTGCGAGGAACGGTGAACATTTCCCGCCAGAGCTGTTTACCTTCCCGGAGCTTTTCCTCGACCTGCAGTGCCGCGTGGATGTAGTAGAGGTCGCGGGCGGCCTGAAACGAGGAAGGACGGAGCTTACAGAGTGCTTTGTAAGCGTCTTGATAGCGATTCCTCATCATATACCATCTGGGTGACTCGGGACAGAAATACACCTGCATGCATACGAAGAAGGGACTCGTCGCTGTTAGCACAACTGGTATATGTGCAAAAGGTAGGCATGTGCAAACTTACGGAATGGCGGTTGAACCAAGCATCAATCTCCAATTGAAACCGGGGATTGAGGGGTGCGTCACATCCATGAAGGCAACGGAAGCAATATATCCAAGCATGATCCCGAAAGCCGTCCACATTTGCCACATCATAACTAGAGCCCCGCGAATTATGGCTGGAGAGCACTCCGCTCCGTATACTGGAGTCGTTGTTGACTTGGCACCTACTGCAAAACCGAGGAGGAACCGTCCTAAGAGTAGGTTCCACCAAGTGTGTGCTGCAGCCATCCAAAATGACGAGGCAAAGGAAATCAAGCATGAGATGAAGATGCATCCACGACGACCAAACCAACGGTTTAGAGGGGCGGTTGTCCAGCATCCTATAAGCGCAGAACATAAGTATGGAGCTCCGTTCAGGAGCCCTTGCTGCCAGGTATTGGTGAGATTAAACTCAGCGAAGTAAAACCTGAATGTACTCAGCTTATAGAAAGAACCCGTGACAGTACATAACTTACTCTTGTGCTCCATTCACTGCCGTCTGGTCCATGCCCTGGACGATTGCGGACCCAGCACAGAGAACTAGTATTTGTTAGAGCCTCCGGTTGTGTCAACCTTTGTTGGAAAAGACGTACTTGTCATGAAGTACATCATGAACGGCTGGCTCCACCGATGTGTCTTCTCACGACGAAGCAGTTCTTTATCACTTTCGGATAATTCATCAAGGGACTCGAAGGCTTTAGGATCCTGTGCTACAAGGGAGCCTCTTTTCAGCTCATCCATAATATGCTCCAAACCCTTGTCCCTTGCAAATGACTCGACATCGCGGAATAGCTCATCTCGCGTCAGACCAGCGAGCGGGTTCTTCAATCTTGTGGATGTGGTGGCATCCTTGCTCTCGGTTAAATCGCGTGTCCAATCTCGGGCCACCTCTGGATCTTGCTTTTCATTGGAGGTGGGTGATTCAAGATGGTGAACCGTAGAGATGGGGTTCTCTGGGTCGCTTTTCTTGTCACCCATGCTAGTTTAGGAAGTGCAGTTGCACTAAAGGCTTGTTATGGAGGTCTGTTGTGCGGATATCTGAAGTGAGCAAGGCGCAGTATGGTATGCCTTCACGAAATTTCCCCGGGCCATGATGGCCTATTTAAATCCCGGTGTCCATAAAGGCCTGAATCCTCTGATCTATCGAGCTCATTGCAGGCGAAATGACTTGTTCCATTCACGTCAAAGTGTAGCTCCAGGCTCGTTAATGCTACAGCCAATCTCATTAAGTATCTGGTCTCACGGATCCGACCCAAGAGCCTTGGACTCTAGTGAACGCAACAGTGGTTGTCTTGGACTACATAAGCCGAGATCTTGGATGCATGGCACATCCATACAGACAACTTCTGGGGTTATCATTCCATCCATACCCAACCCTATTTGAGTTTATTAGAAACTCACGCCAAGATAGAGGGGCACTGAAAGCGGCTCCCAAGGCTGGGGAGGCCATGGTCTGTAACGTTGTTGCACGACATCGCCACTGAGGCGTGACTCTCGTTGAGAGTACGTGTAGCAGAGTGTAACCCTCCGCTCGGCCTTGCCCAGCCACCTCGTGTATCTGGGGATATATGCGCGGCCGAATTTAGCAGAATCGCCTCCCCAGATTTCACCCGCTGTTCGGCGGAGAAATTGGCAACCTCCGCTGGCTTGAACGAATCTCGGCAGCTTGGCGCCCAGAGAGAGCCGTCTGAGCACTCTGGCCAAGAACGAGCCGACGGTCGGTCGAGTTAGGTTTCGCCGCAAACGATGGAAGAGCATATCCCCAGGCCGGTGAGGTGTCGATTTGGGTCATCTGAGGAGCGCACGGGATCTCCATGTCTTTGCATAAAGGTCTATGACCGTTTCATTGCATAGGAAATCATAGCGCTAAATTGCTACTCATATATTGTACAGAACTGGCAAATAGGAGTTTTAACATAATGGCCCATTAGCCACCTGATATGGTAAAAACAGCTCATAAAGAACTGTGTTCTTTGAAAAGGGCTCTCATTATTTATGTACCTCTTCTCAATAAATTTATATAGATATTCCTTACAGAATAGTGATACAATAATGAGGAGAATTTCAGCTTCAATGAGCAATCGTAGGCAGATACGGCATCCAAAGTGTAATGGATCAGCTGTTCCAAAATCTACTTGGTAACCACTACATCAATTGTGCACTGGCCCTTGGCATGGTCCTCGCCGACCAGCTCGAGCCGCTTGATTTGGTCATACTACTCTATCAGTCCTACAGGCTGCATCCGCTCTGCCTGATGAGCATCTAGACAATTTTGAAGAGTTTAATGCAAGAGAGTGACTAGATCGTGTCTTTGTCTACCATAATGCCTGACAGGAATAACACGAAGTTGATGCGCGCCGTCATCCGTTAGCAGCAAGTTTGACACAAAAAGACTTTTGTGGAAATATTGTAGCGACTCAGGAAACTAGGATGGTGGGACATCTATCTCATTAATGGGGATCTATTCTTACCCAGACTCGACACGACGAAAATCTGGAGATGCTTGGATCCAGAAAGATATTGCTGAAGATGTGATTATCTCGCCAAGTGCCACCATCCCCTGGGGCCGGATTAGAATGGGTCGACGAGTGATTGGCAGTGGTAGTCCTTTTTCTTTTCCCCTTATTTTTCTATTTCTTTAGTTTCTTGTTTTTTTCTTCTTATTCCTTCGTATTTTCTTCTATTTCTCTTTTGTCTTAGGCTGCATTGATGCGGTTTTCTCATGCCTGATAGTATCGATGCTGTTGCCAATATTTTCCAGATACTGCGTGACAATGAAGTCGTTGCAGTGATATGACAGGTCGTAAGCACGGCGCTTAAATGCTCCTGGGTATATTGATGATGCATGCGACAGCCAATTAATGTCCTCGAACGAGGTCAGATCCCCGCTCTGAGACCTGCCAGAGCCCCTGCAATATGCCCTTATATCCGACCCGAACATCCGATGCCAGCAGGTCTAGCTAAATCCAGCCTTACAAGTAGCTCATATTGGTTCAATTCCGCGCAGCCCCGCTTACTCAGAGCCAGTAACTACTGCCATGACGACCAGGGCTATATCAGGAAAGCAGGCTGTGCAGGTGATGTATCTTAACAATGCGGCGGCCTTTAATAACCAGGTTTGTTTCAGGGCCCACACTTGACCCGGTTTGCCAAGGGCTCACTACCATGGCGAGTCATTCAACGTTACCGTTATGTCTCACTTAAGGTTAATTGTTTAACAGTGTTAAAGTTGCTTGGTAGTCGCACGGTCTTGGTGTTGCAGCATGGTAGTATGCTGTGGTTGAGGTTGTGTTGATATGCGATGGTGATGGCAGAATTATTCTACACCTCCGCGATCAGGGACTGGAGATTAGTGCAGGGTTCTCCGTACACAGCTGTGCTTGCACGGAGCAGACTCCGACGTGGACCCTGGCCGGTCAAAGCGCTGCCAAACAAGGCGAGGCAACCGAATTTGCTGACGAATACGCTTCAGCTATACTATCATCCCCAAGCAAGGTGATGGTCCACTACTGGATGTTATTGGAGAACACAGAGGATTTCCTCTAGATGTGGTGGCGGGTGTCCGGTGGAAAATTGGCAGGGACTGAGTGCTGCAGGAACGGCGGCTATTCAGCATCAAGGGGCGTGATTGGTGGGGACGACCAGTCAGGGCAGACTTAATTTATATGAGTCTGGACCAGCATTTATCCGATGAGCTATCATCGAGTTAGGGATACACTAGTTCTTCGGTGGCTAGTGCCGGATCCGCAGTGGGTGGCGGGCATTCGGCTGCTATTTTTAACCACGCTGGCAGCGTTCATCTAGCTGTTGAACATCTGTTCTTGAGCTGTTAATTGAGAAAGCTTCTTCATGATAAGCGAACTATGAGTGAAACCGACAAGACATATGCTCGAAAAAGGTGACAGAAGGTCGTTGGGAGGCAAGAGTGGAAACTCTCCGACAGCCAAGACCCTAGTCGGGCAATAGCCTTAATATCAGACGGATCTGGAACACTTGCCCCTGCCCTACCGCCGTTTGCCCTCACCTTAATTGCTCCAGCGCTTCCCAAAGGCCCAATTCGGACCCGCAATCTAGGGCGGTGGTCAGACCAGACTCCTGGGTGGGTGTCATGGCTCCAGCCGTGGTTTGAGATGTGACACAGGTAAAGCATCTGCGAGTATTGACAGGGCGACACGAAGATTTAAAAGCCATGCTGCTCCTCGACCATGCTGCTGTTCCTTTCCTCCCTCAAGCAAGTCTTCTCTTTCATCTTCATTCCCTTCGTTGCTTTCCGCTTCATTGACTGAGGCTTTCACACTCTTTGCGCTGCGCGCTCACTCTTTACAAACACTCTACATACATTACTTTACATTCTCTACAAACTTTTCCTTCTTCTCCCAAAAACCACTCTAGCAATCATGCGTCAAGCTCAGTCTGCCTCTCTCCTTGCGGCCCTTCTGTCGGCCACCCAGGTCGCTGCCCACGGTCACGTCACCAACATCGTCGTCGACGGTGTCTACTACGAGGGCTTCGACATCAACTCCTTCCCCTACGAGTCCGACCCCCCGAAGGTTGCCGCCTGGACCACCCCCAACACCGGTAACGGCTTCATCTCGCCCGATGAGTACCGCAACCCTAACATCATCTGTCACGAGAACGCCACCAACGCCCAGGCCCACGTTGTCGTCGGTGCCGGTGAGAAGATCAACATCCAGTGGACTGCCTGGCCCGACTCCCACCACGGTCCCGTCCTGGACTACCTGGCTCGCTGCGACGGCAGCTGCGAGACCGTCGACAAGACCGACCTGGAGTTCTTCAAGATCGACGGCGTCGGTCTCGTCAGCGACACCGAGGTCCCCGGTACCTGGGGTACCGACCAGCTGATCAACAACAACAACAGCTGGATGGTCGAGATCCCTCCCTCCATCGCCGCCGGTAACTACGTCCTCCGTCACGAGCTCATCGCTCTCCACGGCGCTGAGGAGCAGGACGGCGCCCAGAACTACCCCCAGTGCTTCAACCTCCAGGTCACCGGTACCGGTACCGCCACTCCCTCCGGTGTTAAGGGTACCGAGCTCTACACTGCCACTGAGGGCGGTATCCTCGTCAACATCTACTCCTCCCTGAGCACTTACACTATGCCCGGCCCTACAGCCTACAGCGGCGATGTCTCCATCACTCAGACTACTTCCGCTGTCACTTCCACCGGCACCGCCGTGGTTGGCAGTGCTAGCGCCGTCGCTTCCGCTTCCTCGACCGCTGCCGCCGCTACCAGCGCTGCTGCCGTGACCAGCGTTGACACCAACACCCAGATCGCTCAGTCCAGCAGTGCCCCTGCCCCTGCTGCCCCTAGCTCCAGCTCCTCCGCCTACACTCAGATCCCCGTGCAGGTCCCCTCTTCTTGGACTACCCTGTTGACCTTCACCAACACTCCCCAGGCTGTGCAGCCTACTACCTCGGTTCAGCCCGAGCCTGCTCAGTCGACTATCACCCCTGCTCCGGCTGTTAGCTCTGCTGCCTCCGGTAGCTCCGGTAGCCAGTCTCTGTACGGCCAGTGCGGTGGTATCAACTGGACTGGTGCTACTCAGTGCGCGAGCGGATCTAGCTGCCACTCGTACAACCCTTACTACTACCAGTGCATTGCAAGTGCTTAAGTAGCGCTTTAGCCTTTTTTACAGATTCACTCTTATCAGTGATAGCTAGTCTATGCTGTTTAGTGTATTAAATACAATGACTTGCCTCATATGCTCTCCCAATAAACATCAATAGTACTTACTCTAGTAGATACTACTATAAAGCTACTACTAAGCCGTATCCTATATAGATCAGAACCCTTCACAAACACATTCACATTACATTCATATTCCTCAAGGAACTCTCGACAGATACCCAGTACATACTTCCGTCAGTCAGACCATTACTACCCAAATATAACTTCATATATATATACTACCACAAAGTATTTACAACACCCTCCCACTTCCCCTCCCCCTCCATCACCCTAGTTCACTAGTAAACTAGTAAGTAGCTTTCGCAAGATTTTCATCAAAAGTACTATCCTTAAACGGCACAATAGCCTTATCAAAGTCCGCCGTCTGCAACGCATCCCTCGCCGCCGTAGTCAAACTCTCCCACGCAACCAACGGCTGCGTACCACCCACCACATCCGTCAACCCACAACTATGATCCAACGGCCAGATACTCTCATACTTGATCAGCGCCTTCGTACCCTCAAGGGTATACCCATCCGTGGAGCAATCCCACCCGCCATGCGCGGACGGACACACAGCCAGGATATTATCCGCAGAGATGGTGGTCGCGTCAGACAGGTAGATGATCACGCCCTCCCAGTCGTGTCGGTGACCGAGACCATCGCTGGGTTCGTCTTTGGGCATGTACCAGCTGTAGAGCAGTGCTGTCGGGTAGGTCGAGGTGGAGGAGGTGGAGCTGATGTTGCTGCGCACGTAGATTTGGCCCGTGTTGGAGCTGCAGTCGCCGTCACTGGCGCCGGTGGGGGCGAGGCCGGCACTATTCATTGTTTATCGCTTATTAGGAGGATTTTCTTGGAGGGAGGTATTGGGGGGGAGGGAACATACTCGGTATCGCCTTCGGCGTCAACACCCGGGAACGGGACACATCCGTTCACGACCTTCAGGTAGGGCTGGTAGGCGAGGTAGAGATCGCCGGTGGAGTTGTCCGGGACGGTCTGGTTGAAGCCGACGATTTCGTCGCTGGCGATCCAGTCGCGCGCGTGCAGGCGGTGTTTGCCTGCTGCTGCTGCTGCGGTGGCGGAGAGGGTGGATGCGGCGAGGAGGAGGGTGCGGAGGGACATTGTGTTGGTTTTTTTGTTTTTCTTAACTTATTTCTTTCTTTTTGGTGATTTGTTTGGAAGATGTGGCATGAGGATGAGGGGAAAGGGGAGCTCCTTTTATGTCCATCTCTACTATAGGCAAGTATCTTCAGAGATCGGCAGAGGAACGGTAGCGGTGGGGCGATAGGAAGGACAGCAGAGCATATGGTTGCTGCTCGGGGGTTATGCCTAATTCTGTGAAGGATCAGCTGGATGCGTATGCGGGTATGGATAGTGCTGACAGGCACGGAGGATGTTGGTATGGCAGAACAGGGTAGCAGCGGTGAGGGGAATGGAATAGATTAATAGTAGCGCATATTAACATATAGACACGGAATGTCGGAGAGCGTATTTTTCAACCAATAATGGCCTGTGCTTGGACCACGCATTCCTGCAGGCGTATATATGCGAATATAGGGCTGCACATGCTTCTCCGCCTATTGTACTATACATACCATACTATATACTATACTATAGACTATGTACATTCACAATTAGTGAATTAATCCAAACAGGTCAACAATCCCCCCAACTTCTCCAACACCACCCCCTGCACCGTAGCATTTGCATCCAACTTATCCCCAGACATGCCCACCGACACACTCGCCCAGCATCCATCCTGGAGCATAACACTCAACTCCGTGGGCAACCGTGTACTATTACAGGTTTCCACATCATCCGCTGTAATTAACGGAATCGCCGTAAAGAGCCTCGACAACACAAACTCGAAATCATCCGCACTCGTACAACTATCATCGCTCACAGCCCCAAAGTTCACATTCAACCACACGCCCTCGGGCAAGTACGGGGTTCCGGACTCCACCAACTCATCTACCAACTTCGTCGCTAGCTCTGCATATACAGTACTGTACGTGGGAACACTGCTCACGTTCCAGGCGATCTGGGAGCCAGTGTATCCGGAAAAGGCGATTGCCGGAATGCCTTGGTTGGCGGCGTAGGTGGTTGCGCCGACGGTGCCAGAGAAGAAGACGGCTAGGCCGAGGTTAGCGCCTACGTTGGGCCCGGCGACGGCGAGGTCGGGAGAGCCGGAGAAGTAGGTGGAGGAGAGGTTGTTGAGGCCATATTTCATGGAGGTCGCTGGGTAGCTGTTGACGTAGTTGAAGCGTGGTTGGCTGGCGTTGTGGCCGACGGCGGGGCTGCCGCTGGGACAGGAGTCGAATTCGCATGGGGAGGTCAGGGGAGTAGGTGTTGCGTCGTCGGAACCTGTATTGGTTAGATTAGTTTATCCGTTGTAGAAATATCAATCAAGGTAGAGAGTTAGGCATGGAATTACCGGTTCCGCTTTGATTCTCTGCGGGCGCAGATATCACGACCGAGTGGTCGGCTGCGGTGAGCGCGTTGTACAAAGTGCGAATGTTGAGCTCGGCCCAGCCATCATCGTTGGAGGAAATGATGTTGATGGCGTGGGTGGTGAGGGGAAGCAGAGCCAGCACTGCGAGAGGGAAGTGCATGGTGGGAATGGAACGCTTGATTGGCGGGTGAAGTGAGCAATAGATTGGGGACTAAATGGATATGGAACTCGTGCCGGGCCCAGCTATATAGATTCTTGTCCAGATGGACGGCAGACAGGTCACATTGAAGCTCGGCTGGAAGAGAGTTGCCGTGCGGGTGTTCATCTACCCGCATTTATGCACAGAATAAATTGGTTAAGGATCATCGCGGATGTCCGGAACCCAACAATTCAGCCACGTGCAGGCCAACATGCCGTGCTACTTGACAGCAGTGGTGGATCATGCAATCTGCTGTGCCTGACAGCCATGCATTCCTTCAACACTACATAGTATATCCGGTACGCTTGAATATAGTAGTGACGAATGTATACACACATACCATCCCTGGCCATCCCCCCTGCAGCTTACTGCAGCTTACTGCCACACCCGCTCGGCTACTTTTTGCACCAACTGCAGCTTCTCCCACATGCGCGTCTCCGTCATTCCAATTCCCCGACCATAGCTCACACTGGAGAAACCACACTGCGGACTCACTCCAAGCGAGCTATCGAGCACCTCTTGCCGACTCCGGCCTTGCCCCTGCGCAATCACATCCGCCGCTTCATATACCCGCACCTGCAGCTCCTCCACTGTCTCCAATTCCGGGGCTTTCGTCGATACCACTCCCAGTACCACGTTCTTGCCCACTGGCAGGTGTCGCAGCGGCTGGAAGTCCCCCGCTCGTTCCGTGTCATATTCCAGGTAGAACGTGTCATAGTTGAGTCCCGTGAACATGCGTTGCGCAATCCGCTCATACGACCCACTAAGCACGTGCGTCGACCCGGGCATATTGCCCCGGCAGAGGTGAACTCCGACATGAAGATCTGCAGGTCGGTCCCGGAGACTTTCGTTGTGCGCCCAGATATACAGGTCCAACAGTTCATCCGGGTCAATCCCATCTGCCACACACCCCGATCGCATTTCGTCCGTCACAAAGAAGGTCATGGCGGGATCGTCCACCTGGATGGAGCGTAGTCCCGCATCGTAAAGGATCTGGTACTCCCGTGCAAACGCCTTTGCAAGGTCCGCAAAGTACTCTTTGTCGGTAGTGTACGGGCTGGAGGCCGTGAACGCGGTCCCTGCACGCAAATGCTGGTGCTGCCAGGTAATAGATGGCATGCTCATCTTGCACTCCTTCCACTGTTCCTGCGGCACCAGGCTCCGTAGGTACTCCCAGTCGGCCAGGTACGGGCTGCGCACGTGCTGAATCTTGCCCACAGCGATGCAGGCATCCCGTTCCTTGATGCCCAGCTTCTCGAGCGTCTGCACGGTCGGGAGCCCCGTGCGGTAACCGTCCGGAATGGGGACCTTGGTCATTTCAAGCCCCTCCAGATTCTCGAAGAACCCGGCGTAGAAGATGGGCCGTTCAAACTCTCCGGTCATGATTGGGCGCACCTTGTGCGCCTGCTGCTGCTCCACCACCTTGGCAATCGCCTGTTTTGTCACTTGCTGCACACCCTCCGGCACGTTGGTTCGGGTGTAGATGTGCGCCAATCCGGCGGCATTGCGAGCAGCTAATAGCTCCTCGGGCCGCATCAGCGAGCCGATTTGTTCTGCACGGAATGTAGGAGCCATGATAGCTGATAAAGTTGCTGATAAAAGTTGTACGGATGGGTCCCTATACACATTTCTGTGTCCGGCTCAGTTAAATAGCCTCATCTTCGTATTGGATGCGGGGAATGAGGGGCCGAGCGGTCTCGGCCGTTCGCAACGACCGACCGAGCATCGTATGCCTCGCACACCCTGAAATGGCATTTTCGTCCGAGATCAACAGCGATCGACTGTGAGAGAATCATCTTTCCTCGGAGTTCACATTATCCGGACTCTCTTTCACCGCTTTGAGCGCCTCCAAAACCAAGTCCAGTTTCCGATGGACTTCTTCCACCTCCCGCCGTAGATCTCGTACTTCGTGCACCAAGGCTCGGGCAAGGCTGTTCCCATCCACCTCGCGACGCGCTTGAGAAGGACTCGAAGGGGTGGTCTGGGGAGCATCTGCCGTATGCGGACGCAATCGTTTAGCCTGGCTAACATCTTGCGTACTGGGATCGTCCGGTGCGGGCCGTTTCTGCGACCGAGCCTCGCTCTCGCTCGTCTGCTTCAGTATCTCATCCTCCATCGCAATCCACTGATCGATCACAGTCGTGAGGGCGTTGGGGGGCTCCACGTGGGCCTTTCCATTTGCGATGTCGCGTCGATGCGTTCGACGCTCGATGCTTCGGTCTGTCACGATCTGCTGGTAGGACGGGGGCGAGAAATTCCGCCCTGTGAAGCTGTTCATATACCCGGCCACGTTGTCCCAAAATGCGCTTCGGTTCGGGTTGGTCAGGTACATATCCTTCCGCTCGATACAGCCCTTGAAGAGGATGATGAGTTCGTTTTCGAATAGCATTCGTCCGCGTCGTCGCGCAGCCTGCATGTCGGTGCCATGATTGGTTTCATTATACGGTGAGAGGACTTGCGAAGGCTGTCCATGAGGTGACGGGGCGGGATATGGATGCGGAGGAGTTTGCTGCCATGGCTGGTACTGCGGTGCCGGAGGATGCGTCGGTGTTTGGGCTGCGGGCTTCACATTCGGGGTCTGCGGGGTGGTAGGAGGCGCAGGAGTAGCGGAGAGGCGATAGAGGGGCTTCCGCCCGGTCAAATCCATCCTCTTGGTGGGAATCATGATTGTCACGCGTGCTGACACGTCGGGGGCGGAAGCTTGAGAGGCAGTAGAACCAGTGAGGAAGAATGATTGTTTGTCCCCAGCTCCATTGAGTTAGTGGCGGGGAATAGCTCCGTACGTTATGAAATGTTGTTGCCTCGAGAGGCAGGAGCTACCGAGGCAGCTGTCGGCAATCTCAGCCTCGAATCCACTACAGCATGGCCATGGCTGTCGCGTCTGCAGGCAGTAAGGAAAGAAAGAGCTATCCCAAACTGAGCACGCGACGAGTCCCTGAGCAAACAGGACAAACAAGCCAAACACATCTCCAAGATTACCGTACCGTCAGGAATATCAGGGGTTGCCTTATCGGACAGAACCGTTCCGACTGCAATCACCCACCAATCACCACCTTCCTTTTAACCGACGCAGCTAATCAGAATAAGGATAGATTAGCAGTTTGAGTCCACCTTGATTGGCTGCCACATCCGCATCCCTGTATCTCCAACCAATTAGCGCATGACAGTCGCCTTAACTGCCGACATCCATGACGCAATTGTCCGTTCTCGATCAAATCACAGCCGTTCCTTTCGCCTGCCAGATCGGGCGCCACAACTTTGCGACGAACTCTACTGACTACCAACTTCGCCTCATTCCAGATTACAGTGCAACAAGTTCTTGCTATGCTGTGCTCTGTAACCATCCCTATCTCCACCTCCACCTCCACATTATCGCCTCTCTCAATCCATCCGTACATAATATCTACTACCTTCCCCATCAATGCCTCCTATTAATGCCCCATTTCACCCTTGACGACGCCGCAACCCAGTCCCCTACCGGCCTAACCCGACACCTCAACACCACCGTCGAAGAATATGTCTTCCCCATCCTCATCGCCCTCTCCTGGTGCAATGCCATCGAGTTGGTTATCCTCTGCCTCAACACCTTCAAACGCTACACCGGCACCTACTTCTGGTCCCTCCTGATCGCGTCCATCTCCATCATCCCCTTCAGCCTCGGCTATCTCCTCAAAATGTTCGGTCTCACCTTCACCAACTACTTCCTCGAGATCTCCATAGTGGGAGTCGGCTGGGCCGGCATGGTTACAGGACAATCGCTCGTGCTCTGGTCGCGCCTGCACCTCGTGCTGCACCACAAGAAAATCCTACGGGGTTTGCTCTACCTGATTATCTTCGACGGGGTGCTGCTGCATTGCGCGAGTGAGGGGCTGGAACTGGCGGTTAATGCGATGCCGCAGTCTGAGCCGATGAATGTTGCATTCGGGATCATGGAGCGCGTGCAGTTGGTGTGGTTCTGTGCACAGGAGCTGTTGCTCTCCGGGTTGTATATCAGGGAGACGGCGAGGATGTTGCGCATGGATAGTGGGGAGTTGTCCAGGAGTGTGTTGGTGCAGTTGTTGTTGGTTAATGTGGTGATTATTGTGTTGGATTTGTCGGTCGTGGGGATTCAGTATGCTGGTTTTTTTACCTTTCAGGTTACGTTCAAGGCGTTGGTATATAGTATCAAGTTGAAGTTGGAGTACGTGATCTTGGGGAGGTTGGTGGATGTGGCTTATGTGAGGTCCCAGGTGGATACGCCGAGATTTAGGTTTTGATTTTGGATTTTTGGTGAAGCGCGATGGCACTCAGCTGGCTCTGGTGTGGTTTTGATTGATTTGGGGTTCTGGGAGGTGTTTGGATTTGGCCTTGATTATATACCCTGGGTTCGTTTGGTTGGGTTGGATTTTCCTTGGTGCCAGGTTGAGTAGTTAAATTTCCTTCTTATACTATATAGTATTTATATATATACTCTATTTAGATCTTACAACACGATTTACACCATGTTCGGGTATGCCTCAATTCGTACTCCCCTCGCAATCTTGTTCAGAAATTACTACTAGTCTGATAAGCTTATGTTCACATTGGCCACTATTCTGCTCACTTCAATTGTTGCGTTTACACTGCCTTCCTTGGGTCTAACAACCATACTAGTGCCAGCCATCACATTTAAGGTCTACGTGGAAGGGATGTGATAGTAGAAAGAAACGACGTAGTGTTGTATTAAAGTCTAGTAAAATCAGTAGTATCTATATGACTGCATCCAGTCGGTCTATCATCTAGTATCTATTTACTCAAAGAATGCTTGTCTGGCTCTTCCCTTCAAAGCCTCCTCCCTCCTCCCCTATCAATATCAACACATCCTATCTCGTGGTCTACTCCGACCGTGCGCTCTTCGTCTTCTTGCTCCGCAACTTCATCATCAAGAACACCAATCCGTACGACGTGATACAAAACAGCGCCGTAATTCCAGTCTGCAATGAATTAGCATTTGGTTACATTTTTGACCAAGGATACACTCACATCTCTCCACGAATAGTACTTCTCCTTCAAGTTGAAGGTCTTCGCATAGTCTGAACCCATCGAGTACTGGCAGAACGAGCAAGTGCCGGTAGCATTCGCGTCCAAGAGGTACCCAGTCTGCTCGGAGATAAACTCGGCCATGTACTGGCCGCATGTCTGTCCGGACGGGGCGTTGAATTGGATATACTCCGAAGGCTCACACTGCACCTTGACATCCCAGAGCACCTCTCCCAGAAGACCACCCACCAAGTAGGTGAACGGGTCAAGGTAGTACATCCAGTACCGCCAGAAGGGCGTAATACTATCGTAGGGCACAACGACACCACAGAAAGCGATCATACCCGCACCGATGAGGATGGGGTTCATGATGGCGGCGAAGTACTCGTTGGGTGCGTATGCCGCAATGGCCTGTCCGATCGATGTATACAAGAATTCGTAGACTAAATCGGTCAGTTCTGCTCAGTTCTGCACAGTTCTGCAAAGGAAGGGTACGCACAGATCATCTGCAAGTACATGTGGCCGGAGATGTACGCATCAACAGGCAATCCGGCAACAAAGTACCAGCATGCGAAGTAGAGCGTGGCGCAGATAATCAGGTAGGGGATTTCGGAAACTGCTTGGGCACCGATGAAGGCAATCCAGTGGTAGGTTTTAGACTGCTTTCGGTTAGCCAGCGTTGATGAAAGTACAGCTGCAGGACTTTACCTTCTTCTCTCTGGTTTCGAAGATATCGCGATTGTGCAAGAAAAACGGCTGCATCTGGTTGATACATCCTGGTGCGACGAAAATGAAGTTGAAGATAGCAAACAGTCGAAGCTGTAGCGCAAACGTTCCATCTCCCATCTTCCAGAAGGTGAATCCACTGAACAGTGCAGCAAAGACGTGCAGGATGATTTTGTTCCACATATAGTCCTGATCAACGTCAGTCAATGCCCCTAGTCATAGATGATATTGGAACCTACCGGTGACCGCCATAGCTGGACCATGAGGCGCTGCAGCACCATCTTAAACTGGAACCAAACCGGGGTTGCAAAGTTGCTTTGGTCTTCCACATAATCAGTATGTGATTGTCCCTCCTTGTTCAAGGCTTCAAGCTCTGCAAGAGCGCGCTCGCGCTCCTCAGATCGGCTCCACACATCAACCCAGTCAATAGGCTTCTCGGTATTACCCTGGATAACCTCCACAATGTGTTCGGCGGGGTTCATGTCTGGAGGACAGGGGGCTCCGTTCTTCGCAAAGTATTCCAACACTTTGTGTGACTCTTCGCCAGCTAATGGAGTGTTAGATTCAGTCTGTACAGGTGGGTGGCAAGCTTACTCTCTCCGAAGTAGGTCATCTTTCCGCCCTTGGCAAGCAGCACTAGCGAGTCGAATGCATCGAACAAGACCGCTGAAGGCTGATGGATAGTGCACTGGAATATGTGAGATACGCCAATATGTAAAGGCATATAGACTTACCAGCACAGCTTGACCGCTGTCGACGAGCTTTCTCAGAAATCGGATAATGTTGTAAGCAGACTGTCCATCTAGACCCGAGGTCGGTTCATCCAAGAAGAGAAGCGTTGGCTTGGCGACCAGTTCAACACCCAATGTCACTCTCTTCCGCTGTTCAATGCTCAAACCAGCCCCGGGAACTGTCTTGTCAGTAATCGATCAGTCTTTGTCCGGAGTTCTCACATACCTCCAATCAAAGCGTCCTAGATATCGCTCAGCTCCAGGAGATCAATGATGTGATCAACATATGCAATCTTCTCTTCGCGTGGTACGCTATCAGGTTGGCGGAGAAGCGCGGAGAAGACCAAGGCTTCTCTCACGGTCGCGGTGCCTTCGTGAACATCCATCTGCTCGCAGTAGCCAGTGGTACGCTGGAAACTGATACCTTGTGGCCGACCATCTATCAAAATGGATCCGTAGATCTCACCACTATCCTTGCGCTGAGCCAACACATCGAGCAATCTATAGCAATCAGCTTTGCATCACTCTGTCGTCTCACTTAGCACTTACGTGGTCTTTCCCGCACCGGAGCATCCCATCAATGCCACCAGATTACCCGGCTTGACATATCCAAATACCTGGTCCAGCAATTGCTTCTTCTGGCCATGGAAAGGAACGTGGTAGTCGAGATTGTTCCATGTGAACGTGGACTGTTTTCCAGACTGCGCAAGGACAGCTCCTTCAGACTTAGACGAGACGTTGCTCTCCTCGTCTGGCTTCTTGCTTTTGGCGCCTCGCTTGTAGAGGAGGACGGAAGATCCGGCACTGCTGTTGCGCAATTCGAATCCAATCGCCGTCAGAAAAATGAAAAATGCCCAGAAGCCAATGATAATACCGAAGCTTCGCCAAACATGGTGATAAGTGTAATTGTACTGCTCTTTGATGTAGGCGGCACCGTCAATGATGCCTTCCGAATTGCTACCCTTGACAGTGCAGCCGCGGTAAGGGGAAGAGCCGGTAGGATAGCCCGACCCGTATGGGATATAGTCAGGCTCGACACACTTGAGTTCTAGGCCCGTAAACTCGTTGGCCATCAGCGCCTCGAAAGCATATGCACCAGGGTTCAGGTAGAATATCCACCGGAACCAAACATGCATCTTCTCAAAAGGAATCAGATATCCTGTGATGATTAGCAGAATTTCAGAATAGTTGTATTTAGCACAACAAACCTCCGTAGACGAAAAAGACAGTTGATAGAAATCCGGTCATCTTGGACGCATTACCGAACTGCTTGCACAAGGCACCAATCGCGCGGAACATTTGCATGAAGCACAGCGTTTGCACGATAATAATGATCCAGTACGTGAAGAAGCGGCCTGCATCCATTTGCATCCCACTCATGAAGTACAAAATCAAGGAGAAACAGGACACCTGAACCAAGACGATAGGGATATCGGTAATCGCATT
The DNA here is from genome assembly GCF_003344945.1 of Aspergillus welwitschiae. Taxonomy (NCBI): domain Eukaryota; kingdom Fungi; phylum Ascomycota; class Eurotiomycetes; order Eurotiales; family Aspergillaceae; genus Aspergillus; species Aspergillus welwitschiae. The sequence continues at coordinate 1,020,342 of NW_020798697.1, forward strand.
GGCGATAGCGAAAGCTGTCGGTCGGTAGAAGCCAAACCTCTTTTGCCGCGAAAGAATAGGTCGACCCATGAATGATCCGGTTGTTTCAGACATTGTTTCGAGGAGGAAGTAAAGAACGGGGAAGAAGAGAGCACCCGGACGCAAGAAAATCGAACTGCTGTCTAGCTTAAGGTTGTAGAATAAACTGCCGCAGACAAGAGCCTGCAAGATAGCGGAAACCACCTTAATGGCAATAGAAAGCTTGTCACCGGCCAAAATCTGGAATTGACTTGGAAAATGTCAGTTTCTCCGCCATGCTTCCAGTTTCAAGTAGCTTACCGCAGGGTGCAGCTGAGGATCTGATCCCACAGACCAGCCGTATAGACACTCTGAGGTCGAGGAACATGCTGCTTTCTCTTCTCCATTGCCACTGCTAGAGCCAAGTTCTCATCCTCGTTTACCAGTTTCTCTGGCGGCTGGATATCATTCATCATCTGGGAATGTATCGCACTCTGGCGGTAACGGGCCTCGAACTCAGCGGGCGAATTGGGAACCTTGTCTTCCATGCCTGGGGCGACAATCCGTTCAGTGACCACCGTAACCGATGTCAGAAAGTCGGCGATGTTGGCTCCCTTGGGGCAGATGAATCCCATGTCTTCAAAGTAACCCCGAGCCAATGCGCGCGGCCCGTAGTAGGTGACGACACCCTCCGCCAGGACAAGGATCTTGTCGAACTCGTCGAAAATGCCATTTCCAGCTTGATACATGGTAGCCATTATCGTCTTTTGATTCTCGTTGGCCTCGCGTCGCAGCATGCGGGCGAATTCAACCGCTGTTTTGGAATCCAGACCGCGAGTTGGGTTATCCCAAAATTGAACAGGACTCTAATTTCGGTCGTAAGTAATATGTTGATGTCATATGGAGAGAGGATTGATACCTGGCCAGCCATAACCTCTGCCAAGGAAACACGCTTCCGCTCACCACCAGATACACCACGGATAAACTCGTTTCCAACCAATGTCTTCTTTGTGTGCGGGATACCCAGCGACTCAAGAATTCCGTCTCTTTTCTCCTGAACGTAATCTTTCCGATTGTGTAGGTGCTCCGGTCGTTCTCTGGGAACCTTGTTTCGAAGGGCGAATTTCATCGTTCGATTAACGGTCAAAGTAGGGAAATGAACATCGTCTTCATTGTTAAACATGATCTGCTGCCGGTACTTCTTGGCCTGTTTGTGGTCCATGCTTCCATATCGAGTCTCACCGACAACTTCGTCGAAAGCTTCGCGATCATTGGAGATTACACGAAGGAATGATGTACACCCTGATCCTGGACGTCCGAGAACGAGCAACTAGGCCTTGTCAGTAAGCTGTCAATCTATCTGCTCATTTAATTTCTCCTACCATTTCTCCTGGCCGAAGTTGACCAGAGATGTCCTTAAGAATCGTCTTGTAGAATTGTTAGCATTGATCCGAGCTTGATAATGTCTCAAACATACCCTCTTTGGCCTTTGGCTCTTGCTGAACCACGCCGAAATCTGCCGTGGATCGGCCACTGACAGCAGTGTATCGCCCAGGGCGGCATCGGGGGCTGTGACGTTCACGCTAACATTGCGCCACGTGAGCGTCAGCTGCTTGGGAATAGAAGAGTTCCCAGGCTCAATGTCCACGGTTCCTGAAGATGATGAAGTGTCCATCCTGAGCAATGATTCCACTTGTCACAACTACACGGGGGTAATCGGTCAGTATATCCGTTGTAGATCTCAGCAGCCCGCCGATAAGCATACCTATGAACCACAGTCCACAAAACCAGGGCACTGCGTGACAGTATGGCTCAGGTACTCAACTAGATGTAATCAGAGCCGTGGGCGTTTAATCTGTTATATTCCAATATTTTCTCTCTCAGAAAGCCAGTATGGAGACAGTTTGCTGAAAAAGCGTTCTCCGTAAACCCGTATACCCGGAGCATCTTGAACCCGTAAAACCGAGATCCCCACTATGAGCTCTTCCCGAGAATATCATTCGCTGAAAGATAAGATAAGGTCCACATCAGAATATTCTCGGTATGGCCCCGGGTATAGAGATGCAGCAAGAGGTGCAGCACCACGTCAATAGCGGGCTGCAAACTTCGTCCTGTCTGGAAATATTGCCCGCGATGACCTAAGGCCATCAAGATCCAGCTGGTAATAGGCCCCAAGAGCTCTTACTGAGCCTTCGGCGGATTTAGCCCACGAGTCAGTTTAGTATGGTTGGAATCAATCATATCCCAGGGTGCGCAGCAACCACAGCTCTTTTGCTTTGAATGAAATCCAGGCCACTACTCGCAAAAGTGTCTAAAACCGGCTGCAGTAATGTATACGTACGTTGCGTCACTGTCTATCGGTAGATAAGCTATCTGGACAGCCCCTCAGGGCCAGGAACAACCTTCTAAGGCTCGGATATAGCCAGCTAGCAGGTGGGTACTTTCGGGATTGTTTAGGCTGTGGAACACTAATCAAATCTGGTCTGGGCCCTTTAGGCCATCCGGTTCCTGTTCCTGTGTTTCATAGCCGTGTCAGCATTCAGGGTGCATCAAGGTGTTTGTTTTGCTCTCAAGGGTATCATGACACTCATGTGAGATTAAACTCCCAACGTCATCAACTAGAACTTCAATCGACCGATAACAACAGGATACTTGATCCGAGTCTTCCGGCCTGATACCAATAGATGGGTGACCTGTATGTTCGCGCTTTCCTATGCTCACATATCCGGTAGAATGTAATATATCCGATGGCAGTAGGGAGAATATTTCCCATTATAGGTCTGCAGACACGCTAGCCACATCATAATTGTTGAGCGATCTTATTCTCTTTCTGATCTGGCTGTCTTGGTCTTCACGTGCCATGGAGATATCGTAAACTCCTATCTCGGAAGACTAGTTGTGAAATGTAGGTGCATCGTTATGTATTAGCAACCAGGTAATTGCTCCACGGAAAAAACGGCCTGGGTCATCTAAAGAGATAGCAAGTACAACATTAGCAAATTCTGGTCAGGTGGGAGAAATCAGCCTTATTGAAGAACCACTGGGGAGTTAAAGTATTCTTAGAGTCAAGGAACATCGGCATGAGAGGAGTGGTGCCATACGTGGGGTGATGGCGCACAACACGTGGAGGGCGCGTCCACTTGGGTCACGGGCCTTTCTCACCGACTTACACTCTTTGCGCTCTCCCCAGGACGTGCAATTGTCGATCCTACATATTGCTTACTGATAATCCTCGAGTGACAGTGCTTGGTCTCGACCTTAGAAAGTACCGGTAGGCGATCTTTGAAGCTTTTTTCCTCCCGAGTGGGTTTCAGTGGGCTTATTTGCTTTCTACGCATGCAAGCTTGGCTAACAGAATAGTGAAGGTCATTGTAGTCATTAAACACTCGAAAACTATATACAAAGATCTATTTCTTCTTGTCTTGCGCCTGCGTCGCCGTATTGATTTCAAGCCTCTGTGCCTGAATCATCTGGTCGATGGCATCCTCCGTCTTCAAATACGTGCGGTTTCCTTGAACGAACCAAAATCCAACGGCGACCACCAGCATCACTCCAAACACAGCAATCGCATAATTCATATCGCTAGGTGACGGGTTCGGAGACCCTGGGAATAGGAAGAATACTGTCGTGATTATGCAGTAGATGATGCTGACCCAGTTGATCAGCTTCCCCCATCGTCCCAGATGGAACTGGCCTGGTGGCAGCTTATCGCGCCCGACTACCAGAAGGGCAGCAATGGGAAGACCATATGAGATGGTCAAAGCGATCGTACTAACACTCAAGATCGCATCGAGCACCGTGTTGGCGAACAGATAAAGGATTCCGACCAATGCAATCCAAAAGCCCTGGAACCATAGTGCTCGTGCCGGAACCTTCCATACCGGATCGACCAGCATGAAGTATCCGCTCCAAGGTAAGCCACCATCTCGTGCAAAGCCCCAAGTTAGTCGAGAAGCGGTCGTTAGGATACTAATTCCCTGGCCCAGGCCATTAAAGATGAATAAAGCGATGAGTGTGGCCCCACCCTCCAGGCCTACTGTCTCCACCATCAACTCCATGAACGGCAATCCGGTTGGGGAGTTGATAACCTCGTTGATGTCCTGAATGCAAAACAAGCACACCATCATGAAGATAAAACCAGTGATGGCCCCCATGAGGACGGAAAGCCACATGACTTTTGGGGCGTTGCGACGCGGGGCAGGGATCTCCTCGACCATATGGATAACGGCATCGAAAGCCGTGAGACCATAGGCGGCTTGCACTAGGCCTGTGAACCAAACGACCCCGTTTCCCCAACCGGTTTCGTTCAGCCAAGCTCCAAAGACGAAAGACGCAGGTTGGAAGGAGAGATCTTTCTTCACACCGACGGAGATGAGCAGCGCAAGTGACAAGACGACGAACAAGCCGGTAAACCATATGCCGACAAAGTTGTTGAGCCATGGGAGGACCTTTTCCTTCCTACAGCCGACTAGGTTGATGACAGTCAACACCAAGACTGTACCGATGTAGACGATGAAATTTAGCCATCCAGTGCTGGCTCCACCCCATGAATTATCGAACATAACTTTCATCCCCAGCAGGAATTCGGCCATGAAAGCAACCTGGGACGCTGTCAAGGTCCACCAGCCGAACATGTTGATCCATGCGCACATGTACGAGGTAAATCGACCCAACGGGGTGTCCCAAAGTCGAAACACCCAATACGCCTGGCCCAGAGCGGTCGGCATACTACTAGTGAGCTCTCCAAGCGAAACTGCGACACACAAGTTGCAGACCGTGACCAGCACGAGACCCCAGAGAATGGTCACGGAGCCGCCATTGGTGAGTCCGCTATCTAAATCCTGCGCGAAAGTAGAGTAGGTGCCTGGGTCGCAACGGTTAGCTGCCGTTCTTGGCGCCCCGGTGGGTGCAGCGCGCACAGAGCACACGAAAAATTCCGACGATCGGGCAGAACTAACCTAAGACACAAAACGCGAGAGACAACATGCTCCAAATATCGAATTTTCGAGTCATGGCCTGGTCATGGCCCATGGCCGCAAGATCATGAGCATCTTGGACGCTCTGGTCGACCGACTGGATCGGTTTGATCGGCCCGTTGTTTTCCAAGTCCATCGGCATCCGGAGACAAATTGGAAGAAAATGCACAATCACAAATAAATCAATTCAGCCAAGCGGGAGAGCAACGAGATCGATGGACAAGTCGTGCACCCAATTGTCCATTTTCTGCAAATTCATACAACCGGTTTCAGGTGCTGAGGGGACGGTTCATATATGAACAAGTCTAAGGACGCAAGGGCATGGGGATTCTCGGGCTTCCCCTCACAAGGCCAGCATGCTTAGTTTGGAAAGGTAAGATGGTTATCAAGATGATAATGACCAAGTTAATGATCAATTGGTCATGGAAGAGATCCTCGTGAGTGGACAAGATAGATAAGTTGACGATAAGTGAAATTTTTTTCCGCCTTTGACTTTTGACTTTTGCGGGGGCTGGTTTTTTTAGGCTCGGCAGGACTTCCCAAGTGGGGATGGCAGCTTCGGGCATCCAAAGGCCTGTTGCAGTGACTGAGGAACTAATTATCTGAGCAGCACTCAGCCAGGCTGTGGTCGTGATATTTGCCTCATATACTGGTTGAATAGCTGCGATATATTCTCGAGCAATTATCGCTTTACTACGGTCATTGGACCTATCCGCCTTTCGGTCGCCGTGCTCAACCAGTCTCAAATATAGGGATATCCCACCTCATCAGTTTACTAAATCGCGCTGTTGAAAAGGCAGTTGCGACTATCAACTCGCAGGTCGCATCGAGGTTTCAAGTTGTCACTAGCTTTCCTGGAATACGATCCCAGATCATCATCGTCAGTCTCCCCGTCATCTATCCCAATCGGGCAGGTCTATGCGGAGGCGATAATCGCGTCCGGGGCGCTGATTGTCGATCCATCCGAACCATTATCTCCCCCCTTGATTTAATTTTAAGATGCGATATGTGGCGAATTCGTGATATCCTGGCCAGTAACGGGATTGTATGAGGAGTTGTCGTCATCTCCGTCGCCCATCCTGAGACTCAACAGTCCGCACCCAGAGACGCAGTGTTACAGAGGTGTTTACAGTGTTCAGCCCAGCTGGCGTTGTGGTAGCGCTAGCCCAAACTTTGTCACAGCCGACTTCCGATCCAAGAGAGGGGGGAAGGATAATGCGGGGTGCTATGACTGCGGCTGCCTGTTGGCGGCCTGGCCTGTCGATCGAGGTGTCATACATGGGAAAAGAACCCGCTAACTGTGGCGAGCTGTCCGACAACGGAAAGCGGTTTTCGATGGTGGCATCCGCCGAGCACAATCGTTGGCTGTTCTGTCTGATAGGCCGAGAACACCGAGGACATGCACGATAGCTGCTGATAAGGCCGTTGTGTGTGGCATTTAAACAATAAGTACAGCCGCCGCATGCGGCCAAGGTTGTCTATCGCGATTCGCCCATCGACTTTACCTAGTGCTACATATACGAAGTCTGCATCCACTTATGCAACAGCGGAAGCTTACGGCTACAAGCCAATTTCTACATGCTGCAGGGTTCTTAAATCTATTGTCGGATCGTTCCGCTGTTCGAATATTCGAAGCTTTCTAGGTGCTCGACTAATGTCACAGGGGCTATGGTGCTTTCATCCCATTCTAAGCATATTGCGACATCCAACAGACAAAAATAAGATCTAGATATCTGGATCTACTGTGTCTATGCTCTCGAAATGCCAACAAATGCAGGTCGGTCCAAGCATGGACAGGTAGCCGCCCTTCTATATAGTGACCAACTTCCCCAGGATAAGGTCTATCATGCATAGCTGTGTTGCAAGCCCAAAAGAGTCTGGACAAGATTAATCCCTCATCAGCGAAGAATATGTGACACCTTTCGCGGGGTCGGCTCTAACAGCCTATCAGCGACGGAATGTGTTATGGCCACACGTAGTTTACCCCAAAACGAGTGTGTATACCCGACGTATGAGACACAGCACCGGTGATGCGGTATGTAGGCTGCGGCATTTTCAGCATCGCATCATAGCTCCGAAATGATGTATTGACCAATAATGCCAGGACTTATGGTGGTAGTCACTCTGCCTGAACAGGGAAGCGAGTACCACTTCCTTCGAATCCTGAAAGATTGTCCCTGCAGCAACCCCTATCTTAGGTCTACTTGTGGTCGTGCTAGTCAGCTTAGGTGATAACATTACTCGAGCATACCATCTGTCTCGTCTTGATCGTGATAGAACCCTAATCCCTATTGTTATTCACCATTTTCACTCATGAAAGGAAAAGCAAAACAAAAAATCATATCAAATGTTGCAACTTCCTGATGACTTTATTTATTGTCTGTCATTCTACGCAACTTGCAATGGGTATGATGTTGCGGTCTCATTACACGCAATGTTTGGCCCAGAGGAAGCTGGCGTCACCGCTTTTATGCATGAGCCAAGACAATGTGAGACGCATTGCTGGTCATCCCTGTTTGGGCCACACTCTCCGGGCCCCTCGTTCTTTTCCTTCTATCCTTGAAATTTTCGGCGGCCGATATGTCCCCGAGCTCGAAGCAAAACATCTTCACTTACGCTGATTTCGACCATGAAGCAGTGTGTCGTCGGGCGAGCACACTACGCCAGGGTATTCCATGTACATGTGATCCCAGTCAGCGTCCTGCCTCAGGAAGCTTCAACTGGGCTATCTTCATCCTTTTCGCTGATGGCGTACAATGGGTCTTTAGATCACCACACCAGAGGACATTTATGCCTCTTGATCTTGGAGTGAAGCTACTAGCAAGTGAAGCTGCTACGCTCCGATACCTCAAAGCCCATAGCGATATTCCGGTCCCAGAAGTATATGACTATTGGTAATGCACCCCTCTGGACATATACTTCGGGCCTAACCTATCATAGCGCATCGTCCGATAATGAAACCAAAGTTCCGTTCATGCTCATGAGCCAAGCGCCTGGATGGCCCCTGTCAAAGGTTTGGGTATCAGCCGGCTCCCCCCTACCTGACCTAGATCCTTCGAGAAAGGCCAAGGTCCTAATACAGTTAGGCGGTATCACCTGGAAGCTTTCGCAGTTGCGGCTTGATAGGATAGGCTCACTTTTTGAAGAAGACGGAGCCTTCAAAATCAAGGAATGCCTATGGCGCTGTTATATGTTACATGAGCGATTCTTGATAGAAGGCCAGCGTGGCCCTTTTGCTACCGATGCAGAGTTCTACGACAGTCTTGTTTCCACATTCCTAGAACAAGCAGAGTGTCTGCGCTTATCACACCATTGCTTTGTGGCTCCAGTTCCTTCGAGAGAAGATTACGATTCCGACAAGCAATATCGACAAGCTGTAGATCTGTGGAATGACTTCGTCGCTGTCGGAGACAAAATTGATTCTGCAGATAACAGGCTGGATTACATCGTTGCAGGAAATGCCCTCCGCGATATTATACACAAGCTTGAACACCCCACTGTTAATCAGGGGACTTTTCCGCTATGTCACGCTGACCTCAGTGTCAATAACATCTATGTTGACGACGACTACAACATTACTTGTATCATCGACTGGGCCTTTACATCTTCTGTTCCGGACTCCATGCTGTTAGCTCCTCCCGGGTTGCCACAATATGGCGACAAGATAAGCCCAGATTTACATGCGGCCTTCATCGATGGTTTCCTGGCAGCTATTCCCGGATCAGCCGAAACGAGTATGGTGCGCAGGTACCGCGAAACGCTTGAACAAGGCCATTTCTACTGGAACCTGAGTCGACTACTCGGACTAGACTCTATCGGTGATTACGCCCTCTTTGCTACCGCTTGGCAATCTACCTCTGGCCCTGCAAAAGGTATTGGGGAGTACTTCTTACAAAAACGTCGCTCGCCTCGCTACCTCCAGCTTTACGATGAGGTTCAACAGGAGGACCGACCCCTGTGGAAAGTTGAAAGGGATGAGAAAGACTATTTCCGGAACAACGTGTTCAAGCACACAATAGCCAAGCAATTGACGCTCATGTCCGAGTGGAAAGCAAAGTATGCAGCTGAGCCTCTGCGGAGGATCCGACAAGATACATTTGTTGCTTCTCCGAATCTGTGGAAGTGGATTCTGCAATTCATGGAGGACTGGGAGGAGATGCTTCGATGATGACGATGACATCAACGTCTGAATACAGTCATTGCAGGGAGTATTGCATTGCAGAGATGTAATTTGCTGTTTATCTCTATCCGGAAATGTATTGGCACCGTTAAACTATGGATATGTGACCTAAAGACTGCTAATTCGAGACTCTCAAAAAGAGTTGGTCGTCACAGGTGCACCCCGTTCATTCTCATGATCTTAATCCCCTCAACCTGAATATCTTTTCTTCAGGGTGCTTCTCTACTGCGAGTGACTGATTCATAAGCGATGTTAATTTGCATTTCTCTATTCCATCACAGCGAAAAGTAAATAGAGCCACGAAAACCTTAGATTCTTTTCTATGCATTTCATCTCCCTTTCCCCTTATACTAGTTTATAATGCCGTGCAACTTCAGGATACGTATCCGTTGAACAAGCATGCCTTCAGATATAACCTTTTCTCCCACCATTTTATCCTTGGTATATGCACTTATCGCGACTCATACATCTATAGTACCTTCCAACTTGCTGTTAATAGTAAAGCTCCTAGCCTACTATTCTATCCCACGAGCAGATCAACAACCCCCAATCTCATCCTCTCTGTACCTGAAAGGCTTTATCCTTGTCTGCCTCTACTAATCCTGTAACAAGATAATGATGCTGGTAATATTGATACTTCTGAAATAGAGATAGACCATTCCCAGTGAGGTGAGACGCGATGGGTCCAACTACTCGTGCTTCTTACTAGCCGTGTTGGGATTAGGGCGATACCCAGTCCTCCCTGGTCTTGGGAGGGGAAATGTCACTTCGATAGTACTACTTTATGTTACTTACAGGTAGTAGTGAGACTTGAATAAACATGAATTTTGATTTTACCTGTCGAAGTGCCGGGCTAACGGTTGGTTTAATGGGGTTTGGAGGAGATCGTGTCGTGGATCATGATGGATGTATTAGTAGTGTGTTTGATCGATCTCGGGAGAATATATATATTCCTGTAGTAGTAGCATCTACTAGGAAGTAGTACTACTAGTAAGTCACTAGTAGCTTACAATGATACTCGTAGTATTAAGCAATATGACACTACTAATACTCCATTACTTTGTGAGCAAGATTCCATAAATGGAATATTTTCCAAAAGACACACTGAACCTTCCAAAAAGGTCAGGACTGATACTACGATCACGTGGCTACTACTAGTAAGAAGGGGCACTGGAACCAAAGGACATGGTTTGTTATTCCTAGTTTACCGTCGCAGCTTTCTTTCTCAAAAGATACCACTTTTTCGATAACGAGTCGATTTATAATTTTTGTTGTATAAATGTATGTGTTTGGCTGAGGAGTATTTCTAGGTAGCTTCCGGGTGTGCCGGTAAACAGCCTGCATCCGGACCAAGAATCATCGACTGTGGTGCGAGAAAGCCATGTAGCCTCCTGTTCCTTCACCTGAGTGATTTAATTACTCTACAGAGGCCAATCGATGGTTGATAGCCTTCAGGGTCAAGTTGAACCCCCTCCAAAGCTGGTTGAACCCCTGATGGTCGATCGGAGCCACTGATGACTGCCCTCAACGTCAGACCGATTTGTAAGCCAGCAACAGCGGGGCTCCAAGACACACCCTTTTGGGCTTCACACCATCAAGCCAACGACCCCTGACTTGTACATCTTCCCTCTACACAGCATTGCATAGGACAAATCTACACACAGCCCATCACTACGTTCCTACATATCACGAGGCCTTGAAAGAGGAGCACCTGTGCGACCACCCTTACGTCATACGCTACGCACACACCATGGCCAAAATCGGTGTCTTTCCTGCAGCAGGAGGACTGGGGACCAGCATCATCAATCACCTCGTCAAGCTGGTGCCTGCATCGGAATTGATCCTGATCGCCCGCAAGCCAGATAATCTTGCAGAACTCACGCGGGCCGGAGCTACCGTCCGACGGGCCGACTATGAAGACCCCGCCACGCTAGAGCGCGCCTTCGATGGCATCGGCATCCTGATGTTGATCTCGTACGCCTCGTTTGAGATCCAGTTCCGGTTCGAGGTAGGTTGCAGTGACATCCCGAGCGGGCATATTGCTGGCATGATGCTGATCAGAGACAGGCACATAAGAATGCCATTGACGCTGCCCGCCGCAGCGGTGTCAAGCACATCTTCTATTCGTCTCTCGCCTTTGCAGGCGATCTAGAGGAGACTAGCGTTGCGCACGTGATGGGCGCCCATCTGCGGACCGAAAAGTATTTGGCCGAACTTCCCGGGCACTTCACCTACACCGCTATCCGGGAGGGTCTGTACTCGGAGTCCTATCCGATCTACACCAGCTGGTTCGATATCCACCACCCCGCAGACGAGATCGCGATCCCTCACTCGGGCGACGGACCGGGCGTTGCGTGGGTGAAACGTGACGAGCTGGGGGAGGCCACGGCGAAGCTGATTGCAGACTATGCCAAGAATCCGGCGGGGTTCCCCTACCTAAACCGTGTGCTTTTGCTCTCTGGCCCCAGGGAGGTCTCATTGAAGGAGACGGTCGAGATTCTCGGCCAGGCCGTTGGCAAGTCCCTTCCGCTGCGGGAGATCTCTGTCGATGAGTATGTGGCTTTACCGCAGCACGGATCCAAACACACCTACCATGGTATCGACCTGACGCGGGAGTGGGCATCCGCTTGGGATGCTATTCGTCGCGGGGAGACGGCCGTGGTGTCGCCGCTCCTGGAGGAAATCTTGGGACGAGAACCTGAGAGCTTTGAGACGACAGTAAAAGCGTTGGCCGGGAGCAAGTAGATAGCTTACCATAATTCCTTTGATCCCAACCGTCTTTGCATGGTAACCGGGAGGCATGTGAGGTAACTGCCGCCTGAGTCGTAGATCTGAAAGTCTCATGCGGGGGGATGCCCCTCTTTACCGGCATCCCATCTGCCGAAGGTTGATGAGGTCGGCTTTCCACCCCGACGTCAGGATAAAGTCCGATACACTCTTTAGCAGCAAGATGACGACCGGGAGTAGGTTTCCTGCCGCTGTGACATAACACACAGGAGGAACAACCGACACGCCCTGCCGTCATCCGGGATAATTCTCATCCGCCCTCAGAAGGAGGTCTTGGACCGGTTCCCCCACGGCATCGTACAGTAGTGCACCCGCCGGGCGGATAGCAGCCGGGGTGTGCTGACCTCGAGCTGAATTTTGGGAAATTGGCAAGCCCGGACCCCGCGGCAACCCAAACTTGTGGTGGTCAGAGCTTGTGGATCTCGGTGACGCCGTTGAAGAACAAGATGAGGCTCGACTAGATCTAATCAGTTCAGCACTCCGTTGGTGCTATCTATCCACATGTCATGTAGACACGTCTGACGCAACTGTCCTTAGCACCTCGTCTGCCATCCCGCAGCTGTTGTTCATCATCATCGCGCGACATCTAAGACCACCTTCACATTTCTGGCACACTCATTCGTCTGTTAACATCTTATCAGCCTTAGCCCAGCTAACAACATAATTAGCTGTAAGTCGATGGAGAGTAATCGTGCTGCGGGGTTACTATTCTGGGCTGGTGCCATGAAGCTAAAGCCCAACCTTGTTCTCACAGCCAGGGGGGACACCTTAAAGCGAACATTAATAATGTTGAGCATAATCCTGGATCAATTCCACTGATCAGTCATCACCCATGACGGTAGGGCTGACCAGCACTGGCCGGTGCCTCATCCGAGACCATCAGTCAGATGCCGTCCACCTCCGCCGAGTTTGACGTATACAGAATCTGGTGGCCCAAGGCACACACCAGGCGTCTCGTGCGTCGGAAACGACCTAACCGGAGACATGCTACAAGGTCAGCTGCCAGATGAACCAGAATCGTGTCATGAGAACAAGAGCAATCCCAGTATCTCGGACGAGATGATCGGGCAGAGGTGGTCATCAATCACCCGAGGGGGGCAGCAGGCATACGGCCGACGACGACGCGAAGAATTCTGCAATCCTTGGCGATCTCAAGCCACAGTGAGTGTATCGAGAAGCATCGTCGCACTAAGGAAGGGGTTCTGAAGAAGCCGGATCACACCACTGGTGGCATTGCCGCAGACCCTGGGCACCCGGTATCCGGTCCGCCAGGTGAGACTATTGGGGGGGAAATTGGGGGAAAAGAAGCAAGAACCTTACTCAACGAGGTTATTTTCTCCACGTCTGAAGCCGAGAAATTTACTAGCGTCCGCGCTGGACCAGTGGGTAGTGTGGTCGGAGATTTTATGTATGTCACTTCTCGTAGGAGAATTTTTATTCTTAGGACGCTGACTATAGCGCCAACCGGGTTGGTGGTTCCGAGAGCGACTTACCGTGGATAGATTCCGTCGATAGCGCGCCAGCCAGCCTTTTTCCAGCTTTTGTGGTAGCGGGAAGAGGGGCGATGGGGACCTCCCGAGACGTCATGGCGGGTAACCACAGCCAGGAACTTTGGGCGGATTCATCATCGTTGTGATTATCATTAGGTCAAAAGAATTGGTGGAAAAGGAGGTTGCTAGGACTCCCAATGTTCCAGGAGACTGGCTAGGCCCCTCGGTCGGCTATGAGATGTGTGTGTGTGTGTGTGTGTGTGTGAGAATAAATTGGGAGGCGATGCACTCTCTCTCTCTCCACCTGAACGGGGTTGCTGTGGCCCACTGACTTGGTCTGTGTTCCTTCGGAGTACCCGCGGGAGATGAAAAAAAGGGACGGAGGCAGAGCTGAAGAGAGTAAAGTCCTAGATACTGTAGTGGATTGAGATGGACCGGGATAGTACATCCATAGTATGGCTAATCATGGACTGCGTCGTGGTCAGAGCAGGCGTAGTAAGCGAGACGGTCGGAGAATTGAGGATGTGAAATGCGGATTGTTGGCCACCTGACTGGTTGAGATGGACAGTAAGGGGCATTTCATTGCCAATGACCGTCTCATGATTGGTGGATGCGGCTATCCCAGGGAATGAAAACATACTCAGTACACAAATACACCATAGTAAGTGGCAAGTAGTAAGTAGTACCTATAGTACTTTGGCACTCCAAAGATATTTTGTATGTTACATCTTGTGTAGTACAACTCGGTCTATTCAGGAGGGACTCAGGACGGAAAGGGAACTGTGCAGGTGGTATGGCTTGTCATCTGTAACCCCCGTCTTTGCCTCCGACAAATTACTTACTACTCGTGTATTGCTGTTGGAAGCGAATTAACTTTGAGCATCTGCATTATTACCAGGGAACACAAAGGACACACAGGAGAAGCCATGGAGGCCAGAACAGACCCACTTGCGGCCGCGACTGAGGGTACCTGAACCATGGCGGCCTAAGGCAGACTGGACGGGCAAACACTACGTATCTAGACAGCATGCAGACACCACAAAGTACTAGCGAAGGAGACTGGAGAATTGCCCCTCGTTTAGTTTCAGTCTACGTATGTTGCCTCCAACTTGAGGTTTACCACATGCATCGGTCATATCCATGAAGGAGAATAAAACCTGTGCAGAACGGATGAAATAACTGGAACAGGCAAGCGAGCGACATTGTTGTCGCCTCGTGAAGAAACCTAGGCAGGCAGGGATAAGATTAATTCCGCATTTGACTATTGCCATCTTGGTCAGTAGGATGTATGGAGCAGTCGAAGACGGAGGAGTCATGTTGGACAAGAGTGATTAGGGAAGGGAGAAAAAAAAAAAAGCATAGCTGTCCAGCTGTTCTTCTGGTTGTTTTGTCGAGTTTCCTCCTCGTCCGGCCGAAGATGTCGGAGCCGAGACTCGGCCGCGGCGGTACTTGGCGGGAGACTAAACCTCAAGAGGAATAGCGGGGCAAACGAGAGGGAAGCCAGTCCAACGGTTGTGCATCGATCGATCCACCGATCCCGCCCTCCACGGCTCTCCAATCCGGTCTTTTCTCTTGATTTTTTCCTTTTTTAATTTTTTTTAATTCTATTTTCTGGCGGGAGTCTAGTACGTACTCTAGTAGTAGTCTACTACTCCAAGCTGTGTAGTTTGCCTCAGCTCTCTCTCTCTCTCTCTCCTGCTGAGCTTTCCCCTGCTTCTCATTCATTCCCTCCCCCCCCCCAAAATGGCTAAAATGGGCCTTCCGACGGCAGACATCGGAGCCGACCGAGGCTGGATGCCCTGCATCCGGCTGGGGTGATCTCTCGGTCCCCCTTCACCGGCCCTGTGCAATTATCGTTTCGACAATGGTCATGGCTTTTCTTGCGCGTCTCCAGTCCAATTATGCTGACCCTCATTATTCTCGCTGGCCGTGACTTTTTCGACCGTTGCAAGCCATTACATCATTGCGTCTCGGCTGGCCTGGCGATCGGTTTCTGACACCGGCTTCTCCTGAAACCTTCAACCTTTATATAGTCCATCCCCCGATGTTCTCTACTGCCCAGCATCCTTCCGATCCACGATTCAATATCAAACAGCTTCTCTATATTTACCCATCTCTTGCCTCTATCCACCTTCCTCTACTTGCCACTCGACCTTGACTGTCGACCATCAAGTTTGCCTCCCACACACCAAGTATCAGACAATCTACATCGTCATCCATCCAATTCAACCCCATCCAAGTCCACTAGTATGGCATACCCCAGGCCCGATTCCTTCTCGCTCGACGACGAGCGGATGTACAGCATGAGCCATCCGAGCCCACTCACTCGTCCCAACGATACCTTCGCCAAGGGTCCCGATCCTCTGTCGGCTAACTGGAGCTACGACAATGCCATCGATCTCTTCTCCCTCAACACCATGATGCCGGAGACTTTCCCCTTGGAGATGTCCAACGAGATGATGAACTTGGACCCCAAGGACTTTCCCGCCGACTTCTTCGCCCCACCCCCAGATATCAGTGCGTTCACCATCTCCAACCACTCGGGTGAAGATGCTGCCTCCTGCGGCTCTCTCTCTTCGGTATGTCTATACCCCATTGACTTTGAATGATGAACTATAACTAACATTACACTCAATCAGGACCTGGACAGTGACGACCAATCATGGTCTCCCACCTGCCGTGTCTCTCCCCTTGAGCCTATCCACATGGAGCTGCCCAAGCCTGCTGCTCGCACTTCCAAAACATCTACCCGTCGCAAGACTGCGTCTCAACCGAAGCCCCGCGAGGTTACGGCGACAAGGTGGTCGTCCAGTCCGGAAATTACACCGCAGGACTACCCCGCCACCAGTGTCTCACCCCCGCCCGCCCCCTCCTCCCCTGCCGCCAACAACACCGCCCGCAAGACCACCCGTAGTCTCTCCAGCGACTCCAACGCCAGCACGGGTCAGGCCCAGACCACCACCGGCCGCAATGCGGCGAAGCGGGCGGCGCACAACATCATCGAGAAGCGGTACCGCACGAACATGAACGCCAAGTTCGTTGCCTTGGAGAAGGCGATGTGCGGCGGAGTTCAGAAGCCCACCAAGGGGGGCTCGGCGTCGCTGAAGAAGTCGGAGATCCTGACCAATGCCATCACCTTCATGCAAGAATTGCAGGAGGAAAACAAGGTGCTCCAGAAGGAGCTTGCCATGCTCAAACAAAGCATGGTCCCGAACGGGATGTGGCGACATAGCAAGGGGAGTGAGGCGTTTCACGCTTAAGCCAAGCGATGCGGTGTCTTATCTCTACCCAGATCCCCTTGTAATGACCGTCACGGATATTGTATAATATTATGATTCTCTTTGCTTTTCTTTTGTTTCTTACATCTTATCTTACTACTACTACTACATCTGGGACTTTTATTCATGGCCCTCTCCTGTCGTGGGCGGCGAATTATGGGATTGTTTGGTGTTGTGTTGATATATACCCGGAGATAAAAAGTTCGACCTAATCCACTCAACTACTTCTACTCACTTATCTTGAAACTTCTACGAAGTAATAAGTAAAGACTCCAGAGTAGACGCACAAAACAGAAAATAAAAAAAATAAAAGACAGACCTAGACCACAGTCAAAACAAGTTACCCGTCACTGGACCCATCCCATCCGTTACACCGACAAGGCCCAAACCCCGCCCGTCACCACCCAATGCATCCAGCCTTGCGAAATCTCTACTCATCAACCAACACCCAACACCCAATACCCAATGGACAAACAGTAAATCACTAGTAAGACTACCAGACTACCTAGGCTCCTAAATAATCAAAGTATGCATTGAAATACAAACCAGCCCACCCTCTTATCCCCGACTCTGACCCCGACACACCCTCCAGAACAGAATCAAGGAAAATGATTCTAGAACGTCCTGGCTGGCCCGACCGATCCAGACCGGCCGATAATTCCCGCCCGACAATCCACCCACTTTTTGCTTTTTCGGGAGGGGATTGTGTGCATGTCGTCATCGAATCAATACCTACTTTACTTTGTTGGATACACATTACTGGGTTACTTGGGTACATGTGGGATGTACCTGATGGGAGTCTGGACCGGGAGTTGCATTGATACCACACACACACACACACACACACACTCTTACTGTAGATGTTGAAACCTATTATCGCTTACAGGTAGGCTCGGATAAGTACTTCCCTGCTACCTCGGGACTGGTTCTGTGCGTTAAGCAGGATGCGATCTGGCCTGGTCGGTCTGCACTGAGCGGAAATGAGATGAAGTGATGCATTGTGATGGAAGGAATGGAGGGGAGTGCTCGGTCGTTGCCTACTCGCTTCATTTTCACTTTTTTGCTTGTTCTTCATTCTAGACCTGCTTTTGACGGGCGGTGGGCTGTGAAGAGTGTAGTAAGTAGTGAGTGAGTGATGAAGAGGAAGTTGATGAGGCTGTAAATCTCTCGCTCTCTTCTTATGTTTATCTTTTTGTCGGTCTGTGTGTATGTGTGTGGGGGTATATATTGGTGTATACAATGCCAGATGAAGTGTTCTCGAAGAAATATACTAGTACTATACATCCAATCTCTGGCTAGTTATTATCATATCATACAATCCGGATTTACTCTATACTACTTACTGCTGCCGTTACACCAACTACTCCTTACATTGAATACTACTTACTTATCTACCGACATACCCCAAATCCAAAACAAACCCAATCAGAATGCCCAAAACTACCTCTAGTACAAGGTAAGTACTTTTACCAATCAACACGTAGTCAATTTCCATTCCCTGTAATGAATGAAAGCTAATTGGAGTGTATACATATCCTTGATGTAAAAGTACCACGCGATCTATCACATCACTCTCCACAATTAAAGAGGCGGAGTACTCAGACGTCGGAAGAAGACAAAGTGGAACGACGTCGACGTCATCGAACACGGATCAGGAATCTACGCAGAAACTGAAGCATAGAAATTTGGAGAATCTTCATCGGTACCGGGACGGGCCGCGGTGGGAGGATCCATATTGTCTTGTGGAGAGAGAGACGAATGGGAAGAGGGTTGCTAGAATGAGGGATGAGTTTAGGAAGGTGGAGGAAGTACTGGGTTTAGGAGATGAGAAATAGATAGAGTGCTAGATGTAGGGGAGAGGATTTTTTGGACGTTGATAGAATATACCCGGGTTGAATTTGGGGTGGTGAAGTGAAGGTATTCGATGTGTCAGGAATGAAGTAGAGTTAGGCTCATAGATGGGTCCACGTTTGAAGAAGTCTGAATTTGCATAGTATTGAACTATCTATAGTAGGAAGACCTACAGTAAGATCTACCGAGATACAGTACACCCCAGCTATTTCCAACAGTGAACCGTAATTGTCTTCGAGACGAGTCTTTGACCCATCGATCATCAAGAGGTAATACCAGTTTCGCGCAGCGACAACGGACCACATATTTAACTACTAGAAGAAAAACACGCACGTAGGTGGTTGGTAGTGGTGGTTTCTTGGAAGAATAACTTAGATAAGGATTTAGCATTTCTATACGTGCAGCCTCGTTCTGCTATATATCCAAACTGTCATACTTAGTCAGTCTGCTCCCCTGTCCAGGGTAAGAGAATAAAATTGCAATTTACTGACTCAATCAAGGAACCTCTCTCTCAGATTTCTTCTTCTCGGTCTGCTCGATCTCTTCTTATCTTTGCGTCGGAATGTGCAGATCGGGGCATCTAAATGACATCCCTGTTAGCGAGCACCGCCGCCCGACACCATTCTGGACAACTATGTTCTAGTGCCTCTGTTGGATTCTCAGATGAGTGGATGGTGCTTGGAAAGAATGTACTTAATAGGATGGAATATCGGCATAGTAAGTAGTTGCAATGGTGGTAACTCTTATCGAGCATACCTCAGAAGATGAGGCATTTGCCCTTTGCCCTTTCCCCAGATTCGACCGACGAGGGGGAAAGCATATAATCATGACTAAGTTTCCACAAAATACTTTCAGAGTGGTGCATTAATGCCAATGGCAGTCTCGGCCTCTCTTCGAAGTATACTGGTCCATTGCGATGTCATCGATTTGATGATATTGATCAGATACGGACTGACTTCCATCATTCAACAGAGAAGAATTAATCCCGGATCACGATTTCTCTGGCCAGGAAACAAGTTCCTCGATATGTGATGGGCTGGTATTTAGGATGGATCTGGACTTTAGTCTCGGAATTCATGCAGCACGCTAACAGTGTAGCTGAGTAGCTTTCTCAATTTCTTAATGGTCGGACCCCGATGAGAAGCATGAGTTCAGGACAATGACAATATCTTCTTTAGCAGTGGCTGGTTCGACCTCCATGGAGCCCAAGGGAAAGAAATAGAAACTGCAGTTCCAAGTACTGAGTCTCTATAGTATCATTGCTATGATGGTGATTCCTCAGATTACTCATGCACTTTTATGGTATCCAGAGAAGTAAGAGGTTGACTGTAGTCTGTATTTGACTGGCCCTCAGCAATAACGATAAAGAGGGTGTCTGGGGAGAGTATTGTCTGCGATTTTGTTCGGGTAGCTAATGGTACCTTCTTTCTGGTTGTATAATGAATTATAGGGCAATAAGCGGTGGATTGAATGAGTAAGGATCATCTTAGGAGAATGAATAACGTAAGGTAGGTTACCATCTTATTACTCTCCACCTACTTTCCAATCTCGCCATTATCTTTACATACATCTTGACAGTTCCAGTTAAATGTGTGTATTGATACCGATGTATCTAAGTCGTTAACGAAGGCTGTCATCTTCTTCAGCTATGACGAAAAGGAATCCTGCAGCGCATGGAAAATACCGCCTTGTTCCGCGGCGCTTGCGGTGACTAACAGGGTAGAAAAAGCCAGAGAGTAACAGTAACTCTAGCTGGCTGTTCACGAAAACCTGAGGTAAGGTGGATGTTATCATATCTCATCGCTTTGTTCACTAACCTGATAGCTAACAGATAGACCGCTATCGATGACATCTCTGCACCATCATACGACGCTCCATGCCTCGACAGGTCCGATTACTTCATGGTTACCCCAGACACCCCTGCGATCATCCTTCAGCTCAAGATCCCTGTGTTATACGATTGCATGATGCGAGAGCAGCGTTCATTAATGGAAGCTGGGTGCTTTTCGTCGAACCTTTTCAGGAACGACTCACCCGTGGTATGGGGACAGGAGGAGGGAGCGGACGTGGCCTTGGGAGCCACAGAAGGATCGGACCGTCATGTAAGTCTGTATATGTCAGTTGTTGGCCCAGGAACGTGCAGCACCAGGGCCAGCGACAGCCTGTTACAGTGTCAGCACAAGGCCACGACATAACTGATACAGTGGCTTGGGTCAAGTCGATCTTCTCTTTCAATTTCTCTTGTAGTCACCAGACTACAACCACTTGCTCTAGGAATAACAAGATATCTATTTTGTCTCTCGGACCCGCTATTCCCTGCAGCTTCGAGACTATCGTGATAGCGAATGATGATAGTCCATAAGGCAGTGCCTTTGAGATGGAAACAGGCATAGCCAGGAAGACGAATGTACAGAGGACTATGCGAAGGCTATGTTGTTATGAGCTTCTATCAATATCAAGAATATGCAAAACTCACAGAACTCTTTCTCTCCATGCGGGGGCGGTAAAATCTCTGATGATGTCTTGCCAAAGAAGTGGCTTGAATGCTGACGCTGCGAGGTATTCGGAGCAAAAAGGGCCCCATTGAGCGCCTCGCAAATTTCTGGATTCTTGCACATATCAAAAATGGCTTTTGGTGTACGGCCATATTCTTGAACAGTGCCCATTGACTCGCGATTACGAGATAATTAGGTCAGAAAGCCGCTCAAAGGAACCCGAGACTAAGGAAATGGTCCTATCTCCACGATTGTCGGACATCCATAGTGTCGCATTTGCGCACTCTGCCTACTTTATAAATGCAGCGATAGCAATGTATACAAGAAGGTCACCAGGCAGTATTCTGGTGCTGCCCGATATCTCCTATAGGAGATATCTGCACCTTCTGTATTCTCCCATGATTCAGATTGAGACTTGCAATGATGGCAGAAAGCCAGATCTACCAAACATAGCTGGTACCTTGTAGCAATTCGAGTTATATAATGAGAACGGTTGATTCATTTATATGACCGAACAGTATGAGTTTCGGGAGGTACTTAGAACCGACGAGGCATTTAGCATTAGAATATACCCAGAGCTCTCAGCTGGTCTGAGTCGACTGCATTTTCTGTAGCTACACTTGTCTTTTCAAAGGTCTAGCTCTGTTGGCTTGGGTATAGGTTGCTATATTGGGTGTCGTTGATCAGATTTGCTGAATCTGATTCAGAGACGATTGTTCCATAACCCGACTTGTTATCATACATTCCCGTTTCCCAGACGTTCATTGAGGTCTGAGATTTGGTATGTACAATGAGAACATAGATCATCAATTAGTTCTGACTACTAGTAGGTCACATAAATATAAAAGGTGTCAGAAACCTATGGATTAATAGGCCAGTTGGCATGAAGTAGAGTAGATGGAAGTGGTTGATGAGGAGAAGAGAGGAAAGATTAGAGAAATTATCTCGATATTTATATAACTAGTAATATCTTCACTTCTTCTATCTAGGGAATGAAGTTATGACTGGGATATTCATTGGTTGGCAGTAGCTTCACCTTTGTAGATTGCATTGCATTGCATTGCAGATTGAATTAAAATCATGCCTGTGTAGTGATATAGGCATGGTAATGGGATTGTATCACTGCAAGTAAACTACACCTAAAGGAATGTTTGTACGAGATGCAGTATGTCAATTGTATTAGCTATTAAGTGTTGCTGGCTGATAAGCCTGTACCCTAAGAAACAAACGATTGGTAAAAAATTATCATGGATGGAAATATGACTAGAAATCTTCATGGTTTAGCTTCCCAACCCCATCCTTCATCACAACTCCTCGCGAAAGTGTCCCTAATCATGCCCTGTGACACGCGAAGATGTGTGACGCCGACCATCGGATCGAAGACTCAGTTGACGTTCAAATTTTTGAATATGACCCCTGCCGCGGACCAAGGCCATCCAAGGTGCCGTATTACTAATTTGCGACATGGTGTATCCTTTTCCATTCTATGTAACGCTCCTTCCCCGTTACGCCTATAGCCAGGCATTGGTCAAACTCTGCTTGTGTTACCGGTTGGCCGGGCAGGAGCTTCATTCTAAATGGCCACTTTTCGACGATGGTATGGCTTTGCTTCATCACTGTCCCCATCGATTTGGCAGCCTCACGCATCCTGTGCTTGACTATATAACTATTGCTCACATGTCAGCGGTATGAACCATCTTCTTTCATGTTTCATTGGATTCCAACTTACCGTTCAAAGATGTGGCTAAAGTCTTTGATCATGGCCTGCACTGTTATCAATTGGCCAATTTTATTACATTGAGTGATAATTGACTGCTCCTTGGACGGCAGGTATCCGGAGATGTGCTTTTTGGTAGGAAGCTCGAACGTCTCTTTCGCTTTATCCTGGGCGGTTAAGGTCTCATCAACAGCGTTGAGAAAGAATGTGATAAGGGTAGCATGCGGATTATCTACAGGGGTTTGGAGCAAGGGCACCGTCGCGTTTAGCGTTCTGTGGATTCCCAAATACCCTTGGTCCGAAAAGTTGGAAGCCTGTACAGAGCTATTTAGCACCCTCCACGAAACCTTATCTCTGAACAAATTCAGCCTAGGTAGACTGAAATTGCCCATATTGGGCAAGAACAAACTTCCACCGAAAGGCAAGGAATGTGTCTTACATCGAACCGACCGAAATGATTCACGGGAAGGTGATTCGGGAGTTCCAGGGCATCGAGATGATGGAGTGTGAGCGAAAGATCCAAATCCGAAAACACGGCAGAGAAAAGACTGAAGGACACTGCGAACATGGTAGAATAGTTTCCCGTAAATATCAGCAGTTGCAGGCCCGCTTGACGTATCGTGAACTTGTTTCCATTCCCAGCCCTCTCTAGGGTCTGCAATGTCCCTGACTGGCCAAATATCCTGGCTATGAAAGAGTGTGCTACTGACCGTTAGCATCAAGACGTATTATATATGTCTTATGTCGACTTATGGGTTCGGCACTCGAAAATCAAAGCGCGGATGTCCAAATGGGAGCAGGAGGCCGTCTTCCCGAAATTTGTGAAAAGCGATGCGGTGGGAAGGTGGCAAACCGGACATATAATTTTCACGAAAGGCTTTTCTTGCTTCAGCTAAAGTATTAGCTGTACGGATGCTTCGCGCGCGTTCAACCGTCAAGCCTGTCGGTACATCGAAATAAGTCAAGATGCGAGACCAAGGTTCCTTGTCTAGAAGAATGACTCTCAAAGAGCGCTGCCCAAATCTCCACGTGTTGGGTATGAGGCTTCCTGGTGTGGCATCCTTTACCTTTCGGCAGAAGTTCTCAATCAAAGGACGTACACGTTGTCCAAGCAGCTCCATGTCGGCTTCACGTACAAAAGCCGAGAACTAAAGATGAATGATACAATCGACTACTGCATCGCCGTTTCCCGTTCCTTGGAGGAGAAGGAGCATGATAATGTTGCGGGCCACAACGTCAAAGTCGTTATCGTTGATTGTAACCTCAAGTGAACGATCATAGCTCCCCGGAAGCCGAGCAATTGTCTGAATAAAATTCCGGAGGTCTCCTGAAGCTGAAGCAACAAAATGTTTGGTCAACTATCGCCTTCATATAAAAAAAACAAATTAAACACATCGGTAAATAAGAGACGAAGGTCGCCGTCATAGCAATTCCCTTAATTTGATTCGAGTTGAAGAACATCAACGGCAGGGGTATTGCCCCACTGGTACTTATTTGGTCCAGCAAATTTCATTGAAGCCATTACAGAAGGCAATGAAAGCTGTTGCCGCTCAAGCATATAAGCTGGCTGCCATGTTTCCTTACTAAGCGATGACTTGCAGTCTATTTTGTGTTGAGGCCAATGGGCCTTCTGGCATTCTGGACCGCAGTACTGTATAGACATAATGTTTAGTATAACACGGCTGTCTGAAAAGCTTTGATGCTTATGGCTTAACGTACATTGACGAGACGGCAGCCCTTGCACGCGAATTTCCCCTCTTCTTTGCAGTCAGTGCAGTCAGGCTTCAGGTTAGCGCAGACAAACTTTGGTGCTGCCATGACGGTGATTACTGCATAAGAACGTATCAAAGGTACTGATAAGCAAGGATATCCGCCCAGCGAAGAGAAACTCAGGATAACCTCGGAGGGAGTCAAGTGTTTGAACCACCGGCACTGAGTTGGTGTATTTGATGAAGGGGTGTGAGACAAAAGGGGAAACGTAGAGACCAAAAGACTGGAGGCTGCTTTCAGTGAATAAGGAAGACTGTAAATTCAATCATCTCCATAGTACTGGTAATTTCAGAAGTGAGCCTCAAGTCAGTCATCGAATGGCCATGCCTTTTCCCATCCAATTTTGTCTACCTCGGAATGTGCAAGTTGGTCAATCAAGTCTGTTTTAACATATCCGAGAATCTCCTTTACTTCGTCATACCGCTCAGGCGGCACGATGCCTTTCTCCGGCCACATTTTACCCAGAAACTCTTCCACGCCCCGCATCAACGCCATGCTTTCGGATGCCTTACCCTCATCTTCGTGAATGGCACTGACCTCGTCAGTAGTATATTGCAAAGGAAATGGTGGAATGCCGGAAGCTTGTACGCCTGGGAGATAGGGCCACTCCTCTTTAAGCTCAAGGACTCTGGCCCGGTATAGAGCTTCCCCGTCGATAAGCAGGTTCTGAGCGATTAGCATCATGTCAAAGCTCGATGTCTGCTGAAACTCCATAGCATCGAACAATTTTTTGTTTTTGGCAAAAGTGAGTTTTCTATAAAGTGTTGCAAGTGAGATGTTCAAATACAGTCTTTTGGCCTCTGCTTTCTCGGTAGGATCAAGTTGATCAAAGTTCTCAGGCAATTTTGGTCGGTCGATTCCAGTTGCCGGAGGACCATCATAGTCAAGAAGATATGGCTGACGCGCATGATCAAAAAGGGGTAAAACTCCACTGGACTGCCAGTCTATGATGCCTAAGACTTCTGACGGCTTCTCGGGGTCGACGAAGATATTCTCGGTATGTAGATCAGGATGCCATAAGAATGCAGAAGATATCGAGCCATCAGTGGGAAGGAGGAATTGCACAAGACGGAGATAGTCTTGGATAGCAGCCACCTTTTTGGGACGCGAAGGACGATATGTACCAGGACCGTAAAGCCCTAGAAGTGACCGCGGTAGCTGGGTCATATCCTGTACACATGCGAGCTCTCGAAAGCCAATTGCTGACTTGTATGAAAGCAGATTATTCCCTGGAGAGATCGTGTGAGCAGATATTATTGACATGCTAAATTAGGAGAGACTTACATGGACCACGATCGAAGTCCACGTCAATTCTACCATGGTCAAGAAACTGTCTTCCTGTTGTTGGACCAATAGCAAATCGATCGTCTCTAGATTGAGACCCATCTTCATCAACGAGGATGCACCCACGGTTACTTTGCAAGTCATTTGAGTAATAGAGACCTCCATATTGAGTGAAGGACTTTGACATCCAGGCCTTTTGATACCCGCAGAGTGTCTTGACGAGCTCAAATTTCTGTTCAAAATTCATCCGTGGCCAAACTTTACCAAGTTGAACACCTCCAACCTTCTCCATGATAACGTATTCCGCTCCAACTGGGTTCTCATTCGCTTTTGAGCTCCAAGCTAATACTTTCGGCACTGGAGTGCTTAGCTTTTCCCTCACCTATAAGTGAGCATTAGACAATTCATTAGTGGGCTGCAGGGCATCAAACTTGCTTACAAAATCCATCGTCGCCACTTCACTAGCAGTGGTATAATAAGGCCGTCCAGCATTCGGATTTGGCACTTTACCTACAACTTGCGTACCATCCTGCATGGTGAAAAGAAAGGCTTTATTAAACATCCCGTCCGGGAGTCTTTCGATATTAACGCATTGATCGTACGAAGAGCCAACCGATTTAGCCGCACACTCTAGTAGCTCACTCATATTGAATTTTACCCGGCGTATAGCCCTCTCGTGATCTTCATTTACCAAGAAGCGACTCCTGGTGTAGTTATACGAGTCATGGGTCGCATTCCAACTAAAGGGGCATGACTGACTGAGGTTTGCTCGGATTAAAATGGTAGGACGGTGCAACGTTCGTCTTTGACCGCGTAGCAGCGGCACGGGCTTGCATAGCATCATGAAAGAAGATCAATCAGGTATGTTACATCGGGACAGCATGAAGTGGGATGGAGATTTGATGGAGATTCCCTGCAAAATCGGCTTGCGGGAAGATATCGCGAAGGTGATACAGACACGTGACTCTGCATGGCAGTTCGCATAGGAGAAGGAATGGAAGAGCCGACCGAAACGGTACATGTACTGGGGATATATTGGGTATTTCGCGAACTGTTTGAGGCGACCCTTTCTATAGTTGACTTGCTGCTGCTGCTGCTGCTGCTCATTACGAAACTACAGTACCTCGCGGTGTTGCAAATGTTTTGGTCGAAGTAGGGGAGACTCTCTCGCTAATACTGGGTACCTATTTCTAATATTATCATAAGGCCAATTTACAGAGTAAGCACATCGGCCTTGTGTCTGCTACAAAAACGGAATCTCTCCGAGACAAGGGAAAGTGATATATACTATGGATGCAAATAAATTCATAGCCCGACAACAGAGAGCTTAATCATAAGCAAATTAATTCCAACGACCTGCAGCAGGCCAAGCTAAAAGATATGGTCATTGGACAATGGCTATGGCCGATCTTTTCTAGATACAGATAGGCGCCGCGGAGTACATTCCTGTCAACACAAGGTTTGTTGATGTCTCGGGGAGCATGTCGGAGGAAAAATCCAGGTCCTGGCAAGAGGACGGAAGTCATTGCTGTCAAGATTACCACACGCTTGAATTATCAACTATGTATTATTATCGGTTGCTCATATTCGGGTACAAGAGAAGGGGAAAGTGGGCTGCCGAGAGCTGAGGTCCATTGCAGATCGGACTATTTATAGTTGACTGATGGCAGAATTGTGGGTTCCGGAGAAGACAATAACAGATGATGGGGGCTAATGGGAGAAGATTTGGAGTGACCAGCATACAATAGATACTGGCTCCCAATGTTGCTCTGATGATGGCATCTTTGACTTCACTACGCCAGTGCCAGTCTATCCATCCTGTTCCGACTCGCTTCCCCACACCAAGAAGAAGAGGATTTTACACCCGACGGAGAGCCGGGGAGAGCATCGGAAAAGTTGATCCTTGACTGAGACCATGACAGCAGAATACTACATTGTAGATTGACGATAACATGGAGAGAGCATGTGCCTGATCATGCAGCCCCAGTGACCTGCCTCTTCAGGATAGCCCAATGTTGCAGAAATTACGGCATTGGCCCGATTAGCTAGTGGCTTATCAAGAAAGCGGGGGAGAAACTACCAAAGTGACGAAATAGGAGCAGAACTATCAATTCTGCTAGCCGTGCCAAGAACCAGGAAAGGGAGAAGGAAGGCGGGTGGAGCCGGTCAGGCTGGGCGGTCCCTGAGGTTGCACTCGAGTGGCACCCGACTTGTTCTCCCGCCTTCCGCCCAGCCAATCATAAGAAGCCCGGTCCTGGCACGATCTTGGCGGGGATGGTGCAAGCCAGCCAAACAACCGGTTTGTTGGACGCCCTGCGGTACACTGAAATCTTGGGCTGTTCGACAAAAACAAAGCAGGTAACACAAAGATATAATACGGCGGAATGATAGGATATCCCTGTCGATCAGCCGGACAGGATGGCGCTAGTGTCACCTCCAGCTTCGGCTACCCTCGCAGCGGACCCAATCAGCGTCCCTCCCAGCCCCCGATACAGTAATGGTATGCACATCGCAGTCTTAATCGCCTGCAGCGGCAGTAATGATAGTCCTACCGGTGAATAATACCCCATAACAAACAAATAAATAATACTACTTATCTCTCCTCGTCCCTTTCACTTTCCCTTTGCCGTCTTCAATCCCCTCATCTTGGTCTCTTCGGCAGCCTTTCACCATGCTGTCGTCTCTCCTTAGCCAGGGAGCAGCCGTATCCCTCGCGGTGTTGTCGCTGCTCCCTTCACCTGTAGCCGCGGAGATCTTTGAGAAGCTATCCGGCGTCCCCAATGGTGAGTTACAGACCCCAATTCTTCATTTCGAGCCACATACTGACGTGATTCCTTCGAATACTACCAGGCTGGAGATACGCCAACAATCCTCAAGGCAACGAGATTATTCGCTTGCAAATCGCCCTTCAGCAGAACGATGTCGCCGGTTTCGAACAAGCCGTGATGGATATGTCCACCCCCGGACACGCCGACTATGGAAAGCATTTCCGCACCCACGATGAGATGAAGCGCATGTTGCTCCCCCAGCGAGACTG
This sequence comes from Aspergillus welwitschiae, assembly GCF_003344945.1. Taxonomy (NCBI): domain Eukaryota; kingdom Fungi; phylum Ascomycota; class Eurotiomycetes; order Eurotiales; family Aspergillaceae; genus Aspergillus; species Aspergillus welwitschiae. The sequence goes on from NW_020798697.1 coordinate 1,049,204, forward strand.
CCGTCGACTCAGTCCGCGACTGGCTGGAATCCGCCGGTGTCCACAATATCCAGGTCGACGCCGACTGGGTCAAGTTCCATACCACCGTAAACAAGGCCAATGCCCTGCTGGATGCCGACTTCAAGTGGTATGTCAGCGACGCCAAGCACATTCGTCGTCTGCGCACCCTGCAATACTCCATCCCCGACGCCCTGGTCTCGCACATCAACATGATCCAGCCCACCACCCGCTTTGGCCAGATCCAGCCCAACCGTGCCACCATGCGCAGCAAGCCCAAGCACGCCGACGAGACATTCCTCACCGCAGCCACCCTGGCCCAGAACACCTCCCACTGTGACTCCATCATCACACCGCACTGTCTGAAGCAGCTGTACAACATCGGTGACTACCAGGCCGATCCCAAGTCCGGCAGCAAGATCGGCTTTGCCAGCTACCTTGAGGAATACGCCCGGTATGCCGATCTCGAGAGGTTCGAGCAGCACCTGGCTCCCAATGCCATCGGCCAGAACTTCAGCGTCGTCCAATTCAACGGCGGCCTCAACGATCAGCTTTCAACGAGTGACAGCGGCGAAGCCAACCTCGACCTGCAGTACATCCTGGGCGTCAGCGCGCCCGTCCCCATCACCGAGTACAGCACCGGCGGACGCGGCGAACTAGTCCCCGACCTGAGCTCCCCCGACCCCAACGACAACAGCAACGAGCCCTACCTTGACTTCCTTCAGGGAATCCTCAAGCTTAACAACTCCGACCTCCCACAAGTCATCTCTACCTCGTACGGTGAAGACGAACAGGTATGCACCTCACCTGACCCATTCCATTTTCAATCCCTCACCTCTCTCAACCAAACTAACAACACCAACAGACTATCCCCGTCCCCTACGCCCGCACCGTCTGCAACCTCTACGCCCAACTCGGCAGCCGCGGCGTCTCTGTAATCTTCTCCAGCGGCGACTCGGGCGTCGGCGCCGCCTGCCTCACCAACGACGGCACCAACCGAACCCACTTCCCTCCTCAATTCCCCGCCTCCTGCCCCTGGGTAACCTCCGTGGGCGCAACCTCCAAGACCTCCCCCGAGCAAGCCGTCTCCTTCTCCTCCGGCGGCTTCTCCGACCTCTGGCCCCGCCCCTCCTACCAACACGCCGCAGTGCAAACCTACCTCACCAAGCACCTGGGCAACAAGTTCTCGGGGCTTTTCAACGCCTCCGGCCGCGCCTTCCCCGACGTCTCCGCGCAGGGCGTCAACTACGCTGTTTACGACAAGGGCATGCTTGGCCAGTTTGACGGGACGAGTTGCTCCGCGCCGACGTTCAGTGGCGTCATCGCGTTGTTGAATGATGCGAGACTGAGGGCGGGGTTGCCTGTGATGGGTTTCTTGAATCCGTTCCTTTATGGTGTCGGAAGTGAGAAGGGTGCGTTGAATGATATTGTGAATGGCGGGAGTGTGGGTTGTGATGGGAGGAATCGGTTCGGGGGCACGCCTAATGGTAGTCCTGTTGTGCCGTTTGCTAGTTGGAATGCCACGACCGGGTGGGATCCTGTGTCGGGGTTGGGTACGCCGGATTTTGCAAAGTTGAAGGGGGTGGCGCTGGGTGAGGGTGCTGGTAGTAATTAAGTGTGAGATGGGGGGGAAGGAATTTTCTTTTCGATGTGAATATTAGGTGAATTGTGTGGATAATTTTCATACATAATAAATTCTGCATTGGCAGTGGTAACCTGGAAGAAATGTTTAATAAGTGTGATTTGTTTACTTATGTATATTGAGTAATGGAATGTGGATGACTTGTCTTTATACTGTATAACGAAATGATTAATTGAGTGGAGGGTATTAAAGAACTATAAAATATGTACAAAGGTTAACCCGTGCAGTCGTAACCCATAATGCAAAGCTCTACTCTATCTGTATCGGTAGCAGATAAGTGTATGCAATCTATATTTGTTGATGACGCAATCAAGCGGGCACACCACCAGTGCCAAACAGCTCCATCTTGATGCGGTCCGCGCTCACTCCCTCGGCAGCCAGCTTGTTCTTCACGTCCAGCATGAACGACTCGGGACCGCACACGTAGTACTGCGTTGTGGCATCGTCCAGGAACAAGTCCTTCTTGGCGTCCAGCTTGCTGAGGTCCAGCCGACCGGCAAAGTCGTAGTCTTCACCCTGCTTGTCCTCGGCAGCCGGGTGGCTGGTGAAGAAGAAGGCCTGCAGGTTGGGCACCTTGGTGGCGAGCTCGCGGATCTGGGGCTTGAAGGCACGGGCAGCCGAGGTGCGGGCGCCATGAACGAAGGAGATTTTGCGCTGTGTCTCAGATTCCGTCTCGAGGACGGTGTTCAGGATCGAGGTGAGCGGGGTCAGACCCACACCGGCTGCCAAGAGAACGATGGGGCTGGAGCTCTGCTTCTCCGCATCGGACAGGAAGAAGTCGCCCTGGGGGTGTGACACCTTAATGATGTCGCCCTCCTTCTTGAGATCGTGCAGGATGTTCGACACGAGGCCAGGGTGGGCTTCAGCACCGGGTTCGGTGGCATCAAGACCAGCCTCCTTCTTTACGGAGATCCGGTAGTAGTCGGAGCGAGGCTTGTCACTGAGAGAGTATTGTCTGGCTTGAGGGTGGTTGAGTTGGGGGACGAAGAGCTGGATGGAGATGTATTGTCCGGGACGGAAAGAGGGCAGGGGCTTGCCATCGACAGGTTCGAGGTAGAAGGAGGTGATCTCAGAGGATTCAGGAACCTTCTTGGCAATGCGGAAATCGCGGAACTCGGTCCATCCGTCGGCCTCCTTGTACAGGGCAGCTTCGCGGTTGATCATGATGTCAGCGAGTTGGAAGTAAGCGGCCGCCCACGCGTCCTTGATGGCGGGGGTGAAGGCGTCCCCAAGGACCTCGCCCATGGCCTCGAGCAAGAACTTGCCGACGATGTTGTAGTGCTCGGGCTGGATATAGAGGGAGGCATGTTTGTTGCAGATGAGTTCGACAGCGGGGCCGAGAGCACCAAGGTTGTCAATGTTGGCGGCGTAGGCGAAGACAGCGCCGGCGAGGGCGCGGGGTTGGTGGCCGTTGACTTGGTTGGAGGAGTTGAAGATGGCATTCAGCTCGGGGTGTGCGGCGAGCATGTTCTTGTAGAAGACGCTGGTGACGGCGTTGCCATGCTCCTTAATCACAGGCACAGTGGCCTTGATGATGTCAGTTTGTTCCTGGGTGAGACCCATTGTTTGATGTGGATATGTCTGCCGCGAACGGATAGATCTGGCAGGATTAATGAAGCTGAGAGTATGAAGAGAGAACAGAGTCAAAGAATGATCTTGGGGAACGTAAGGGGAAAAGCACCCTGATGGTGATGGTCTATCCTAGTATTTATAATCCGGTGAGCAATTAGGAGGTGGTCCTTGAGGACTTTTGTTAGTCGGGTGGACGGCATGCCGTGGCGGGAGAAGTTTTTTCTTGCTTCCACTTTTTTCTTGTGTATACTAATTTTGAACGGCGCGGCCTTTGAGCATCTCCGCGGAGAAACTGGGGAAGTACAGAAGGTGCCAGACTAACGCGTCAAATCAGGTTCCAGGTGATGCTAAGGCCGTCGATCCGTGATTGGGCTGGGAGCATTTTGGGTGTGGAAAGATAATCGAGTCTATTGCAATTGGTTCAGGGGGCTTTCACTCCTGTCAGATAAAGCAGATCCCCCAGTGGGAGCTGCATATCCGTCACATCCATCACTGTTGTGGCATCTGATACAACACTTCTGGTCGTGGTGTTCCTCTGCTATCATGACATGCCTAGAGCCGTCAGTCACACAAGAGACACAATAGCGAGCGAGCTAAAGTAAAATGACTCGCTGTAAATTACTAGTTGAGGCCTTTGATCAGCCCACCAAATCCCGACGCCCGACCGGAAGTTTTAGGGGAGCCCGAGAGCAACCGAGTCTCGGCCGTGGGGTGATCCATCAACGCTCACGAACTCCTCGGGGAGGCCGTTCTCACGCTCATCCAGTCACGAAGATGCTGTTAGTCATATCTGATGCATCTTTAGGGAATATTGTACGATGCTGCGGCCATGCAGTGAGAGACGAGAGACCGAGTAAGACGCGATGATGGAGTGGAAGTTGCGCCTCCTCTTTCCCTCGGATCAAGGTATCTCCGGGGCAGACATACACTAGTCCGGTTTTGGATGGTTGATCTCCCTACTCTGTTAGACCGTTACTAGTAGACTAGTTCATAGTACTCTCTCAGACTACCACAATAGTCTCCTGCTAAGCTCTTGTCTTGGCTACGAGGTGGAACACTCCACATCTGGGTCTATGCAAAGCATCGGGTCATTCTCATTGTTAACATGTAACGTCAACGAAATTGTACATCCGCGGTCAATTTATTCCGCGTGGGGCTTTTCCCGAGTCTGACCCCCAGAAGCGACAAGCAGTAATGCAACCTCAATTCAGCTTCACAAAATTGTGACTTATAAAGAGAGACCCCATGCTAACTAATTCGTCGTCAGATGAGACTTCTCACGAACGAGACGTATCGGACTATACTCCTCCTCCAAGTATAGCGGCTATTGTCTGGTTGCTCAACGCCACAAAGCAAGGTCCAGAACACTCAAAGCTCCTCACTTTCCGGCTCAACCATGGTCACAACCAAGTCGTCTAGCTCATTATTTATGGCTGCTCTTCCCGAGTCCGAGCCAAACCGTCTCCGAATGACGGCTCACCAATCTGCGAACCGAGATAACCCTCTTCAAGCCTCCTGCCGGAAGAGAATGTCATGACGTTTGCTCCAGCTGAGATTGCGGAGCTGACAGCTCGCCCTACCCCGGCGCATAAAAGCTGCTCTAATGCTCTACCAGCCCACTTTTCTTGTCGCAAATCAGTTCCATTCACAATTGGCCTTGTCTCGACAAATCGTAACGAACATCATCATGGGGCCGCAACAATGGTTTCGCAAGCGCAATCCCGACAGCCAAACGGCTCCCATGTACAGGTCCTCGAATAATCAGCTTCCTATGCTGCACCTCGCAGACACGACGCGGAACAATTTCATTGCTGCCGTAGGGGAATTCGTGGGAACCTTTCTGTTCCTCTTCTTCTCCTTCGCCGGGACGCAGGTGTCTAATACCCCCAAGCCAGCGCCGGGGTCTCCTCCAAACACCTCAAACCTGCTATACTCGTCGCTATGCTTTGGGTTCTCGTTGATGGTCAATGTGTGGGCATTCTATCGAGTGACTGGAGGTTTATTTAACCCCGCGGTATGCCCTGCCATTCCAATGTCGGAATTTGCGATTGATCGTGATGCTAGGTCACTCTGGCCCTGTGTCTGGTTGGCGGATTATCTCCCATCCGTGGGGTTATTCTTTTCGGAGTCCAGCTCATCGCAGGCATTGCCTCTGCCGGTGTCGTGGGTGCTTTGTTCCCAGGCGACTTGAATGTCGGCACTCGCTTAGGCGGTGGTGCCTCAATCTCGCAGGGATTGTTCATCGAAGTTTTCTTGACGGCTCAGTTGGTGTTCATTATCATCATGCTGGCTGTTGTGAAACATAAATCCACATTCCTGGCTCCTGTAGGCATCGGCCTGGTATTCTTTGTGACTGAGATGGTTGGTGAGTAGATGTATCTGGACCCGATTACTGTCAGATATTGTGAGACTTACCTCTTCCTCCATTCCAGGGGACTATTATACTGGCGGCTCACTCAACCCGGCGCGATCGCTCGGTCCCGACGTCATCAACCGCAGTTTCCCCGGGTACCACTGGATCTACTGGGTCGGTCCGTTGCTGGGAAGTCTCCTCGCATGTGGCTTCTTTACCTTCCTCAAAATGTTCCAGTACACCACCGTCAACCCTGGTCAGGACTACAATGAATGGGAAGCCAAGATGGGCTCGGGAGGTCCCGGATCGTGGGACATGTCGATGCATCGTCCCTCATATAACTCCGAAGCCACTACGGTAGAGCAGCCGCATTCCCCAACAGCCGGCAGGAGGAACCACACCCCGACCAACTCTCAGCCGCAGAATGACCCTAATATTCCTAATATCCCTCACGGGGCAGAGCAGGTGTAGACGTTCGAGACATTCGGGTGTGACAGGGGATGGTGGAACGAAAAATTGACGAGGCGCTAAGGTGTATAAGGTTGACAGCAACCGGCCTTTTTACGTAATTATTTCTCGGTGTAATACTTTTCTTCTATTTTGCTTGATGTTCTGGCCATGTTCCATGAGAACGTTGGACGAATACTCAAGGGTTGGCGCGGGTGGCGTGGTGGTTCATGTACGGAGTACCATTTCAAGGCAATTTGACCATCTCCGCGGGGAGCCTTCTATCTCCGCGGCTCTGCAGTCCATCTCAACCTCCGACTTCCGGCTTCCGCAACTTCCACGACAGAGCCAGGAACAAGTCTTGGCTTTGCTCCATTTTTCCAGCGGAAATTGTCATGCTCGGTGTGCTCTCACGTGCCGGCTTGCAGTGGCTCTACCACTTTCTCGGACGCCAAGATGCTCTAATATGGGAATATACATAGTACCGTCACTTGGCAGTTAATCGTGGCATCCATGATATATGCGCCAGTAATACTACCAGTGGAATATACTAGTAATCTTGGATCCCCTTTATTGAGGGAATATGCTATGAAAGGCTGGAAGGATGGACCCTTCCAATTCAATCAAGTGTGACATTATGTCTTGCCCTAGAGGTATCAACACCCTTCTTATCATTTTTGCAGTGTACGCGTCCCTGCGCCTCGAATTCGCAGTGCATTATATTAACGGGGTTTACAAAGGGCAACATAAGTATCTGTCCCTTGACCATATGTCTTTCTCGTAAGAGAAAGACCCGGGAAAGTGAGGCCTGAGATGGCCCAAGCCCAGGTTTGGAATACAGATCGGTCGGATTAAGTCATTTGATGTGCGTATATCCATGGCGTCTGTGATATAACCTCAGGAACCGCCCAGCCTGACCGGCACCACCCGCCTTCCCCCCCTGCCTTTTGGTATGGTTAGCAGCATTGATGGTTCATAAATTAACTTTGAATCTATTGAATGCTATAAGCTGTACCTCCACGGATTTTAGGATCAGGTTCTCGCTCAGCTTTCAATAGTCGTTTAGTTATTGTGGATGATTTCCCAGGCAGTCCTGCTTAAATAGCGGCCCTACGCTGCTCGGCCTGGCACCAAAGGTGTGTGAAATATGGGAGGTACTTCTATTAGAGATAATAAAACCTAGAACCTCCAGAGCCGGTTAGTTATCATTTATTATTAGCCCATAATAGGCTATGTCGGATAATGTGTATCTTGTAGTTAGAAGAAAGAAGATATGTCTATCCGAATTTCCGCTAGATTGTTGACGATGTATCATCAGTGCACAATACTACCCCCAAAAAATACAGATAACCTGCCATTCCTATATTATTCTGTCTTCATACAAATGGCACCTGCAAACAACCTATATGCGGATTATGAGGTGTGCTGAGAGATTCACCCGCTGAGGACTTTATGAACCTCTGGGTCGATGCGGTTTGTGATGATTGGACGCAACCTCTTGAGGGTCATCGGTTGCGGATCATACAAAACGCTTTGCTCATGTTTTCAGTTCAACTTGACGATTTGCAACTGATACGAGGAAGGCTGCAGAAGGTATTTACCGTGGAAATGAGTCAATGGCGTGCTGGCCACCAGTTATATAGTACGGTCGATCACGAGACCATACGAATGCAGACATACATGATGTAATAAAGTAGAACTCCCACGGATCAAATGAATTACTATATAACAGACTTGGTGTCTATATATAATCACATGGTAGCCAGCGATACATTGAATATTAGCATGTATCCGTTCCCAGCATAGTAGGTTGTAGTCAATGACGAGTTGATCTTGTTGTAATATCAAAGTTATGTATGGTCCAAGATGCAAGCAGTTCTCGAATTTCCCATAACAAAGAAGCAGCCAGCTATAAATGCCAAATGAATCCTAGTGGTATTGTACTTAGCTACAGCTAATCATTCATCTTCTAACCTTCTTCCACCCATCCATCTATCCATCCATCCATCTATCCATCAATCTATCAAAGGCAAGAACACTATGCCAATTCCCACAGACGGAATCTACTTTCGCCTCCTCAATTACCAAAGCCGAAACGTACTTGTTGCCAACAAGGGTATTGGTGAGAGTAAACTCACCGACTTCAACAGTGATGATCCCCATTATGATAACCAGATTTTCGAGCTTATCCCACGCGGGGATGGTACCTTTTATATCCAGAGTGTTTATGTTCCCTCGTCTGGCACCAAAGGTCGCATATTTTCCATCAGTGGCGCTGTCGGGATATCATTTCTGAACACGGGAGCCGACAGTACTCGCTTCACATTTGAAGAGGGTAGCGGCTATTTGGCGGGATGGTACCGTCTTGTTACTCCAGCTTGCAATCTAGTTCTTACTGACAAGTCTGGTTACGGACCATGGAATTATACTGCGAATGGAGAAAAATATGATGATCAATATTTTCAATTTCAGACTAATTACCGTGAGGTTACCAAGTCTGCTGAGACTTAGCCATGTCAAATAGTTGCGGTGTTGTTTTCATTCAGGTGTGTGGCATTTCTTTTTGATTAACAACCTGATGATATGACTCAGTGAACTGTTGTAACTAGTTATTTGTTTTAAAAGTTTCAGCTTTATAGTCAACATCATCACAGAGTGTAATAGTTATGATAATTTTATGTAACAGATATTCTGGAACAATTATTATTTGGTTTTATATTACCTCAACGACTAACCTCCCCCATCTATTGAATCTCTTGTAGAATCTGGGAAGAAATGTATGACCAATACTTGAATTTGAAGTAGTAGTAGTAAGCTTTCGCCAATTCAGACCAACTGAAAAGCCATCTCCCGAATACCCTGATTGGCGCAATCATGCTTAGATAGCCCGAATCCCAATATTTAACCGAGATGCTGGAAGACTGATGTTATTTCATTAAACCTTGAGTCCTGGCCCTGGCATCTGGGAAGATGTTATTATCAACAACTCCACCAGCCAGGAACGGCTTTACCATTGGATTAAATGGCAATACAATGGGCATTCCAATAATAGTCTTGCTCTGTCTAGCTGTCTACTAGGCGTCATATCTGTCCTATCCGACATCCGATCGCTTTACTGGCCTTCGTTCCTAGCTTCTGACTCTCAATTCAAGAAAAAACTTATACTCCTGTGCTTCTAGAACGTTGTTCTCTCTTCTCAGGCATTTTCTTTGCTGGGGCATCTACGTTATGGTTTTTCTTTTCGATTATGTCCATTCTGACTGGCTTCTAGTTTACCGTCTACATGAAACCTACTTCAGCACAGATACTACGAAAGCTCCGACCATCTCAATATAAGCCACTTCAAATATTACCTTTGCCATATTGTGCGGGACATGTGTTGGTGCCATCTCCACGCTCCTTGGTTGCCTGGACTAAAAGCTAAGAAGTTAGTCGATTTAGGAGACTGTATTCCGAGCAGCGATCGGGCAAATTATCAGCGCTAACAAACAGGCAGTGCAAAGATCGCCTGTATTCACGCTTGTTCTGGCGAAGTTCTCGCCCCATTTTGGCTGTCTTGGGGGCCAGAGGATCGCGTTTGATTAAGCCAAGTTCAAGCGCTCACGATGATGGGCTTTACTCTTTTCCATCCACTACTAAGCAGGATAACCTGACTCGTGCATGCGACCGCTAGGTTCGTACCTGCAGTAGGCATACAATCCTACGATTAGTAATGGCTTGAAGTAATGGTGGGATAGGATGGAGGTATTGCTTGGTTTTGGCCCTCTGGGGGCCAAAAGCCACCGCCGCGGCCAGACTGATGCTCTACACTCTGTTACCGAAGCTCAGCCACCAAAAGATAGGAGTTAGAAATACTAAAGAGACTGTTTCCCATCAAGGGACTTTCTGACGCCAAGTGTAAGCCAACTGTCATTCTTTCTTTGTTTTGCTTGTTACAGTCATTCTTTATCGTCCTCCGGACAATGCCACTCTTTAATGCAAAAACCCTGCTGGCAGGGCTCTGCGCTGCCAGCATCGTCTCACCATCGTTAGGGCTTCCTCAGTCGTCGCATCCGGGCTCTTCGGCTGTTGCAAACACTCAGGGTAGGGCCTCCTCTGAGAGCCATCCTTCATGGACTTTGGAGTCGGATTCAACAGCTACCACGGTTTCAGCCTCGAATACCCCTTTGTACTCTCCTTCGTCATCGGCTACGGCCTCCCTTGGTGCTACTCAGGGGTCCTTGACTAATGACCATGATGGAGCATCGAAGTCATCCACGCGCTCTTATGGGGTCACTACAATCTCGTACTCCAGCGCGCCTGTAAATACACCCCAGAGGTCAGTATTCCCCTGAGAACCAGACCAATGAATTCTAATTGAAGTAGTGCCCATGAAACATCCGCCAGCCCGTCCACTCCTTCGGGTCCTCACTCTCATACGACGACATTGTCAAGCTCTTCTGCAGGTGTTCCTGCTCAAAGTCAGACTACTTCGTCGAGTCGTTCTCACTCTGTCGTCTCCAAGGAGACTTCCACTCGCTCACCTAGCAGCTTGTTCACTCCTTTTGCTTCCACTGAGACTCCCACGAGTCCATCTCATACTTCTTCAACCCACACTCTTTCCACTCATTCTTTTAGCTCCTCAGAGCATGCTTCATCTGAGTCTGCTACATCATCCCGTACAGTCAGTACATCGAAGCATACCCACACTCACACGTCTACGTCTTCCACATCTTCATCAGACACCCCGGAAAGTTCGTCGGCTTTGACCCAGCACGAGACTTCCACGAGCTCTTCGACGCCTATTCGCTCTCATACCCCTACCGCGTCGACGCCGGCTTCATCCAAACCATACACTAGCTCTTCGAAAACCCACACAACTCATAGTCATACTGAGGACACCACATCAAGCTCTGCCTCTCATACTCCTACGTCTTCCAAGTCCAGCTCCAGCTCCGCAGAGGATGCCTCGTCAAGCCCTGCATTCCATTCTCCTACTCCGAGTACCCACTCCATCACCACCACAACGAACACTGATACCAGCCAAAGTGCTAGCATCACGTCCGGTCCCTCCACGACACCGAACTCGACAATTACAACCACCAGCAGCACAACAACTTCTTCGGTTGATGTCTACGCCATTATCAAGCACCTCTATAAGCTCGTGAAGGACACGTACCCAGTGATCAAGAAATGGAAGGAGGACCCCAAGTCCGTCAAGGCATCCGATCTCATCAAGCCCCTGAAGCGTGTCATTCCTGTGGCGGATGACGTTCTCGACGTGCTTGGGGCTCCGAGTTCTTTAAGTTCAAGCTCTGGTGATAGCGAATCGGTGCTCGACAGTTGCAGCAGCGGTGGAGGCCTGCTGGGAGACCTCATCGGCATTGCAAGCTGCATCTCCAGTACTGCGGATGAGGCAGTGTCAATTTTGGGCAGTTCCTCAGACAGTGATTCTTCGGATGAATCCACACTCTCATCTTACTTTGACGCTTTCGAGACCGAAGGAAGTTCCCTCAGTGCAGTGGGAGTGACGGCGACTGGCTCTACCGCGACTAGCACTGGCACGACAACGACCACATCCTCTGGCGATACGTCTTCGAAGTCTACGAAAACTGCCACGTCTACCAACACGGGTTCTGACACGTCCACTAAGTCCACGAAGACCAAAACCTCGACCAAGTCCACCACAACCTCCGACTCTAGCTCGTCTGCCGGCTCAGGAGGTCACTCGGCGAGCGCGTCTGCCTCACCCACTTCGACAAGCACCAAGGAATCTTCCACCTCCACGAAGACCAAAACCAAGTCTAACACTGAGTCTTCCTCAAAAGCAGCATCGTCATCCGCTGCAGCAAGCAAGACTGATTCGTCTTCTTCTTCCGCAAAGTCCACATCGACGGACTCTACCTCCACGAACAAGACCACTTCCACCAAGTCCACCGCGACCTCTTCTTCGGCACCGCTGTCTGCATCCTCGTCAGCCCACACATCCAGCATTGCTACCACCAACACAACATCGACCAGCACCGATAGTAAATCCAGCACGTCGACCGACACCACGACGATTATCATTCACACGCACAGCGGAACAGCCAGCGGCACCACCACACACCACACCTCCACTGTGACTCCCTCACCATCGCGTAACCAGACAGCCACGACCCTCGTCACCACAACCTCGTCCTACACCCCGCCCCTCTGCTACAACCAGTAAGCCCTGCCCCCTGCCCCCAACCCCATCCCAACCAACCAGCCCACTAACCCCACACAGCGCGGACCCCGACAACGGCGCCGGCAACGTCTGCATCTGCACGCGAAGCAACGGCGACTACACCACGCTCTCGGAACTCCCCTCAGGCAGCGGCTGCTCCTACACCTCCATCCCAACCCCGACAACAACCAGCACCACCAAGACCACCAGCACAAAAACCACCTCGGACCCGCCCTTCACCGTCACCGAACTAAACAGCGACGTGATCGTCTGCGCAACCTCCACCCTCAGCTACTTCTCCACCTTCACATATACGAAATGTGCCGGATCCAGCAGCACAATCTACACGGCCCCGACGCCGACCCCCACCGCGCAAGTGGTCATCGCCTACCTCTCCGACGTGTACAGCTTCTGGTCATTCTTCACGCCGGACATCGGCTCGTCAATTGACTTCTGTAACGATGCGGAGGCCGGCGAGCTGGAGGCTAGTGGCAGCATCAAGGTGGTGGATCCGCCGTATCCGGATGGGACGAAGGAGTTGGATTTCAAGATCCACGATATGAAGAATTGTGTTTATAAGGGCACGAGTGATGAGCCGGGGACGTTTACTTGTCCGGATCTTGGGAAGACGGTCGATTGTGAGAGTTATGGGGAGAATAAGGTACATGATTGTTATGGGGCGTTGTCGGTGAGTATGTTTAATCCGGTGGTGAGGTGTCAGTGGTATTAGTTAGTACTTCATTCTTAATGAGAAGGGAAGTTGGGAGAGTTGGTTGGTAGGAAGGGAGGGGTTTGTTGTGTATAATTATTTAGAGATTTGTAATTATTGGATGCTATTACGTTTATTGATGATTATTCTTAGGACGGGGGAGTAGTTTACTAGGAGGGTATAGATTGTGCTTCTACCGGTAGTATGGAGTTGCAAGCTGAGGTTGGTACCATGTATGACTCTAATATGAAATAGAGATAGTAAGATGGCTGTGCTGAAGGCTGCCTTAGCAATGGCAACATCTGCTTATATACAACCATTGAATGTGTTGAATTCTCTTGAACTGGTAATATGAGTGATATATAAACTAACGCCATAACAGAATGGTATCTAATCGTACAAGATAAGCCCCCGACCAAAGTCCCATTAAAACCTTTATCCAGGTAAGTAGTCACCCAATATGGTATTCCAGTAATGCCTTCTCCCACATCCCCGAACCTACATCCACATAGCCATCCAAACCCACGCCCATGCCCGATCGACGATACCATAACCCAATCTTATGATCATCCGGAAGGATATTCACATGAATCGAGTCAACACGGCGTGACTCTGGAACCAGGTCTCCCGGCATGAGGCCTTTAGATTCAATATCAATTAAACGTTCCAGGACGAGCACGGCCCCCGGTGTTGTCCAGAGACCTTCTTGTCTCTGGCAGCTGCGTAGTAATTGTAATGCTTCTCGCCGGATGTACCAGTCGCGACATTTAAAGGCACAGAAGAAAAGAGGGGGGATGATGCCCATTCCGATGGAGAAATTAGGCATGGTTGATTAGGCGGGTGTGGAGAGGAGGAGGATTTTGGCGAGCGCCACGGCTCGGCCGAAGTTGAGGTGAAAGGCATCGAAGCGGGTTTCGCTGCCGCCAAGGCGCGCTTCTGTCGCGGCCATGATGTAGATGATCTCGCTCCAGAGTTTGAGGACAGTGAGGATGGTGTTGTCGCGGAGGATGAGGGTGTTTCCGGCGCATGTCATTGAGTTGTCGAGTTCGGTGGTCCAATGCTGGAGTTTATTAAGGATGGCCATGCGTCTGCTGTCTAGGACGGTGCAGTAGCCTGGTGAGGAGGTGCCGGAAGGACGTGGAGTCAAGACGAGTCGGCCTAGACTGACGAGCAGGCTGCCTGCCTTTTCTAAGCTGTCGGTCGGTTCTTCGAGGCTGAGATCATTGATCTCCATATAGGGAACGTCGAAGCGATTGCTATCTACCTCTTCAATGAAGACTTCGTCGGCGAACGTCGACCATTGTAGTTGTAGATGGGCAAATACTTTCATCAGCACTGAGCCAGTGGTGGAATAGCCCGGCATGTCTGTGGTCCTCCATTCTTTGAGGAGTTTGAGACCCCCACGCAAGTGACAATAGGCAGAGTGCGTATCACCCTGCAGGAACATGAACGAGACGAAGAGTACGCAGGTGACGAGGGTTATTTGCATGTTAGAGCGGGATAGAACTCCTCCACCCGCTAGCTGATGTCTCAGTGAGGAAATTGCTTTGACACATTGCTGGAGAGGCAGACGGCTGTCTATGGCCCCCTGTCCGGTGCTGGTTCGCTCAAAGTTACAGTGGAGCGCACTTAGGGCAATGGCAGCGTGTCTGACCGCTGGCTCGGCCTCGGTGACTTGGTGTACCAGACGCAGCCAGAAATCATCGTCAAAGTAACCAGAACATTGAAAAGAAGTATTCCTGCGGAAGAAGTCGAGATACCAACGCTCCTGCCGGGTGAGGTCGATCTCATTGGTGTGTAAGATCAGATCCGACACTAGAGACGGCACACTCACCGTTGAAGATGAGCTGCTCGTCGATGATGGCGATGTTGAAGCGAGCCGGAGTCTGGAAGCGCGCGTTCTCCTATCGATTGTTTGCTGGTATCCATCGCAAATCCGTCCAGTGCTGCTGCACATGCGACAGATAGGTCGGGTCTCGTCACATTTCTTATGGCGTATCCTACATGATCCACATTAACGATGGTGTCCCCACGCACAAGCAAACAATCCAAGATCCACGGTGACTCCGTACCTACAGGTCCGACAACCCGTACGCACCTTGGTGTGACTGACCCGAGTTCTTTTCTTCGGCGCTGTTTCCTGAACACCCATGGCTGATGATGACATGTTGGAAGCAGGCCAAGATTCCGCAGCCTATATATGCGAACTGGCTATTCAGCCAGCGAGAATCAAGAGAGTCATGGCCAGGGCAATGGGGAACAAATGGGGGGGAAACCAGGATGAGGCAGTGGGAGGATGACACTAATGCTTCCTGCTCGCGTTAGTCAGCCACAGCCGTTTGGGGGCGATTCGGCCTGATTGGATCCGTTCGACAAGGAAGATGAGGTTTCTTCCATCGTTTGGGACCATGCAAAAGTTAAGTTTCGCCAGGAGGGACGTATTTCCGAAGATGCCGGTGAAATTTGCTCTCAACCTGCAGAGGATGCTTTGTACCTTGTGGGCAATTTGCCTTATTAGTATGGATCAGGGACCTGACCTTGGTACTCCTTGGTACTAACAAGAAGGAACCAAGCAGCAAAGGTATGTGCTCGGGTCCCCGCACATCCAATCCACTGCACTCACGATCGACTAAAAGGGAACCTTTCAAAATCCGATCGAACTCCGATCGAACAAGCTACAAAGAGCATAGGCTTCCTCACAAAGACCACAATATCAAGCATTGCAGATTAGTTGCTGCTGACGAATACGACACGTCGGGTTACCGGATCCTTTCCCTCGTGTTTTGGAATCCTTCGGCTCCTCCCCTTATTGCGCCGGTGCGTTTTTGCATCCAGGCACAAAGGCCATCGAGTGGTCATCAAATTTGACATGAATCAGGAGTTTCAGATCTATATTTTGCTATGATTTTCGCCCCCGCAATGCTCCCGGATAATCAACCGCCGTGATCGTCAGTCTTGGCTCCTGAGCAACCACCGCTTGAATGTCAACCTAAATCCTCCCTCCAACATCTGTGTGAGAAGAGAGAGACGATAGGTGTACTCACGGGTATAAGCATAATCGTGCCGGCTTGTCTGAAAGCTAAAAGCTGGGGACATGTGGCTGCCTGGAAAACGCCAACGAGGCTGAAACGGGAGATAGTTGTAGATCACCGGCGCTGCGGGCTAATTGGGGATCGCGAGATTGTCTCATATCCAGCCCCAATTCCTCATGTCTGGACTACTGTCTCTAACTTGGACCCGCCTCTGAATGAGCGTGGCTAGCACGTTTTGTGCGGAGTGCCAACTGTATGCAGCACCACTCAGGAGCCTGGACCCCATTATTCATCACCTGATCGTTCAGCCACGAGTCGTATAACACAGCGCTTCAGCCTCTTCAGCTGAGGTTCAGGGCACCGATGCTGGTCATTGGAGCTGAGCAAGTCCTACTTGCCGTGCTAGTCTTGGAGGAAACGAGCATCATCGATATGCCGGGCTGTTATCTCTCGCCAATCACAGGACGGGCTTCGCATGCATGGGCTACATCCCACTGCTCTTACCAGCTCAGTCTTCCTGAGATACCCTAAACCCCAGAAGGATGTACGATCCGGGGTTTGCAAGAGGGCCAATCAGTCATGGTCGTGATGGCCTCTCTCCTTTCTTATCAATGTGGGTTCCCCTGCTTTTGTGATCTTCCATCTTGGCACCTGGGATCAGACTTCTCGATAACAGCAAATGGCGACCGCAACTGATTCTAAACGAAGGTTTTTGTGCGACGAGACTGTCTATTTGTATTCGTGTGGGCTCTTGGCTCAGATAACGATCTCTTTTACAGTTCGGAATAAGTAACCACACGCAGCTGAAGATATCTACGGAGTAAAGATATCGCCTATGACCCATCTCAGAATGGGTCCAGCCAAGAGACCGTGCAGTCAATGTGCAGGTAGGGGGATAAATTCCAGCTCCTTACCATGATTTCATTATACTATATGATTCAATGGCCCCTCAAGCACAGCAGACCCGAAAGTCTCTGAGAATAAATTTCGGAAATCAGTTTATTATAGTAGTGATTGCCATCGCTTTGTCTCTTGGCTCATCATGACTGAGGTGCGTGTTTGCTTTTGCGACAGCCGGTGACATTCCCAGACTTGTTTGGCTAATGATGCACGCGATGTCACAGCCAGTCTACAATTACTCAACGCCGGAGGGTGGTGATCCTACCCAGGTCGACGTGAACGCGCAATACACCGGATTCGAATACAACTATGTCTATATTACTACATGCACATTCATCGTGTTCCTTATCTTACCGGGGATTGGGATGCTCTACAGCGGCTTGTCCCGGAGGAAATCCGCGCTGGCCCTTCTCTTCCAGGCCTTTATGGTTCTTGCAGTGTAAGTTCGCCAGTCGCGACCCTTTTGATATTTAGTGCAACGCTAATCATGATATAGATCTACATTTCAATGGCTGTTTTGGGGATATTCTCTTACCTATTCAAGAGACGGCGGGCCCTTTATCGGTACACTGAAGAACTTTGGACTGATAGATGTCTTGGTGGCGCCCTCGCCCGGCTCCGCGGTCTTACCGGAGGTCGTCTTCTGTCTATTCCAGCTCCTATTTTGTGCATGCACAGTAAGTTTGTCCAGGTGATACGAAAGCGATGTACTAAGGTTGTAGGTAATGATTGTCGTTGGAGGTGCCTTTGAACGAGGTGGCATTGTACCTTCATTGATCTTCAGCTTCTTCTGGGCGACCATAGTTTACTGCCCGCTAGCCCGATGGACATGGAGCAGTAACGGATGGCTCTACAACCTACCGGCCATTGACTTTGCGGGAGGCGGCCCCGTGCATATCGCGTCCGGGTGTACAGCTCTGGCGTATGCGTTGGTTTTGGGAAAGCGTAGGGATCACGGGGACCCTTTACTGCGCAAGCCCCACAATACGACTCTGGTCTTCCTCGGGACAGTGATGATCTGGACTGGATGGTTGGGATTCAATGTACGTGAGGTCCTCTCTTCTCCAGTATTCGAGTCTAACAGCAATACGATGATAGGGAGGCTCGAGTCTGAACGCCAGCATGCGTGCCATGGTTGCTGTTTTCAACACCAACACCGCCGGTTGCACAGGCATTCTCGGATGGGTTCTGGTTGACATGATCCGGTACAAAGGAAAGTTCACAGTTGTTGGTGCGTGTGAAGGTGCTATTGCTGGCCTGGTCGGGATCACGCCAGCGGCTGGTTGCGTCTCGCTATGGCTCGCAGCATGCATCGGTTTCATTACCGCCATTGTATGCTCCTCCCTCAAAATTGTGAACGAGTGGATCAATGTCGACGAGGGCATGGATGTGTTCAAGCTGCATGGCCTTGGTGGTATGGTGGGAGCTTTCCTGACGGGACTGTTCGCAAGCGAAAAGATATCTGCCTTGGATGGCAGCACGCTATCCCCCGGAGCGATTGATGGCAATGGAGTTCAGGTTGGGAAGCAGTTGGCAGAGATTTGCGCTATCGCATCGTACTCCTTCGTGGTATCCTACATTATGCTTCTCATTCTCAAATATATTCCCGGAATGCAGTTGCGGGTGAGTGACGAGGATGAAATGCTGGGACTCGATCGGACTCAGTTTTTCGACGAGCAGATTGGGGATTGGTCCATGGCGATGCCTGGCTCAGCGAGTCCCACGCTGGTCGGGGTACCCAAAGAATCCTCTACGAGCGTGACGGAGTGCCGGGAAAGAAAGGGGAGCGAAATATAGAATATGTAGAAGCCATCTATGTTGCTTGTGCGATATGTGAATGATAGAGTTCGGTCTGTATGCAGGGAAATGCAGCTATAGGACGGTCCGTTAACCCAATTCGGTCTGCTGACGGGGTAGCCAGCCAGGTAGTTATGTGGGTATAATCTACCGACGCAATGCTTATAATAGTGCCTGCAGGTGCAATGCACAGCCAAGAGGAGGGGTCCAGCTGGAGAGAAAGTCAGGCATCGGGATGGCACCAGATGATGATGCAGCGCACCCATGGCCGCGTCATACTATACGAGAGTGAACAGCAACCGATCTAAAAATATCCCGACGGTGACTCTCTCACTTTCTATCATGGGAAGAGGATCTTGCCAGTACAACCAAGTATATTTTATTCCTTCTAGTGGTGTCGTTGACCACTCTCCGCACGAGGGAAAGAAGACAATAACATCGCCGATATACTTCAAAGAAAGTCTTGGCTTTCTTCATAAGTGGGGTCGATCGAGTGGAGGCGGATTTCAGATTGATTCCCTGTCACATAATCCATGCCGACATGCAGATAGGTAGATACAAATAGCAGAACTTCATCAGATGCTATGGCAACGCAACTGATTAACATGTGACGCTACCCATAGCTTTAAATCCAGCTGTTGTACAACCACGCTCTCAAATAGGCGGGTAGTTAATAGCCTATGAAAAAGTACAGACACCACTCTTCCCAGTACGCTGGCATGCATAAAACGATGTTTGAGGGTGCAGGTATTCGCAATCCGACGGATGATCCCCTCGATTGCGTGTGTCTTTCCTGCGGAGTAAACCTTCACGCGAATGGCAGGTCATTTAGTTGGTTGGTGTCGATCTCGGGGTTCAAGGACACCATTTCTACCCGCTGGTCTGGCACATCTGTCGTCATCCCCAGAACCTACTCCGTGCTGGTACATAACCTTGGCTTGAGGGAGGGAGGACGACGAGAGAGAATGAGAGGATGGATGGCGGGGGAGGGAATCGCCGACCGAGCATCACAGCCAATCATGGATGAGGGATGGCGCAACAAGGCTGGCGAGCTTACGTCAAGCGGGCCGGGGTTGCATTCTTGGCTGGCCCAGACCCTTTTTTTTCCCTTTCTTTCAACTTTTTTTATTTTATTGGAGATGGATGTTCCCTCTGATTCTACTATGGTCTATAAAGATGGAGATATGTTGATATATCTATTCAATAACTGTATAGACATGTACTTGCTAAGATAGAGCCACATCAACGGAGATCCCATTATTATCACAAAGCTAGGTGGAACGCCAGCTCATTTCATCTTTAAATTAATTCAGCTGGACCCATTCCCAGACGGGATCCAGGTTCCCGACCTTGCCCGATCGGGACTAACGGCAAGCCTTAGGCCTGCAGTTGGTCGCGTCAGCCAGCCGTTCCCGGCGAGAGGCAAGACGAGGCCTTATCTTTTCTTTTCCCTCCCCTTCTCCTGCTGCTTGCTATCCCCACCCTTTCCTCTCCTCTCCTCCTTCTTCTCCAGGCCTTTTGTTTGGCTTTGGCTTGTTTTTGACTTCGTTGTCGTTATCTTGCTGCTTCTCAGCAAGGCCATTCGTTTTGACTTCCCTCTCCGTCTTTCGGCAGGTTCTTCACTCTCCCACTAGACATTGTAATCAATTATCCGCGTCGTCCCACCTCCCATACTACAATTCCAGCCCACGACTTCGCCCCCCCGTCCCGCTCACACTCCGATAATAAGCCTTGTATCCATATCACGGATCCACTCGAATTGTCATGGTTGGCGATTTTGGCTGCAATTAATTCACGAGTATCAATCCTCTTCTCGACATCCTCATGGGCAAACGTAAGGCTCCCGTCGCATAGTCCTCAATTCTCGCCGATATGGAGGCTGATGAATATTTGAAAAATAGACCGATATGGAGTCGTTCTGGACGCGGGTTCGTCCGTAAGTAATACTGCGCTATATGTACCTCTTCGCCATCTCTAATTCCGGAGATAGGGAACTCGAGTCCACGTCTATCGCTGGTTGGACAATGCTGTCGCGCGGGAAAAGGGAAAGCATCTGCAGACATTGCCCGAAGTGAAAACCAAATCCGACTGGACGAAGAAGATACATCCCGGTATGTCTGGTGGATGGCTCGGTTCACGTTGCCATGTCTCACGGTGGATACTAAGATACTAACGCCTGTCTTCTGTATAGGAGTGTCGTCGTTTGCGAACAAACCGGAAGAAGTCGGTCCTGAACATCTCGCAGAACTTCTCGAACACGCGAAACAGATCGTCCCTGATGACGCCGTGAAGGATACACCCATTTTTCTACTCGCCACTGCGGGAATGCGACTGCTTCCTGACGTACAGCGCAACCTCCTGCTTGAACAAATTTGCTCTTATGTCGGCTCGAACTCGGATTTCCTACTTCCCGATTGCGGCGTCCATATTCAAGTCATTCCGGGTGTCACCGAGGGCTTGTACGGATGGATCGCGACAAATTATCTGTTGGGAAGTTTCGATTCCCCAGGAACGCATGATCATGGCAAGGGACACCATACGTACGGCTTTCTGGACATGGGTGGTGCTTCTGCGCAGATTGCTTTCGCCCCAAATGCGACTGAGAGCGAGAAGCATGCGAATGATTTGACTCTCCTACGGCTGCGCAATATCGATGGATCGACCCAGGAACATAGAGTCTTTGTCACCTCGTGGCTCGAATTCGGCGTCCATGAAGCGCGCAGGCGCTATCTGGAGTCGTTGCAGGCGGCCAGCGCTATCGGAGACGTCAACGAGCTTCCTGACCCGTGTCTGCCGTCTGGATTACGTACTACGATCGATGGCAAGCTTCTTGCCACGGATGACATTGATGGGATGCATCTTTTGGGAACCGGCAAGTTCGATGAATGTCTGCGACAAACATACCCGCTACTGGACAAGGACGCGCCGTGTCCCGATCAGCCCTGTCTCCTGCACGGGATGCATGTTCCGGCTATTGACTTTGACGTCAACCATTTTGTTGGCATCAGCGAGTACTGGCATACGACTCACGATGCGTTCGAGATGGGTCACAAGGACAAGGCATACGACTTTGCCACTTACCAGGAGCGTGTGCGATCATTCTGTTCGCAAGATTGGGCGACCGTGGAGAACGGTCTCGAGGCCCACCAGTGGGGAAAGAAATTCGATCGGGAATCGGCCTCGGAGATCTGCTTCAAGGCGTCCTGGATCATGAACGTGTTGCATGATGGAATCGGGATTCCGCGCGTAGGACTAGAGGACATTACCGGCTCGGGTCACAACGGAACCAAGGAGGTGCTGTCCCACAGCCAGAGCAAGGGCTACTTGGACTCCTTCCAGGCCGTGAACAAGATTGATTCTACCGAAGTCAGTTGGACACTGGGCAAGATGGTCCTCTATGCCTCGTCTCAGGTTCCCTTGGAAGCAGAAGAAGCCCTTCCTGTCGGCTTTGGCAGCAATGTTGCCGGCGTACCCAGCGATTTCCAGTACCCCAGTGTGGAGCTGCTGCCCAGTCCCGAAGGCATCCATGGCACAACGTGGCATGATGCGCTCCTGGAAGGGAGCTCGTCACGCCGAGCCCCGGGCTTCATCTTGTTTCTGCTTATCGTGATATTGGTGGCCTTCTTCCTTTGTGGCCGAGGCCGTCGTCTGAAAGTCTACCATAAGATTAAGAACGTCTTTGGTTGGGGTGGTCCGTCTCATCCCAACTACCCGAAGCGGAGGAGGATATTTGGTGGCAAGCTCCCCTTCTTTGGTCCCAGAAGCCCTACCTATGAGCGCGTCCTTGAAGAAGGCGCTCAGGAATTCGATCTCGGCGTGAGCGGATCCAGCCGCAGCTCGTTTGACGGGGGGCGTCCCTCTGAAGCCGATGCCGCTAGATTTACGGCCCCCAAGCGGGCCTCTAGTTGGGGCAGTGGTAATACGACGCCCACCTTCAAATATGCATTGGACAATTCCTCGTCTGGGACCATTGGGCTCGGAATCTCGGCTGGGTCAGGAACAAACGCAATGGACCGACACGGGCTGGTTGTGAGGACCGAGAGCAGGGATCATCTGGCACCTCTGGCATTGGGACCGACAACCAATGGACGCCGCTCCCGAGCGGGCAGTCCTTCGAGATCCCATCCCAAGTCACCACTTATGACCCCGCTAGCAGACGACTAATGCTGCTGTATGATTATGTTTATGTTGCCGATGTTGCATCACTCTGGCGTTTGGTTCTGTATTATTCATGACTTGCAGGGGGGAATCTGCAAGCCCAGGTCGCTGCTTGAAGCCGGCGTATGACCGCATAATAGTCCTTTGCTTCTTGGTGCCATATTGTCAGGGGCGTGCTCCGGAGTACATAGCTACTCTTTAACTTTTATTATACTAGACTATTTATGAGAGTCATAATACAATACAAATTAAAAGAGACATAATTCCTATCCTTGCTCGTTCTCGTAGTAAATGCAGACATCCTGTTATAGTGGAACTGCTCACGTGCGTAGCTGACGGCGGCTCACCGCCCGGGCAAAATCAGCAGCGGCAGTCAAGATAGTCAAGATGCGCGACAGAGCTCCGTCTTCAATCTCATCATCCCCGCTACTTCAATTGGCCTTTCTCCTCGATCTACTATTTGCTCTACATCAGTCGCTCTGCGCAGCTTTCTTTTCTTTCGTGCATGATACCCCAATAGAACCCGTTATCGATCCCGCCCGCCACCATGCGATTGACCGTTGAACTGATCCAAAATTCCCTGTCCTACATCAACCCGCTCAAAGACCGCGAGCTAGATCTTCGAGGTGCGTTCCAGCCACCAGTCCTGAAAAGAACAGATACTACACTTTTGAGATGAGCTTGATTGATATCGGTTTTGTGTTTGAGTCGTATAGGGCACAAGATACCCGCTATTGAGAACTTGGGTATTGCCAAGGTAACCTCTTCCCACCACCTCATTTCTCTCTTGGAATGTCTTCGCGGCAGCATTATATATGGTATAGAGGCTAAGAAAGGAACGGTAGGACCAAGATGCAATCGACCTAACAGACAACGATATCACCTCCCTCGGAAACTTCCCCTTCTTCCCTCGCCTCCGCACCCTCCTCCTCGCGCGTAACCGAGTCAAGCAGATCCAGCCGACGATATCGACCTCGGTGCCGAATCTGAGCGCGCTGGTTTTGACGGCGAATAACATGAACGAGTTGGCGGATTTGGACCCGCTTAGAAATCTGGCCCAGTTGACGCATTTGGTGTTGCTGGAGAACCCTGTTACCAGGAAGGAGGTAAGCTTCCCCTTTTCTTTTATTTCCTCTTTTCTTTTTCTAGCGAGATCAAAGCAAAGCAAAGTCTAATATGAATGGTCATTTGTGTAGCACTACCGCTACTACGTCATCTGGCGCATCCCCAGCGTCCGCTTCCTCGACTACCAGAAAGTGAAAGACGCGGAGCGCGAAAAAGCCACCGAGTTGTTCGGCACAGCGGAGGAGCCGTCTGCGCTGGCGTCTAAGATCATGGGAATCAAGTCTCGCACGTTTGATGTGCCCTCGGGCGCTGGGGGTGCGGATCGTGGTGCGCCCGCGGATAAGGCGGTGCGGGTGAAGTTGACGGAGAAGGAGAGGAAGAGGGTGGAGAAGATGATTCGCGAGGCGAAGAGTTTGCAGGAGATTTCGCGGTTGGAGAAGGAGTTGAATGAGGGGAGGATACCTGGAGGTGCATTGGATTATGCTGATAGTGATGAGGAGATGCAGACATAGTAGTAGATGGGGGAGTGGTTTGTTTTGTTTCTGCTCGGGATTGCTTGATGTATTATCTGTGGTATATTTATTATGTGGTTAGTGCTGAATGGATGGCACGGTGTTTGGTCAATAAAAGACTCTTTCTGATACTATAGTCTAGATGTACTGGTTTGCAAATTTCACAGATATATGAATAGGAAACTGTCACGTATAATCAATTCCTGGCCGTGTAGCTGGAAATCCTCGACAATCATCGAGTCATAGGAGCTTAGCACCGTTCCATAGATAGGTGGTTAATCAACTTAGAAACTACAAGGAAGTAGAACAGTCACCTACTACTCGAGTATAGCAGATGTTATATTGACATAACTACCAACTACTAAAACAACTAAATACTAACCTATATGCTTAAGTCAATAACTCTTATAAACAGTTACATAATTTGCCGCAATGCCTCGAAAATCACTGTTAATTCGATAACTACTGTAGCTCTTCCCCATCTTCACTATATTAGTACACAGTCTTGAAACATATTACGATATCTCTGATTCTGCCATTCACCTTGCATCAGCACTATCTCATCTTTCCAAATCCATGATTACTAACCCGATAGGAAATTGGGGCGTACTCCATGAATCACCTGGCAGTATGGTATGATTGATGAGTGGTATATATAGCAGCTGAGTACCGCCAATCTGTTCCATGAATGCACTTTTCACGAACCCATGATATAGCAAACAAGTAAAAGGTACCAATCAAATATCATAAATTTACAATAATGGATACCCAATAATAACCATGACTACTAATCTCTGCATCCACAACTCAATGATGCCAATCACCAACCCAACCACACAACAGATCAGATAAGATAACAGCACGTGCCGCCATCAACACCACACACACACCCAACGTCATGCAATAGCTATCATCTAGTAGCTCCCCTCATCATCTCATCCCATTCTTTCAACCCTCACACACAACCACCATCAATCCCCCCAATTAATATCCCTCTATTTCACAAAATCAACCCACATATTAATACACAAAAATGCCCCCCAAACCAGCCCCCTACCTCCCCCTACTCTCATCCCACCTAACCTCCTCCCCCACCTCCACCTCTATCTCCCTAACCACCCTCTCAACCCACCCCATCACTCGCACCCCACAGCCTCGTTCCCGCACCGTGGAATTTCGCGGCTTCTTCCCAACCTTAAACCTACACTCCTCCGCCATCCAGTCCCTCAAGGATCAGCACATAGGCCTGAACCCCGATATCTACGAGTCGGAGATGATTGCCCTCACGACGGATAAGCGGATGGAGAAGGTGCAGGAGATGGAGAGCTCGGCGGGTGTAGTTGAGGCGGTGTTTTGGTTGAAGGAGGTGGGGAATCAGTGGAGGGTTAGGGGGAGGGGGGTTATCATTGGAGGGGATCCGGAGGATCAGGGGGAGAGGGAGGGGAGGGGGTTTATTGAGAAGGGATTGAGGAGGAAGGAGGATGGAGGTAACGGGGAGGGTGATGGGGAGTGGAGCTGGGAGAGGCAGATTGATATGTATTTTGCGAATCATTCGCCGGGGATGCGAGGTCAGTTTTTTCTTCATTTATGTTTTGGGGATGAGATGGGGATGGTTGCTAATGGGGATTGTAGGAACGTTTAAGAATCCACCTCCTGGTACGCTGCGGAGTCAGGATCCCGGGAACCCCGAGCTCAAGCTGGGTCAGAAGGTAGAGGACCTTAAGGATAAGGTTGCGAGGGAGAATTTCAGGGTCGTGGTGATTCGGCCTGAGGAGGTCGAGAGGCTGGATGTCAATGATCCTTCGAATCCGATTCGGACGAGGTGGACGGCTGTGAGGGATGGGGAGGAATGGGAGGAGGTGGATTTGTGGCCTTGATTGATATATCTTTTTTCATTATTGATGGGGATAGGTGCTATTTTTGTTAGGGTGATAAAGGTGATGTTATGTGTTTCATTATTTTATGTAGATTATATGATTGTTTTTTTGTATGCTGTGTCGGACAATGCAACTAAATGAGGATATGTGATGAAACCTGGCTCGTCTTTGAATGTAGCGGTGAGATAAACCCGAGGTTCATTGTCTTGTTTGTCACGGCTTTGTTGCTTGTCCGGATAAAGCGTTTTGTGTGGACATTGCCGATGAGTTGTATTCTGAAACACATAATTAGCATAAAGAACACCTCCATCGGGACAACATCGTTGTGTTTCATGCCGGGATCAATCTATAAATCGGCTATAGCCATCAGCAATTATTATCCACTCTGTCCTACCGTTATAAATCATAGCTGAATCGACTCCCTCCCTGTATTAACATCCTCCGCGGTGTAACCCACGAACAAACAAATCCTCAAACCCTCAAACCAACTACATGTCTTCGTCCACCGAAGGTGATAGACTCATCTGCCCCGAGTGTCGAGGCTACTGCGACGTTTCAGACAACTGTCCCACGTGTACTGCCGCTGAACCGGCTATGCTCAAGGCGGAAATCTCCGATTCGCAGGACGACACTGCTTTGAAGATGGCTCCGTCTGCTGAAGATTCCCCCCAGCAGGTGGGTTGCCCCCTCGTTGAATTGATGTGGAGCAGCGCTAACGATTGTTTGTCAGGATAATTCCGACGCTTCATCTGCCACAGCCAAGGCACCCTCGGCTCCTCAGTCCCCTTCTGCTCCCCAAACGCCCCAAGCTCCGCCTCCCCCTCCTGCCGCTCCAAAGAAAACCTCCAAGACTGTCAAGAAGTCCAAGAAGATGGAATCTTCCAGCTCTTCCAGTAACAGCCCACAGAAGGAGAAGTTGACGCCGGCCTGTGCGTCATGCAAAAAAGCAAAGAGACGGTGCGTGCATCGCAGCGTTATTCCAGGTGGGTTACTATAAATTTTTAGTACAACTTATTTATTGCTAACGTGGCATAGACGCGGAAGGACAAGGGACTTCCCAGCCCCCCAAGAAGCGCAAGCAGACTGCTGAATCAGGGGCCAATCCTAAGAGGGCCCGCAAGGATTGCGGCGATGCCAGCGGCGATAACGATACTGGGTCTGAAGGGGGGCAGCCCATCAAGCTCAAGTTTAAGAATGTCGAATTCGAGACCGCTAAAACAGGCGAATCAAGCACACCGAAGAAGAGGGGTAGGCCATCCAAGACATTGCCTGGCAATGCTGAAGTTGGGACTCTGCCTAGTATGGAGGAAGAGGAGGAAGAAGAAGAAGAAGTCCCACGCAAGCGAGCAAAGGATAAAAATTATGGGTTTCCAAAGGATAGCCTCCTTGCGGCGTCAAGAGTGACGGCCTTTAAACACTTGGACAAGCAGTTACAAGACAAGATACTAGACTGCGAGGACAAATGGAAGGCGGCCAAGGATACTATCGAGGAAATCCGGTATATACTGAATAAATGGATGGAGCTTTGGGAACATGGCAAGGTATAATGGTCGGTACGGATTATACTTCTTTCTTGCGTCCGTTTCAACAAGACCGTCATGAGTTATCTGGTTTCTTTGGAGTTAACAAAGGGGTATTTTTTCTTTGTTTATTGCTGTCCTCCCATTTGATCTCGGCGTTAGGAAGGCAGCTAGTGTCCGGCGTCACGGATTGATTTGGACTGCCAGAGCCTAGCCCGACGAACTGTTCGGGTCGAACAAGCTAGAAATGGACAAAAACACCTCATATTATTAGGCACGGGGGTATCTCCGTTGAAAATGATAATGAAATGCATCAACATATTGCCTGACTTACCACTGGCGGCCGGCCGGGTGGTGTGCAGCGGGACAAACTTGCTGCACAGCTCTAAAGTACCGTAGGGGTGGGGGAAACCTCGCAATGCAGTGGAATCAGCAGACAGGAATGACATGGTAGCTGAGTATTTAGTACACCGAAATCCAGGAATCATGGACGAACAAGTCATCATGCCCAGGACCGTTCTCCAGGATTATCTGGGATCACAGCATAACATGCCGCGAGAACAAAGCCAACCATGTTTGATGGCTCTGTCATCCCACGGCTCCGTGCGGGACGATCGGCGGTCCCGCAGCCCAATCCAACAAGAAGAGCAAGACATGATGGGAGGAATCCTGGGCGGGTCACGGCCTTGCAGTGGTCGAGGCATCTGTCAGTCAATGGCAGAATATCCTGGTCATTTCCGAGAGCTCTGACTCGTCTTGAGATCCCTGCCTGGCCGTGGGCACCGGCCGTTACGTGTCATGACTTTCTTGGGTAAAGTCGCCGTTAGCGAGTCTTGGATGGCTTTCGGCTTTGACCGGAGATTTCAAGTTCATTCCTTGCAGCTGCGACATTGGACAATGGCTTGATGCAGACCCATGTCGATGGGAAGTGGTTAGGGTGTTGTGATTGATTGACTGATGAGGGATGGCTGGTCCGTGGTGTCAAAGGCAGAGTTCTTCTTTATGACGGGTGGTTCTGTGGCAGCACGTGTTCCGGCTCGAAATTCTTTGACTCTAGACTATTTATTACTTACAGTAGTTGTGGATGAAACTGCCACTGGACGTGTTTGGAATATATGGGGAGGAAAGCTTCCAGAATGCCACACACGGGGACCTCATTTCTGGAAGGCCTTGTTGCTGGTGCCGGTCGGGTTTCATCTGTGACGGGAGCTCGTCTAGAGGTTTCCTCCGAACCCAGCCTGACACTACTGCTGCTGCTGCTGCTGCTGCTGCTGCTCGTTCTCCTGCTCCTCATTGATCATCACCTTATGATGCTTATTATGATCTGGGTTCCCCCTCACGATGGTAAGATACAGAGGCATGAAAACACTCACCGCTGGTCCGGTGGTGTCTTAGCAAGGACTTAGTAACAAGTTGGGGAGCACCGAATATGTATGTACTTTGGGTGTAAGTACTTAGTCGCACAACACAGTCTTCGTCTCGTAAGACAACCAGCCTGCAACCAATCCGGGGCCCCCGAACAATGACAAAGAAGTGGAAAGAGGGAGTGGAACCAGCCATGGGATTGCCCGAGTGGCCCGGCACTGGCAGGGGCACCCCTGTCAATGGAAGCATATCGAGGAACCCTAATAATAATACCGAACATTGCTTACTACTTTCGCTCTAGTCCATAGTTACATACTGGTATCCCCCTGGTCGTCGTCATGTGAAAGAGCGGGCTGAAATATTACGGTATTGCATCCTGCTGCATGGCTCAGACCCACGCTTCGGGCTTCACTTTCGGGGACGTCACTCACCCTCGCAGTAAATAGTAATAGTATTCTTCTTCTTCTTCTTCCTTCTTTGGTCCTGTCAGCTCCTTCACAACCAACTCACTTCTTCTTCCATTGCTTCTCTTTTCTGCCCTCCTTTCTTCCCCTCCCCCCCTTCTTTTCATCTCCTGATGGTGGTTTGATCCTCTAGTGTCAATCACCTCTACTCTTCCATCATTCATTCTACCTTCTTCTTCCCCGGTACCTTATTTTCCTCCTCCCGCCCACTAGCTCGACACCGCTCTCGTGCGCAGTCCCCGATCCATGGAACAGTCGTAGGTTCCTGAATCCCTGCACCTTTGTTCTCATCACCACCGCCCATCGGCTGTTCACGACTCCACGACGAAACGAATTCGCTACTTCGACCATCATCCACTCTGCCGTCAAATCAGTGTTAGTTATTTTCTCCTTGCTAGCGACCGAGACGGCTGGGAACTTCTCTAGAGTGGGCCTGGTGGACCACCAACCACACACTTGACTTTCCGCCCGGAAGTACAGATCCGGTCTACGAAGCACATGTTCTCCTTCTCCTCACACTGAATTCACATCATGCCTGCTCAAATGGACGCCCTGGGGGCTTTCACCCACCTTACCGAAAACATTCCCTCCTGGATCGATCGACTTGCAGAATTATCTGCCCACACTGCTGCGAAACACGCAGAATACGCCGAGGCCTACAGAAGGCATGTTTCGGTGAGACCGCGCCGTCGCAAGAACAGCTCTGTCTGCTCCATCCGAACCGAGGACCTGCGCTCGTCGGCCCCCGAGACAGAAACTCGCCCTCAATCTTCCGCAGCGGCAACAAACACCACCGTCACGACGCCTAATACCTCCCAACACGAAGCGAATGTGAACCCTCGTAAACGGGGTGCTGAAGATGCACCCTGCATGGAAGCCAGGGACAGGGACCTGCTTGTCAGTACGCGCAACAACCTCATCATTCATTATGACGGCCATACGCAGCACGTTTTGGAGGAAATGGTGCGCCATATCGGAACAGCTCGCAACAACATTCGGAAAGGCAGAATGACTCAGCTGCCGTTGCCAGGATATCGCAGCAAGATGCTGGACAGAAGCGCGAGGATGAATAGCTTGGCCCCTTCACTTTCCCCCTCCGAGTCCGGCGAAGACGATGTGTTATCTAGCATCCGCAAAGCCCGAAACCGGGGCCCTCCGGTGCCTCGCGCCCCGGAAATGCCCAGAGAGTCGCCATTTGATATGGCGGAGAAGCAACTGGAACTGGTGCATGGAGTGTGTGAGACGGCGGCATACCAGTTTCTTCGGTCCGGAGACTGTTCGACGGAGTTGAGCAGCGTAGAAGGCAAATTCAAGAGCCTTTTAGACCTGGCTACCAATGAAGTCCGTCGCTTGAAGGCCGAACAGCCCCAGGAACCGACTATTGAGGAGGACGAGACGGAAGCACCGGCCATGGAACCCGCGACCACGACCATTGAGGTTGACAGGCAATCTTTGTCGAAGATGGACACCATTGAGGTGGATGATAGTGCGCAGTCAGTGGAATCAATCGACTTGACAGCTTTTCGCGCTAATCGCCTTCGCCGAGGATGAGCCATGGCGACTCACTTACAGCATTGCGGGCGCACTCCTTTAGCGTGGTTGGGTTGCATACCCTTCAATATTCATTCTACATAAGCGACGATACCACCGGGATACATTTTTTTATTTTGCTTTGTGTTCCATCCCTGTCTCTTTCTGAAGCTGCATTTTTCTAGCCATTTACTATTGATCATATCTCACTTACAAGCGTGACTGTCATTAAAGCGCGTGGAGTTGGCTGGGGCATTTGTTTTGTCTGGACTTTTATCATTCATCCCTTCCTTGCTATTCATCAAAACACATCTTTCTATCTGCATACTAGTTGTTGTCAATGGGTACATATATTGTTCGACCACAAATCATCCACTCGATACGGACTCAATGGGTTAGTTATCAATGTGGTGCCCATGGCATCCAGCCTGTGTAACCAGGTTGCCTTGTCCCCCACGGGCATCTAGCTACATTTAGTGGTTGCCCAGTCCAGTCTATAGTAAGTATTACCTAGTGGGAATCGTCACAGGGGTGACAATACCATACCGGGCTCCATCCCTCGGGCTCCACTCTCATACAGACGGAGAAGGCGGAAATCTGACATTCCTTCCTCGTCGCTACTGTCCATAATTGGTCCATCGCCTCTTTAGCGATGTTGTTGAACCCCGTCTAGCCATTGAACCTGGAGCTGATCCAGTCCCGGCCCCGCCGCGATGGACCAGATTCCAGTGCGAATCCGGGAGGGATTGACAGCCGCGACCGGGTCGGAGCAATTTAGTCTGCTGGCACACAAAACTCCTCTTTCTCTTCCTTTCCAACCTCCAATGGTTGTCGTCTCGCTGCCTTGTTGATGGTGGATGTGGATCTTTTTGTTCGCGGGGTCGTTGTATTGAAGGTGTGGTATGGATCCCGTCCCGTCCCAGACTTTCTTTTCCACACACACACACAACCCCCCCCCGCCTCTCCTTAATCTATTGTTTCTGCAGTGTTTTATGGGGTATTTTCGCTGAAGACTGCTTAATTATTTGACAGTCCGTAGTAGGAGATGGATTATGGGTTCAATACTGATAAGCCGGTCTGCATGTAAATCAGCAAAACTACCAAGTAAGCTGAGTGGTTTTTATCTTCACCGAAACGCATCCGCGGCATAGCCGGCGGCGCCGAGGCACCGATCTCGCTCGCTCTCTCTCTCGGCTGCAACTTGGCTTCTTAACAGTAGACGAGTCCGTTACTGTCTGTTGATTAGTTACCGAGCGGGCAGCAACCGTAAGCCCGGTCACTCACTCTAAACTCTCCAAGCATTAGGCTTCCCCCCACCCGAACCACAACTGTTCTTACAGGGGGGGTTGTGGACATGGATGTTTAACGTTAATCCAGGTCATTTGGCCACTACTCAACTAGCTTTAACTGACTCAGGATTATATTACTCTGTGGCTGGCATCTAAATGGCTGGCTATGCGCGAACTAAAATTAATGTCAGCATCGTATTTTGCGAACTATACTCTGGTGGCTTTACTCGCTTATGAAGTCATCTCTACCCGAGGGTTTAGTCTCGCGTGTGTCTGAAGAATAACATCGGGGTATCGACTTTAGAGTCGAGAATCAAGGATTAGTGAATATGCGAAACTTATTCGGATCCATAACACCCTGAAGAGATTCGGCTATCTCCAATCTCTGCGAGTAAAACGATCAAGCATAGAGATTATATAAAAAGGCCAGAGTCTACGGCCCTGCTAGTATGTATATGCTTGAGTCCTTTTTGATGAAGTCACACTGACCATGGCATGTGCAGAATGTCTGGACTTATCTGGTCCGCCTAGATGCCTTTGTTCTTCATGCTCCTATCCGAGTAGTAGTACAAGCGGTCAGATGTGGCCACGACCTGACCGTTTGCCGGTCGTACCTGCCCTTCCGTGGCCTGTGACTAGACAAAATGTCCCAGTCGATAATGTCCCAACGGAGCTCATTATATGGAGCATTCTGGCTCCTGATCCCAAACCCAAGGGTATTACTATGTCCACCTGATTACGCATATCACTATTATGCCCGACTATCATTATAATCTGTTCCTCTTCACTATGGCCCTCTAGGGACCTGACAAAAACCCTAGACCATGCGCTCCTCTCAGTGTTGCGGCAATGTCCAAACCCAACTGTCAAAGGCCACTCCACGTTATCATTGTGGGTGCCTCGATCGCTGGCCTCACTCTCGCCCACTGTTTGTCCAACACTGGAATCAAATTTACCCTTCTCGAAGCAAGATCTGATACATATCCCAATGGTGCTGGGCTTGCCATCCTTCCAAATGGCGCCCGTATTCTCCACCAGTTGGGACTGTATCAAGAGATGTTGGTCCAAGGTCAATGCATGGTATCGCATAGCACTTGGCTTGAAACCGGACACCTCCTGCGACGAGTTGATGCGGGACGAATTCGATCTTTCAGACGGTATGCGCCCGGTGTGTCCTTGGAAGGGATGCGGACTGACTGCGTGTAGAACTGATTATCCTGTCCTCGTTATCTCCCGACGGGCACTCCTAGGCATTCTATATACTCGCCTCCAGAGCAGTCGGCTGTTCTTCAATCGACGAGTCGTCCGCATAGTGTCATCTGCGGATAATGTTACGGTTCATAGCGCAGATGGCATGAGTGTTTCCGGTGATCTGGTGGTTGGTGCGGACGGCGTTCATAGCACCGTGCGTAAGCAGATGTGGCATCATATCAGTGAAGCCAATGGTGCTATTGCCAGCTCTGGCTGGTTATCTGAAGTCCCCTTGACCAATTCCTTCGCTGGTGTTTTCGGTGTCGCTCAGTCGATTCCCAGGCTGAATAGAGGAGACGTCCATCGGACTTATGGACATGGCTGGTTAACAGTTATTATGGTGGGAGCGGACTCCAGAGTCTGCTGGTTTATGTCGATTGCGCGCACAATGATGCCAGTGTTGAACTCGCGCCATACTTCCGACCGCGCCTGTGTATCCAGGATCGTTGAACCTTTTCTGGAGAAGCATGTTACCAGCGACGTCACATTTGGCGAAGTCTTCAATCGCTCTGAATCATGCATATTGGCGTCACTGGAAGAGGGATTTCAAAACAGATGGTCCTGGGGCCGATTTGTAGGGATAGGGGATGCGGTACACAAGGTAACTCTCGCACACCCTGAATGCGTCATGGTAGGGTAGTTGACAATGATCTATAGATGGCACCGAACATAGCAGAAGGTGCCAATTGCGCCATTGAATCCGCCGCATCGCTTGCGAACCATCTAGTTTCCTTCACCGGCGAATCCCCTTCTTTGTACACGGAAGAACGACTCACTCCAATGTTGAAGGCTTGGGAAGATTCACGTAAGCGCAGAGCGAGGGGTCTTTTTCTCGTCTCATGGTGTGCGGTCCGCATAGAAACGACAACTAGCTGGGTGCTCAAGGTACAACAAGTGTTTCTTGCACAATTTCATGCAATGGGAATTGGCTTGCTCACTTCGATCACCTCGCGTACGGCACGAGTAGACCATCTTCCTTTACCACTGCCGCAAAAGAGCAGTACACAGCAAGTTCCGAAGAACAAAGAGCACGAAAGTGTATGGAACTTTCATGTGTTACTACTACCCCTAGCAGCGGCAACCAGCTTCATGTTCTATGCTTTGCATGCCCTGGTGATGTAGACAATGAATCATCTCTCTGGGCCAAGGGTGGTTGGTTTCTAAGAATGACAGGATAATATTATTAACTGCGTTGTTTTCACACAGAAACAAATTAAACGATCCAACAGGCAGCTAGTATGTGTAGGCTAGAGTTACCAGAAGCGATCAGAGTGAGGGACTTTATGGCTTTGTTGAGGGGCGAGGTTAGTGTCAAAGGTAGTCAGTCCTCCGCCGTCTTTCACACGCTTGAGGGATTTACCCAAGCCACTGATCTCAACCGCACTCCATCCCCCGGTCCAAATTTCCTCAACCACTGGTTCTGGTAAAACCCGCAGGTGTCATCGGCCGGGGGTTTCTATCAATCTATCACCAGGCAATGCTCGCATGGCATCCGCACTGACCTTGCGCGTGGTTGACAGTCTGAGCCTCCACTTCCAACTATAAAATCTGTCGCGCACGGTGAGATTTCAAGTTACTGCATACAAAAACTTTTTGCGTTCTATTCTGTATTGTCCTGCTCTTCTCGCGTGGTGTCTTTTTTCTCTCAACCGGCTGAACTGAGCTCCTCTACTTCTTCAAGATGGACGCGAAGTCAGGCGTGTCACTCAATGCCGAAGCGACTCGTCTCCGCTGGCAAGAAGGCGACGAAGAGTCGGGCGTAGCAGCCAGGAGAGACCCTCCGCAGCTTTCTCGAACGACATCAGTGGCATCCAACAGCTCTGCTCGCAGTCGCGCACGAAGAGCGACCGTTGACCCCTCCCTTTCTCTGCCAATTCATTATCGTACAGTGTCAGTGCTGCACTCGGTATTGATAAACGCTCATTGAGCGCTGACATCATTTGAATAGTTCATTTGATATCGATGAGGCAAGAGACCGTGAACGAGCGGAGGCTGCAAAGACAAAAAGCAATGTCGCGACCGGTATGCTTCCACTCAGTTGCCGATCCTTTGTCAGGAACCCTCCGTGTTGACGATAGCTTTCTAGATCTCTCCAATCTCGACTGGCACATGATTTCTCCGGAGGAAATACAGAAACGATGGCGAGTGGACATCTCTCAAGGCCTATCGCACGATCAGGTCCAGCAACGGGTCCGTGAGTTTGGGAAGAACGCTCTGTCTCCGCTGCCACACCAATGGTTCTGGCAGATCTTTGGCTATTTCTTCAAAGGCTTCGGGGGCATCCTACTGATTGGCTGCATACTCGTGTTTATCTCTTGGAAGCCCTTGGGACAGCCTCCCGCTCCGGCAAATCTTGCCTTGGCTATAGTCCTGCTGGCAGTGTTCTTCATTCAGGCGGGTTTTAACGCGTGGCAAGACTGGTCGTCCTCTAGGGTCATGGCTTCAATCACAGCAATGCTACCTGAGAGCTGTCTTGTTCTCCGGGACAGCTCTCTGGTGGTAGTCTCTGCTCCGGATATTGTCCCTGGAGACGTAGTACATCTCAAAGCGGGAAACAAGCTACCTGCAGACGTGCGCTTGGTTGAGGTCTCCAATGACGTTTGCTTTGACCGTTCTATTTTGACTGGTACGCTACCATCTGAAGAGCTGGCAGCATGGGCTAATGAATCGTTTAGGCGAGTCGCTGCCGGTCAACGGGACTATCGATTCCACGGATGACAACTACCTTGAAACTCACTGCATTGGACTTCAGGGAACACATTGCGTCGCTGGAAGTGCAGTCGGTGTGGTTGTCTCTACTGGAGACTCGA
The DNA here is from genome assembly GCF_003344945.1 of Aspergillus welwitschiae. Lineage (NCBI taxonomy): Eukaryota > Fungi > Ascomycota > Eurotiomycetes > Eurotiales > Aspergillaceae > Aspergillus > Aspergillus welwitschiae. The sequence continues at coordinate 1,085,681 of NW_020798697.1, forward strand.
CTGTCTTTGGTCGAATTGCTAAATTGACAAGCGAACCTAAGAAAGGACTGTCTACTCTTGAAAAGGAAGTCTTGCGATTTGTATTGTTGATCGTTATCATCATGCTCACGATGATTATCATTGTCATTGTGGTTTGGTATGTAGTTTCCCGTAACCATCACGCTTGCTTACTGACATCCACAGGGCTACATGGCTCCGAGTCGACCATCCAGGGTGGATTAACGTGCCAACACTCATCGTCGACTGTGTCAGTGTTGCAATTGCCTTTATTCCAGAAGGCTTGCCAATTGCCCTGACTGCGAACCTGACCATTACCGCCAATCTCATGAGCAAGAACAAAATTCTGTGCAAGTCTCTGAAGACGGTTGAGACATTAGGTGCAGTTTCGGTGATCTGTTCCGACAAGACTGGAACTTTGACAAAGGTCTGTCCTATACCATCCAGGCTCCAACTCTGCTAACTCATATGCCTGGCTTCAGAACAAAATGTTTGTTACCGATTGCGCCCTCTCAATGTCTCGTTTTAGCACAGAGCTAGCGAGAGACGAAATGGTAATCAAGGGAAGGAAAACCGGAATGCATCAGCTTCGTGGTGTTGCTGGCCTCTGCAATGCAGCAGAGTTCGATGCCTCATCCCTGAACAAGCCCCTTCATGAGAGAGAAATCCACGGCGATGCAACTGACCAGGCTGTCTTGAGGTTCTCTGAAGGCCTTGGGTCAGTTGCAGAGCTGCGGCGTACCTGGCGGAAGACATACGAACTGGCATTCAACAGCAAGAATAAGTTTATGATCAGGACTTTCAGTCTGGTCGAATCCGCGGGATTGAGTCTTGGAATGTCCGCAGCGGAATCAGCCCAGTTCAAGCGGAACGATACGTTAGTCAAACCCCTTCTCTGGTCACTACCCGTGCTAATAATACCAGTCTTCTTACTATAAAGGGCGCACCCGACATTCTGATTGAGCGATGCACACAGGTTGTAGATACAGATGGAAGCGTACAACCTCTGGATGGACGGATACTTGCTCATATCAAATCTGTCAAGGATCAGTGGTCCAGTGAAGGCAAACGTGTGATCCTGCTTGCCCGGAAAGTTCTTCCAGTTTCAGATATTACGCCCCTTCCTTCGTCCAGGGAATTCGAATCGCACGTCATGTCTCACGCGAAAACGGGCTTGATTCTTGTTGGCCTGGTGGGCATAGTCGATCCCCCGAGAGAAGAGATTCCTGATGTGGTCAGAACACTGAGGCGCGCGGGAGTCCGCATCTTCATGGTTAGCTTCTCTACCTGGAATCCGGATATGTCTGCTAACAGCCCATAGGTGACTGGTGATTATGGGCTCACTGCTCTGGCCATCGCCCGACAATGCGGTATAGTCAGCACTCACGGACCAGTCGACACTGCCTCGTCCCTGAAGCGGCTCCTTGAGTACGATGAAAAGCCACCTAGTACTCCATCTACCATGGCAATTACACTGAGCGGGTCTGAACTCATGAGCTTGAACGACCACCAATGGGAACAGCTATGTCAGTACCAAGAGATTGTCTTCTGGCGTACCACTCCGGAACAGAAGTTGCGTATTGTCCGTGAATTCCGCGCTCGCGATGAGATTGTCGGCATGACCGGCGATGGAGTCAATGATGCACCATCCCTCAAGGCTGCAGACATTGGAATTGCTCTGGGAAGCGGCTCCGACATTGCCATCGAGGCGTCAGACATGGTATTGATGGAATCATTCTCAGCTATCGTCGAAGCGGTGCAATATGGCCGTGTATTTTTCGACAACCTGAAGAAAACCATTGTCTATCTTCTACCAGCCGGTTCCTTCTCAGAGTTCTGGCCCGTGTTCACCAACGTTGTGTTCGGTCTTCCTCAGGTCCTGTCTTCTTTCCTGATGATTATCATCTGGTAAGCACCGCACGAACACATACCACCCTCACAAGAACCCGGCCCTCCTTACTCACATAACCTACCTAGTTGCTTCACCGACTGCGCCGCAGCAACCGTCCTCGCCTACGAGGCCCCAGAAGCCGACGTGCTCCTCCGTCCACCCCGAAAGCCCAAACAAAACCGCCTCGTGAACTGGAAACTGATCTTTCACGCCTACGGCATCCTCGGCATGATCGAAACAATCGCCTCATTCGCAATGGCCTACTGGTACCTCGAGCGCAACGGGATCCCCTTCTCAGCCCTATGGTTCAAGTTCGGCGCAACCCCAAGCAACATTGACAGCGACTGGCTCAATGCCCGACTCAACGAAGCAAGCTCCGTTTACTTTATCAACCTCGTAGTCATGTATGCATCTCATCTCATCCCCAACTCCCTCTATCAAGCCCCACGCTAATAACTTTTTCAGGCAATGGTTCAACCTCATGGCCGTCCGGACCAGACGTCTCTCCATTTTCTCGCACCCACCGGCCTTCAATAAACAGACTCAGAACCTGCTTCTCTTCCCCGCGATCCTGTTCGCATTGGCGATGGCTGTTTTCTGGCTATATATCCCGCCGTTGCAGAGGGTGCTAGATACGAGTAGCGTTCCGGTGGAGCATTATTTCTTGCCGGCTGCCTTTGGGCTGGGGATTCTTATACTGGATGAGTTGCGCAAGGCGGGAGTGAGGAGGTGGCCTGGTGGGGTGTTGGATAGGCTTGCTTGGTAGATTTACTTGCTTTGTGGTTTGTTTACTGGGTGGGTTCTCTTATCTGGTGAGTTAGTTGATTTAGTTCGTTGCACATATAGTAACGGATCTGTGGACGATAGTTTAAGTAGTAATCTGATACCTCTTTCTTTTCCTTTCCCTACATGATCTACTTCTGCATGATGCATCCAGAATCTACAGTACGATCCAGACACACAAAAAAAATATGAAAGAGAATAATGATTCCACATAATGTATATTGCTCAACGTGACGACTTTTTCAACCAAAATTCCCAATCATGTACAGGCTAACACCTCGAGATCCAAAAAAAAGCATAGCATAGCAGAAGCAACCAAAGTTACGCACGTGAGTCGTCAGATCCGGAGCCAAATCGAAATCGAAATAAAAAGATTACAATGTAGAAAATAAAATAAAAGCCGCAAGAGGGGTATTCTTTACAGACGGAATCACCAGAAATAAGGATTGCCGTAGACATCCTGGTAGCACTGATAGGCGTCGGGGCAGCTATATTCTCGTTAGTATAGTTATTTCTCCAGTATTCTTGCTAAACTCAACCCGAGGAACAGGGGAGGGGGGGAACGTACTAGACCGGATCCTTTCCAAAAATAATATGCCATGTATACTCCATCACATGGGCACTCAAATCATCCGACAACCCTGTATTCAACACCCAGTCATAGAACCACGTGTAGTGCTCCAATGGCCGCTTGAGGACCTGCTCCCTCGACACAGCGAATTGCGAGCAGCACGCCACTCCAACCACATCCGGTACGTTGGTGTTGTTGAACAGCTCCACCCACGCCTGCGCGTACACGCGCTCCGCCGTCTTTCCGAATTGCGGGGGGTCTCGGAAGGGGCGAATCTCATCGGGACAGCCGGGCGTCTGCTGGCACCGGAGGTTGACGTAGCCGTTTCGTTGCACGAAGTCAGTTTGTAAGGCTCGGATGGAATCCACGTTGCTGTAGGCCATGGTGTCGGTGTGCCAGGCGCCGGGCCAGCCGTCTTTGTGGCTGTGGAGGAAGACGATCGTGCTGGGGAGGTCGTCGTAATGATCCACGATGTATTGGAGGTAGGCGAGCGATTCACGACCCTTGTTCTTGGGGGTGTGCCGGGGTGCGGTCACGTCGTCAACGGTGTAGATGACGTTGCGCCATCTGGTGATTCAGTTTTGTTAGGAATTTGGTTCAATTGTGAGAGGGTGTGCAATTAGGATACGTACTCTGCCAAATCATTGCTCACCCAGCTGGTGTCCTCGGTAGATAACTTTGCCATGACGATAACGCGATCATTCGGGACGATAATGGGAGTGGTTTCGTAGAGTGGACGCGAGACGGCCGAATCGGAGGAGCCTTTGGTTTTGCCATTGCTGTTGCTGTTGTCGCTGCCGGTAAGAATAGGTTTCGAGTTCTTCGGAGTTGACACCCCGTCGTTGCCACTGTTCACATTGTTGCTGCTGCCATCCGCTGCAGATTCGGCGGAGAAGGAGCTGAAACTCCAGCCGGACTGAACGCGCGCATCATCCTGGACGAGGTCGAGGTGGCGTTTAATGAGGATGATGGCGAGGATGATAAGTGCAGCCGCACCAATCCGGTAGGATAGTCTCATTTCATAACGCGCCTGCGAAAAGCCCAGGCTGAGACCACCGAATGGGATTGGAAGGGAGGGAAGGGAGGGCGGAAAAGAGAGAGAGGGAGAAGGAGGAGAAAAGCGAAAGCGAGAGAGCGAGAAGGAGAAAGAGGCAACGTGGGAAGAAAGATCCGACGAAGGGGTTTAGTGTTCAGTTGATTTTGGTGAAATTAACCACGACGGGATTGTTACCAGGTACGGGGGTCTGGGAAGTACAGGAAAGAACAGCCGAACGATGGAAAATTGAAATGCAAATAATTTCTTAAAGTGAATTAACGGCAGCGACTTGCTGACTCTGACGCCCGCCCGCCCGCTGGAGGCTTATCTCCCTGGGGGGCGCTTGGCGCCGATTGGTGGGTTTCCGGGCGGGATCATCAGGGATTCTTACCATTACTCGAATTACCACCGATTCTTTTCTTACATACGGTATGTGAACAGGTCTGTTAGTTACATGGTAGCCTAAATAGCAGGCAGTCACTTCTACTCGGGGATACGAAATGCGAGACTACTATGGAGTCGGGTAAAACAATAATCCCAAAATGTTTCAGACCTGTCGGTATAAATAGTCTCAGTCATCATTCTAGACTCGGGCGCGAAGGATCAAGCTTTGTCGAGGATGGAGTAGTCTCTAAATAGTGATTATTCTCGCCTCGTCCTATTTTAAACCATTAAGGAAGTAAAGCAGATAAAAGCATTAGCCTCGCTCTAGTTTCAAAAATTTAGAGTACAATAAAGTCCCTGACTCAGACGAACCCCTCGCATGAATTTTCAATTAGCAGCTGTAATCTTCGCTTGTTTCTTTCCTTTCCTTTTTCTCTCGTCTCCTCATCCACTGCCGATCCCCCCCAGCAAAAAATACAATCCGTCGGGCTCCGTGCGACAATCACATTTATCGCCAGGGTCCAAAGGATACTAACCACTATCCGTGCATTAGACCGGTTGCAAAGACAGCAAAGTTTCTCCGTGAAGAATACTACCATAACCCCCGCCTCCAATAAGGATCATCTCTCTCACAACCAGTCAAATCCATCCTGGTGCCACGACCTGCGCTGTCAGAAACGCTGACACTGACAGTGGCAGGCAAGTCCGATCCCATCCCGTCTCTAATCGGGCTACGATCCACAGCCACCGAGTCTATCTCAAACGTCCCACAACTCGGGCCAGTCCTACTGGCCAGCTGGCTTCTCCCGGCTGAACCCTGAATATCCACCCGTCAGCAGGGCTGTGTTGCTGCCGGTTTTCGCTGTTTTTACACGGTAACTTACAGTGTGATTACCAGAGAATGCTATGAAAAGCAGCGTTGAAACTGACCATCCCATTATTTAAGTAGGACTATGACTGACATCATGGTAGATGTGACTATTACCTCCCAACCGAAGAAATCCGAGTCAAGGGTTTATGTCTGAACCTATAACAGGGAAACGAGTTGTCTTTGTTGTCTTTGTCGTTGCCGACAACATTGCCATAGAGGGCAAGGATCTGAATATGCCAAGCAACCAAGCATCGACCAGCTGCAGGGTCAATTCATTGACGAGCATTCAATTACCCCACTGTCTTTTGTTTTTATTTTCCTTTACCATATGCAATTGCTCATCGTTGAGGGGATATCAAGTGTCGCCTTGATCTATTCGGATTGCGCCCCAGGCAGTTACAACTTAAAGGACAACCCCAGATCCGAGAATCACCCTTTGCGCCCGAAGGATTGCACGCAAATGAGCTATCACATACGGAGTAGTAGCGAAGAGCTTAACCTAGAATCCTGCTTAGGTATGTAAGTAGTTAGTACTGCAGTGACCAGCTGTCCCAACACAAAAGCGTATCAATCAATCAATCAGATTCCTGTTCACCCCCACATGATCCCTGCCGATCCGTCTATTCGTCCATCCATCAATGGACGGAATTATGTCTGCAGATATTATCCATTATATCTACCATGGCCTATAACATGATAAATACGAACTTATGCAAGTGTCGGGAATACTACGTACACACTAGCAGGATATGGCGCCAGTCTGAGATTATATCTCCGGGGTAACTGTGTAGAACCGAGACGAGTAATTGATGAAAGTCGACACAGTGGTAGTCTACGAAATCCTATGAGATCACTTCTCATAATTGGCAATTATCCCCTGGAGTTATGCACAATCGGACTGGATACTGCCGTAGTACTTCTGGACGGTGGCACATAATATTGTCGCGTGGTGGCACTGCTTAATATGCGATGATATACCCCGGCCATGAGCATGTGATGTTATCTTGAGTATGACAGCGTTAATGCTTACTCTTTATTCACTGTTATGTGTTTGACTTTCGAGCTTACCGGCTTTTATTTAGTAGTATTTGTATACTATCAAAAGAACTACTAACATACTGCACAAGTAGTACTAGGAGCCAAACTGATCGAAAGTTGCATGGAGTTCAATGAAGCTCATTGTGGTTCTGGCTCGGGCAACATCCTTTGATGAAGGATATATTTTCCGAACTGGAGCGGCATTGGCTCCTCAACACGAAGAAACTTAATCGGACTTTGTTAACTAGAACTCACTATGGTTCCGATTTCAACATGAATGAACTAAGGAAATTCTTCGACTTGTATTATGGAAAATTTTTACTTATCTTCCTGGGCCTTGATAACAATACGTGGGAGGCCCGGTCCTATATTAGGCTCGGTCGTTTCCATTGTCCATGGCTATGAAGGGAATTACTCTGGTATATACGAAAAACCGATATTAATCAATTGGTGATCGGCTTAATATATAATATCTCCAGAAACTAGATACGCGACCATATTAATGGGGTCGATTGAGTAGAATTGCCATTCGGCTTTTCCTTGGGCCTCCGGCGAAAGTGGCTTGAATGCTAGCGAGGTATAGATGCTGCCTAATATGGGAATTTGACAAGCCAAAACGCGATTCAGAGCACAGCACCTTCTAGTTATGCTCGGAGTTAAGAATGAAATTGATTTACATGACATAGATACAGTGAGTGCCCCATACAGTGCTATGGACTATATGAGGTTTCCCGATCAGGCAATATTAGTATGAAAGCACACCTTATGGCATCACTATAGTTTCGTCACAACACTTCAACATACAAAGCTAAGTAGCTAAGTAAGTAAAGCACATTAGCTCTATAATAACAGATATTAAGGTTGTCTTGTAAATACGCTTTCAAATAATATGGTTACAAGCCCAGAACCTAAGGTCGTCTCATGACATTTTACTGCTGGCGACTAGGAATTATAAGCCTGCAGGCTATACTACTATACCTTCAAATAAGTTCTACTAATCCGCCCAGCCATCAAACAAGTGATTTTCAAGCGAATAGCGCTTTCACAGTATCATAATACCATCCGCTATCTCAAAGTCACCATCGATGTTCGCTATCCAGTTTGACGTGAGCAATGTCAGTGAGAGTATTTAATATATGACAGATAAATCGAGCATGTTCATCTCCCAGTATTCAATGTATACGATTGCATAACCTAGAAAGTGGAGAGTTATCGCATGGGGATAGTATCTCGATATTGCAATGTGCCGCCCGTCAGCGGTGGTCCAAGTGCACGGTCGCTGATTGCTTAGGCCGAACTAGTTGGATACTGAAGCCACCATCATTGTGCACTATCAATGCTCTAGGTACGGTGGTACCATCCAGTGGCCTGTGCCCTGGAATGACCCAGACTTTTGGGACTTGCGGCTGAATGGAAATTAAATTGCGTCGATGGGAAAAAGACCTGCTTCAACCCATCCTGTCATAACCCAGGCAATGCATGGATGACATTTTGACAGCCGGTTGACGTGAGAGAGCACGAACACGAGATACGAAGTCGTGCTATAAGATTTCCAGATTCTTGATAGAGTCTGTGGCTGAAACATTGGGGGGTAAGCCAGGAAGCACGTAAGGGGCCAAGAAGGATTGCTGGTTGATTCAGCTGGGGCTGAATCATTCTTCATCGGTGACTGAAATGATTCCTCCTTCATCCTCTTCCATCCCATCCACTTGTCCTTGTCCTCATTATCCTCATCCTCTCAGGACTAGGACATTCACTCGATAGACAATAAGACGAACACCTGACCAGGGAAAGGTTCGTAAGTGATCGGCTGATCCGCGCACTGCCCTGTCATGCCGGGTTGAATCCATCGCTTTGGCTGGATGGCTGTGGTTAACTTGTTTCTTCCTTGAGCCTCGTTCCCGCGCCCTCCCTTTTCTTGTTTTCTCTCTTTCACCCTGTCCTTCTCTCTCCCTCTTCCTCCCTCCCTATTGTCTCTCTTCCCCCCGTCCCCAACCCTCTCCTCGCCTTTGTTTTGAACTTTTTCTTTTTCTTTTGTTCACGAATCCCGTTCCCAACGCCTCCTGAATTCCTCATCCATCCGATCAACAAATTATCCGCTGGATCATGCAAATCCAGCTCTCCGGGTACCCCACCTTAGCCTCTACCCCGCCATGAGCTCTTCTCTCGAGGCTAAAATTGTTGTCCTCGGCGCCCAAGGTCAGTCTCTCCTTCCTCTTCTCTCTCAGACTCCACCCGACTAGAACCGCCCAGGCGTCGGCAAAACCTCCCTTGTCGATCGCTATGTCAAGAACGACTTCAACCCCTCCGCTACAGCCTCGACTGTGGGAGCCTCCTTTGTGACGAAGCGCGTCCTCGACAGCTCTTCCGATACCATCGTTCGACTTCAGATCTGGGATACAGCCGGTCAGGAACGTTTCCGTAGCATCTCTCGTCTCTACTACCGCGGCGCCAATGCCTGCCTTCTCTGCTACGACATTACCGACGAGCAAAGCTTCCAAGAAATGACCGGCTGGCTAGCGGAATTGAAGAAGAACCTTGCTGAAGACGACCCCATTGTGATTCACGTCGTCGGAACCAAAACCGATATTGTTACCCTTGATCCCTCTCGGCGAAGAGTCCCCTTCGAACGCACCATCGCCTACGTCGCGGAGCAGCTTTACCCAACACAAGCATCCACACCGCCCGCGACGGCCGGCCTGGGCGGGCATTCATCCAGTACACTCGCAGGCGTTGATAGCAAGCGCAGTAGTGCGTTCTGGGGCCAGGATATCGGGTGGGATTGTTGCCATGAGATTAGCGCCAAGGATGGTGAGGGTATCGAGGAGGTATTCCGGGTCATAACGCGGAAGCTGGTCGAGCAGCGCAACAAGCGGGAAGCGGGAACAAGTTCATCGCAGCGATCATCGACGGTTTTTGACGGGACGACGTCTTCTCTTACCCCCGGAAATATCGATGGGAATGGGAGCTTCCGCTTGGGGTACGGGGACAAACGCCGCAGCTGGTTAGGATTTCCGCCCAGTAGTGTGGGGGATGAATTGGAAGATATTGTGGAGGGTCCTAAGCGGAAAGGAGGACAGTGTTGCTGAGCTACTATCCTCCTGCTGGTTATGATGATGTGACGACGATGGATGTTCAGTCTCTTATTTGTTCTCCTGCATTTTGACTTCCATGATGATGACTGACTGCATTATGAAGCTCGGCTGGCGTTATTGTTGCATTGTGCCTTTTCTGACGTTATGCAGATGTTGTTCGTGGTTTATGATGCGCATTTGCATGGTTTGTGTGCGTGTGTTTTGGATGATTGCAGCGTGTTGAGCATCGCTTGGTTGTTCGTTTCGTTGATTCTGGATGATAAAAGGTGCGGGCACCCTCCGTTTGGATTTGAAATTTAACTGGCGAGGCATAGTAGATGGCATGATGGTTGATACTTAACATGGATGAATTTATGCAATTATGTGATTTAGCTTGTTTGTGACCTTTGAGTGACTAGTGTACAATGAAGAGCTCCTAACAGGTGATAAATCCTATCGGGATGAACATGATGCTGTATGCCTGCAGCAAACGTAGTACCTGATTGTTCACCATGCAATTCTAAGCTAATGGCTCACGTTGCCTGGGATCTAAGAGTTCCAGCGATCAAATCATGATCCTACTTTCGAAGGATTCTTCAGTCTGACCCTCTGTGTGCGCGACCGTTGTACAATCTTGTCTTGTCTGAAGGCCTTCTTTGGATTTTAGAAGAAATATCGAATTCAGATAAGCGCAATTTAGACTGATATTCTGACTGCCATCAAGGCCATCGTATTATTAATATTGCAAGTGCTACTAGTCGAGGCCGCCATTGCCTCTTTCCTGCGCTAAGCTCGATTCCGTAAGTTGTGCATATCTCAGGGCTCGAATTCAGCGTCATGTCAGATCGGGTCTTCCTGACCACTTGATATATCATCTTAATTGAACAAATTGGCTATAGGCAAACCCAATGTAAAGCCGGTTCGTCAAAACTTCCGGACTGCCGACCTGACCGCCAGCGTAGACCATTTGGTTGACTGAAGTGTTGCAGAACAGCCGAGGTGGTCCCTGACTGAATGCAGTCGGCCGAGAAAAAGCGCGCAGTCACCCGAAGAGGAGGGATTGAACGGTTCTGGTTCCCCCCGCCTTCTTGAGCTTAACGGGATCGACCAACGACCGCCTGCCGATTTTCTGTGCCCGCCGCTCCATAGGCTTTCGCTCCCCATTAACCCGAGGTCTGGTTTGGTTGCATTGCCAACAATTCGTCTTTCCTCTTTCTCTCTCTCTTTTCTCTCGGGCGATACGTCTCTTCCTTCATATACTACTCCAATATCCCCTCTTACTTTTCTGCAGTTCTTGTTTTTATCCCTTCTCTTCTCCTCTCTTTAGTATCCTGTCTCTCCCGATCACCTCTATCCCACCCTACCACGCCACTATGAGTAAAGGCAAGCTCACAGGCGCTGCTGTCGCCGAACACAACTCCAAGGACTCGTGCTGGGTCATTGTCCATGGAAAGGCCTACGATGTGACCGAATTTCTCCCTGGTATGTTCCTTGTCACCAGTACCATATGCTTCTGTTACTGATAAGATCCTAGAGCACCCGGGTGGCCAGAAGATTATCCTCAAGTATGCCGGCAAGGATGCGACCGAGGAGTTCGACCCCATCCACCCACCGGACACCCTCGACAAATACCTCGATTCTTCCAAGCATCTCGGAGAAGTCGACATGACTACCGTCGAACAGGAGGAGAAGACTGCCGATCCCGAGGAGGAGGCGCGCCAGGAGCGCATTAAGTGCATGCCTTCGTTGGCGGCCTGCTACAACCTGATGGACTTCGAGACTGTTGCCCGAAGCGTAATGAAAAAGACCGCATGGGCCTACTACTCTAGCGGTGCAGACGATGAAATTGTAGGTCATGTCTTCCTCGTTCCTCCACCAGCATGTACTAACAACGAGCCTGTCTAGACCATGCGGGAAAACCACTCTGCCTTCCACAAGATTTGGTTCCGCCCCCGAGTCCTCGTCGACGTCGAGCATGTCGACTTCTCCACAACCATGCTGGGTACCAAGGTATCAGTGCCTTTCTACGTGACCGCGACCGCCCTCGGAAAGCTGGGCAACCCTGAGGGTGAAGTCGTCCTCACCCGTGCAGCACACACCCACGATGTCATCCAAATGATTCCCACATTGGCCTCCTGCTCCTTCGACGAGATTGTCGATGCCCGCCAGGGCGACCAGGTGCAATGGCTTCAGCTCTACGTGAACAAGGACCGCAACATCACCAAGCGCATTGTCCAACACGCCGAAGCCCGCGGCTGCAAGGGTCTCTTCATCACCGTTGATGCCCCTCAACTCGGCCGTCGTGAGAAGGACATGCGCTCCAAGTTCTCCGACGTCGGCTCCAATGTGCAAGCCAGCGGCGGTAGCTCCGTCGACCGCTCCCAGGGCGCCGCCCGCGCTATCTCCTCCTTCATCGACCCCGCTCTGTCCTGGAAGGACATCCCCTGGTTCCAGTCCATCACCAAGATGCCCATCCTGCTCAAGGGCGTCCAGTGCGTCGAGGACGTCCTCCGCGCCGTCGAAATGGGCGTGCAGGGTGTCGTGCTGTCCAACCACGGTGGTCGTCAGCTCGAGTTCGCCCGCTCCGCCATCGAAGTTCTCGCCGAGGTCATGCCCATCCTCCGCGAGCGCGGCTGGGAGAACAAGATCGAGATCTACATCGACGGCGGGATCCGTCGTGCCACTGACATGCTGAAGGCCCTCTGCCTCGGCGCCAAGGGCGTGGGTATCGGCCGTCCCTTCCTGTACGCCATGTCGGCGTACGGCCAGCCCGGCGTGGAACGCGCCATGCAGCTTCTCAAGGATGAGATGGAGATGAACATGCGTCTGATCGGCGCCACCAAGATTGAGGAATTGAACCCCAGTCTGATTGACGTGCGGGGCTTGGTGGGCGGTCATAGTGCCCCTGTGCCTTCGGATACTCTCACCACGGGTGCTTATGATCCTCTCCAGGCGCCTCGGTTCAGCGAGAAGGCGAAGCTGTGATTGTTGAATAGAGGATAGATGCTGTTTATTTCGTTTATTTCTTTTCATTGCAGGTCTGATACATATACATCACTGCATTTGTGTATATACTATATACCCCCGTTTTAGCCTATAAACAAGACTGTACATTTTTTATTCATATATGGAAGTTATGTAGGACATTAGTATAAATGAAACGAGTAGCTTGGAATGATTATCTTAAGTCTCCCGAGCTTGATCCCGGAAATTATGTACAATACACCCTGCAACCTTTCTCATCACTCATTGCAACCACATACCTTTTCCCCTTCTAGGCTCTCCCTTATATACAAGGAAAATGACATGGAAAAATACCATCCATTACCACCCCCCACAAACCAAATCACTCGATTAGTGATCAACCTACAAAACCACAACCCTGGGCTTATTCCTCAGCTCACCCGAATCCCTATACATACAAGCGGCATTAACCACCCACCCGGCATCCCTATTCTCCCCACCCCAGACCCTGGCCCAAACGACCCCCAAAACACCATACAGCACGACCCTCGCCGAATCCACCAAGCCGGAGAGATCAAACAGATCTCGCAAGAACCCAAACAGGGAGCCGAACCTCGACAGACGGGCACGGGATTTCCTCGACGCGCAGAGTCGTTCCCACGCGCGCTGGGCCTCATCGTAGAAGACGCGCTCGATGCCGTACGCTGCGTGGACGTGGCCGAAGACGTGCAGGGCCGGGCGCACGCGCCATAGTTCGGAGAGGAGGAATGGGCAGCCTGCTGAGTAGACAGGGGAGAGGTCGAGGCGGGATTGCGGGGGTGTATGGGTGACGAGGATGTCGGTGGAGGCGGGGATGGTATTGGACCAGGCGTCGTGGTGTGGGGGGTAGGTGAAGGCGTGTTCAGGGCCGAAGGGCACGATGGCGGGAATTTGGGGCGCGCCGTAGATGGTTAGGGTGCGGGGGCGGAGGGGGGTGGTGCTGGTGATGCTCGATGAGGAGGAGGATGCGGTGGTGGGTGGGAAGGTCAGGGTGATGGAGGAGTGTTGGAGGTAGTGGATGTCGTCGCCCCAGTCGATGCGGGGGTGAGGGTCGTCGGTTAGGTAGTCGTCTAGGGAGCGGAGGGAGGCGGTTGAAGAAGAGATGGTTGCGTATGTGGATGAAGTGTTGTTGTGGGACGAGGAGGCATCGATGCGGTCTTCGGGGAGACGCGATCGCGTGTCGAAGTAGCTGTCGTGGTTGCCGCAGATGACGACTTTATGCGGGTGAGGGAGACTGCGCAACCAGTTCACGGCGGCTTGGATTTCGCGGGCGCTGCCATCGTTGCAGAGATCGCCGGCGTGGATGAGGAGGTCGCCATCGGGAACGTCGGGGTATTCGAGGGTGTGGGTGTCGGAAATGCAGACGACGCGGATGGGACGGGCGTTCGGGGGTGGGAGGTGAGGAGGGCCGCGGAGGTGGTTGAGGAGTTGATGGAGAGGATAGATGAGAGTTGCTAGAGGTGATGAGAGGAAGTAGTCGGGGAAAGGACGGCGATGGAAGGGGGAGGACATGGTGGAATGGATTTTCTTGTTTTTGAAGAGGGAGAGAGGAAGAATAGGAGGAGAGGAGAAGAGGAGGAGAAGAATAGTATGAGGTTATTCCATGGTAGTGGTGGTCGTTGTTGGCATTCAGGTTCAGGTGATTGAAGCAGCTTAACGTGGATTCATGCGCTGCTGGGCGGAGGTGGGGAGTCCCGGTCACCAATCAGAGCATTTGCACCTGAACAGTCAATTTACGTGGGATCGATTGGGCAGTGGATATTTCCAGGTACAGTTTACAATGTAATAGGATACTACAATGGTAATATCTTGCCTTAATTGCTACAAAGAGTATGGAGCAAGAATATGGATGGTTCCAAAGGTGACGCGTTATCATTGTCTCAGACGACAGGATACAAAACTTTGCCTTGTATTGTAGTATCCAAGGGGATGTTAATCCAGGAGATCTCCTAAATCAGTTTCAGTCCATCGAGTCGGATGTTTTGAACGTCAGGCGTAAGGGGACATCACGTGCACGACGAGGGGAAAGAAAAGACAGCAAGAAAGAACGAAAGAGAGAGAAAGGAGAATGAATCATCGACTCCGCAAAAGAAGCTGGACAAGACGGACACTAACCAAGTAGCACTTCCTGTCTTCGTCGTCCGGAAGTCGGCTGGAGCAGGCGATCGGACGCTTATCCACTGGGCCGTGAGTGACATCAAGTCTAGATCCCATGTCCCACTCCAGCCAGAGAGTACCTCTGGCTCGTCTCCCATGCGGTCGCTATCCCTCAAGCATCTGTAAATTCCCCTAGAGTACGGCTCCACGTTTCTTCCTCGATCGCTTCCATGCAACGTCCATACTATTTAAATATCTAAAAGGGTCATAAGGTGCCTGGATCCATGTAGGACGAAGTGCGGGTTGTAGTGTCCCTCTTTCCGTACCCGTTGTTACGCCGTAGCCTGGCTGGGGATGTAGATAGACAATGAAACCTCCGCCTCATCCTCCATCCATCTATCCCTCGGATGACACTTTTTTTTTTTTGTCCCTTTCAACAGTTCAAGCCCATTGTCTGGTCCAAAGAGCATCTCTCCCAAAAGCATGAGGTCCCCCAACGTTGACCGGTGTATATGCTCGAGCCTGAAGACTTACTCAGGCCCAACCGGGTGAATCGATCCAGAGCCCATTCATGATTTGCCACATGCGTGGGTGGTCAACAACTCTTCTCTTCTCTTCATCTACGCTTGCGGACATTCCTTGTCGATCTCCAACATCGATCTTTCACGTCCCTTCTATCCTGTGGCCCTTTCTTCTTCCCCCTTTGGACCACCGTGAAATCAAAGGGTTGTGAGATTTGCCGGATCTACGAGTAGTAGTGATCAGCCCCTCGTTGCATTGCTCTCTCCTGCTCCATCCATCGTGTTCAATCGCCCCGTCTATATCGTTTGCGTCATCCGCCCAGCCCCAGTCATCTGCACTGGTTTCATAGTATTAGGCTTTGATTTCCATGTTCTGGAGTCCATGTTGGCCATTCTTTGAAATTACTTGATTGTGAACACCCACCATCCTCCAAGTGTGCACTCCTATACTAGACTCTTGACCCGGATTCCCCTCCCCCAAGTGAGTCTGCTGCATCTGGCATTGGCGTTTTGTGGGCGCTGCTGAACCCAAACCAACCCCTCAGATTCGCACAACCAAAAGCCGGCCAAACCAAACCAGACCAGCGCCAACCCGCCTTCTCCTCCGCTGTCGCCGCCGCCGGCCACCACCACCACCACTGATCTGCCATTTACTACTCCAGCTGAATCCTGTCGCTACGAGACGCCCGCCATCCACTCTTTTGGCTCTGCATCTCCCTCTCTTGACCCCCAGCTTACTTTTCAATCCGATCGGTCGCAATTCTCTGGCATCATGGATGGGGTTGATATCACCAAGGCCGTTCTCAATAAAGGGAAGCAAATGGCTAGTAGTGTCGCTGCCTCCGCTACCAATGGCAATGGCGGTAAGAAGAGAAGAAAAGGGACCGACTTAAAGCCGATCGTCACCAACGAAGCCGCCACGCTTGGAGTCGACCCAGCGACCACCACCACCACCACTACTGAGGGGTATGGCTTTTACCCTTTCTTTCTTTTTCTAGATTTCCTTTTCCCTGCCCGCCCGTGTTTTCTTTGCTTTCTCCCTCCCGCCTTCTTCTTTCTTTTGGTTTTCCCCGCCTCATCCTGATTCTTTCTAACCGCCATGAGTGGCAGGGTTCCCGCATACGGCGTCCCACCATCGCGCTCGTCCTCTTCATCCTCTGGCGAAGAACTCGAGACAACCGCGGAGGAAGAGGACTCGGAAGACTACTGCAAGGGTGGTTATCACCCTGTCTCAGTCGGTGAAACCTACAACAATGGTCGTTATGTGGTCGTGCGCAAGCTAGGGTGGGGTCACTTTTCGACCGTCTGGCTGTCCCGCGATACGACAACTGGGAAGCATGTCGCTCTTAAAGTCGTCCGTTCCGCTGCCCACTATACCGAAACCGCCATCGATGAGATCAAATTGCTGAACCGCATCGTCCAAGCCAAGCCCTCCCACCCCGGTCGCAAACATGTCGTCAGTCTGCTGGACTCGTTCGAGCACAAGGGGCCCAACGGTGTCCACGTGTGTATGGTGTTTGAAGTGCTGGGAGAAAATTTGCTCGGGTTGATCAAGCGATGGAACCACCGCGGTATCCCTATGGCTTTGGTGAAACAGATCACAAAACAAGTGCTGCTTGGATTGGACTACCTCCACCGGGAGTGTGGTATCATTCACACGGATTTGAAGCCAGAGAACGTGCTGATTGAGATCGGTGATGTGGAGCAAATCGTGAAGACGTACGTCAAGGAGGAGGCGAAGAAGGAGCAGAAGGAAGACAATCGCAATGGTCGGCGACGGCGCCGGACCCTGATCACTGGGAGTCAACCGCTGCCGAGTCCGCTCAATACCAGCTTTGAATTCAAGCACAGTTCGCAAAACTCTCACAGCAGCCTTAGTCAGATGGTCAGCGAGTCATCTGGTATGTACCGCCGCCTAATCATTGCTAGGAAATTGCTGACTGGGTCTAGTGACGCCCAATGCAGAAAGCACATCGATGAAGGAGATGCTCGGAATCAAGGACGATGATGAGAAGCAGAAGCAGAGGGAAAAGACTGCGTATGTTGATCTTATGATGATGCGAAGGGAATAAGGCTGATGAATACAGTGATTTGTTGGAACGGGAGGTATCGGGCATTTCGCTCGACAAGTCTCAGTCGAGCGAGGAGCAAGAGCCGGAATGCGACATAATTTCTGTGAAGATTGCCGATTTGGGCAACGCCTGCTGGGTCGGCCATCATTTTACCAATGATATCCAAACGCGACAGTACCGTTCGCCTGAAGTTATTCTGGGCTCCAAATGGGGCGCGAGCACAGATATCTGGAGTATGGCTTGCATGGTATGTCCTGATGCTTCTGCGCTGTTAAAAACTCCTCTAATCAATTGTCGCAGGTATTCGAACTCATCACTGGCGACTATCTTTTCGATCCGCAATCAGGTACCAAGTATGGTAAAGACGACGATCACATCGCGCAGATCATTGAGCTTCTGGGTCCTTTCCCGAAGTCCCTCTGTCTTTCGGGCAAGTGGTCGCAGGAGATTTTCAACCGCAAAGGTGAACTGCGCAACATTCACCGGTTACGTCACTGGGCGCTGCCTGATGTGCTGCGGGAGAAGTATCATTTCTCCGTTGAGGAAAGCATGCGCATCAGCGAGTTCCTGCTGCCGATGCTCGAAGTGACCCCGGAGCGTCGAGCCAACGCAGGCGGCATGGCATCCCACGAATGGATGCGGGATACACCCGGTATGGACGGGATTGATCTGGGCATAACGCCTGGCAGCCGCGGCGAGGGCATCGACGGATGGGCGATGGAAGTGAAACGGAGATAAACAAAAGTACATTTAGGCATGAGGACTCCTGACCAGAAGCGTCAGCAGAGTCGGGTGACGAGTTTCCTTGTTTCTGTTACCGTGCGGCGGACCTCTTTATACTCTACTACCATTTCTTTTTGGCTGCGTTGGCCGTTCACTGGATGTTTATGATTGCCTTGAACATGATGCTTGCATGCGCACTGCCCTCCCCGACCCCCTCCCTTTCTTTCTCTGTCCGATTTTCTCTCAACTTATAGAGTCGCGAGCTTACCATCCTACTTATTTCCTTGTCCGAGTCTAGTTCATGTCTGATGCATGCTCCCACAGCTGATGGGAAATATGGCCCGAAAATGGGGATCTACCCTACGGGGAACTGTAGATATTGTGTGCATGAATGGGAGAGGCCATTGTTCTACTTATGATACTGCGTGCATTGAATAATCTTAACTTCGTAGCCCAACCAACTATCATCGATCTATACCCTCATCACCTTCAAGATGATCACCCTCACTATCCTCACTCGGCAAAACATCAGGAAACCACCCATACCGCCTAAAATCCACATACCACTCGCCCATGCTATCCTCCTCCACCTCCACCCCTTCAGCCCGCAACGCTTCCGCCTGTCGTTCCGCACTTCCTGGCTCCCTACACAGTATCCTCATTAGCACCTCCATTGCCTTTCCCCCCTTCCTTCCTATTACATCCACCCACACCAACAACCCCAAGGAAAGGAAAAGGTCAAGAGAGGGATAGACAAACCGATGCGAAATCATCCCTCGTGAATTAATCACCCTCTGCCACGGCACATTCCCCGAATGGAAGAAGTTGTCTGTCTCCGGGGCGGGGAGATGCTTCAGGCTGATTCCTACTTGGCGGGGGCGTTTTGCTGACGTTGATCATAGTATTTAGTATGTAGTATGATGCGGTAGGTGGTGAGGAGAAGGTAGGGGAGTATGAAGATGATGGAGGTAATTGTGGGGATCTAAATGGGGATGAGAGAGAAGGTAGCTTACGATATCCTAATAATGTTGCGATGTGCCCGTAGGTCGTTACTCTTCCCGGAGGGATTTCTTGGACCGCGGAGTAGACGGCGTTGATGAAGTGTTCGGCTTCGTCGGTGCGGGGCATTTTTCTTCTTTATTTTTTCCTTCTGTTTATACGGAGTATTATGGTGTGGTGGTTAGTATAAAGGTGTGGTTTTAAGGAGGAGTGTTGCTCTTTTGTAGATGTAGATGTAGATCGTATATATTTCCTGCCTAAGGCATACAAGCCATGACTGGGGGTAGTTCAAGCTTACCCGGAAAATCCCTCCCCCCGATTATCAGATACAGATATGCTCTCAGGTATCCGACCTTTCAACTTACTACACACTACTCTGTCATCTATACACACTACAACAATCAACCATGTCCTCCCTAGCAGACTACCTCGCGAAAAACTATCTAAACGCGGACCCCGCCCCCGACCGCCCTAAAAAGAAACGCAAGAAGAACACCAAAGCCAGCGACTCGACACCCACTGGTCTCATCATCGCCGACGACGACCCGCCCGATCTCCGCTCCGGGGGCAACAATCTCCTCAACGATGACGAAGACGCGCCGTCAATAGTTACGAATGCTCGAACGGGCGAATTCCGACGCAAGAAGACCTCGGGCTGGAAGACCCTCACGCCTGGAGACGGGGGCGCTGAACAAGACGCGGCGGATAAGATATTGGCGGATGCGATCGCGGAGAGGGAGGAAAGGCGACGCGAACAAGGGGGTGGTGATGAGGAGGATGATGATGCGCCGGTTGTTGAGGGGGTAGAGGAAGATGAAGAAGGGGTAAGGATGGAGTCTGGGGCGCGGGCAGGGTTACAGACTGCGGCGCAGACGGCGGCGATGGTAGCAGCGCAGGAGAGGAAGAAGAAGGCGGATGCGGCGAAGTATAAGGAGTCAGCGTTGGGGGAGAAGGCGCAGGAGACGATTTATCGTGATGCAAGTGGACGGATTATCAATGTTGCGTTGAAGAGAGCGGAGGCGAGACGGGCGGAGGAGGAGAAGAAGGCGAAGGAGGAGGAAGCGAAGGAGGCGCTGATGGGTGATGTGCAAAGGAAGGAGAGGGAGGAGAGGAAGCAGCAGTTGAGGGATGTGAGGGCTATGCCGTTGGCGAGGACGGCGGAAGATGAGGAGCTGAATGATGAGTTGAAGGGGAAATTGAGGTGGAATGATCCTGCTGCGCAGTTCTTGACCAGTGTCAAGGAGGGAGGGACGAGTCGGACGGGCAAACCGCTGTATAAGGGGGGGTTTGCGCCGAATCGCTATGGCATTCGTCCTGGGCATCGGTGGGATGGAGTGGATCGGGGGAATGGGTTCGAGAAGGAGTGGTTTTTGGCGAGGAATAGAAAGGGTCGCTTGGAGGCGCTGGATTATCAGTGGCAGATGGATGAGTGAGTGGGTGTATTATATTGGTGGTGTTGTTGTTGCTTTGGGATTTGGGCTTATCTGGTGCTGGACGCTGGATGGATGGTAATATGGGTTTGTGTGTATATGGATCGCATGCATGGCGGTGTTTTGCCGGAAATTTCATTGTTCTGTTTACTGTCTTTGCTATCTACATATTTCCGTGTAGAGGCTCGGTTGAGAGTTTGAAGTAAATGTGTTTAGAATGGGGTATTTTTGACACCAGATGGGATGAGAGAAGACGCAAAGACTGGCGGTTTGATGCTATACCTTGGTTATATTGGTGCTTTGCGTTGCAGAGCTAACTGAAAACAATGCGTCCTGAGATGATCAGAAGAGAAACTCGATCAATAAAGCCTTGGCTAGACTGAGAGAGTGAATCATAACTGATATTGCCCCAACTTTGGAGTTTGTCCAACAAATCTGCAAACGCCGAGTACTAGGGACTATGACACATGCCAAGTAACCTTCATATGGTTACCAATTCAAACAGACTACTCAGTTAGACATAGTACTTATCGGTAGATTCCTTTGACGTATCCGTCTATGGTAGGTGATTATCATGTAAATCGGGAACCGTATTGGGAGATTGTCTCAGCGTCTAGAGGCAGTGTTATGACTCAATCTATTACTTCTAGAGGCTGAGAGTGGGGGGTACTGGCAGCCTAGATCTCGAGGCTGTGTCGCATTCATAGACGTATTACGACATCTTCCAGGTACTAAGTGCAGGGGTCACTTATATTGTGCATAATGACTAGTAGATAGTTGCTAGCCTTCTACTAGAAGAAAGTTGCATACATTCCGGTGACCAGTACAGAGCATGACGGACACAAAGAAAGAGAGTTACCAAACACCGTGCACATTCATCATTAGATACTAAACAATACGAGCCAACCTAACTATTTCCTTTGTACAATGATCCAATCCACTCAGTCTAATCAGCAGCAAACAGCATTCCAGCTGATGTCACAATCTTATTAACCAAGCTGCATACGCCATTTGCAGCATCCCAGCCATCACATTGCATTCATTGCAAGTGACTGGCGCAGCAATCAAGTCAGCTGCCGGCGCTACTACGGTCAGATCGCAGATGGCTCGGAGCATGGGATCACCCGCTCAGCAGGACAAGCCCGCCGATAACAGGCGTCACGGGTAACCACGAGCAGAGGCGATTGGCAGCTGCAGGGTTGATTTACGGCGGCATTTTCCTGAACTGCGCCCACTGAATTCCCAGACAGAGACTCCGATCCAGAGGAACCGGGCGGAACGAGATCCATTCAGCATGCAATAACGTGCCACCCTTGACAAGTGACGTTCCAGATCGACCACAACGTGCCTGAGGCAGTGGATCACAACCCATACGGTTGGCCCTATTGTTGGGGATCCTTCCTTTCAGCCTTGGAAAAGACCAACGGCAGGTTCCAACTTCTCAGCGGCTGGAATTCTGGCCTTGCGCGTTTAACCTCGGGAGTTGACTTACTAGTAAGAGCAGAGTGAGGGGCGCCAAACCGTGGGTCGAGGAGTGGCGCTCGGGGGATCGGCAGCAGCAGCAGCAGCAACGATAACAATCCAGGGGGGATAGTCTACTACCGCGCCGTATTGATAGCTGATTCCCACCCCCTCCGATAGTAGAGATAGTCGTTTCCTTGGATTAGTTAGCTAGTAGGCTACGATGACGATAGATGATTTCCAACAGATGACCTGCCACAATCAGCATCGCCTCGCGCGGACCCCGTGCTGCCTATTTAGTCTTCCCCCCCTCGGAGCGCGTGCGGTTGGCGATAGTTATATCTTCCCCTGGATGACTAGCCCACCCCCAAGGTGTCACTTTGCTGCCTCTTTCTCTCCTCTTCTCGACTTGGCACAGAGAGGGGTCTCCTTGTCGGATCTCTTTATTACTCATTTCCCATCGCTGTAAGAGTCTACCGTGCGCATTTGCCGCTCGATATCCTCGGGTCGTCGATGACTGGAAGCCCAGCCGGGGCCTCTTTATGACTCAGACCAAAGACGCCCTGTAACCTCTCTTGTTTATTGTTTATCGGAGATTTTTGGTTCGCGGGCCTGCCTTAGTATTCAGTCTTTTGTCCACCGCTCTCGCCTCAATTTCCTGGCTTTATATTCTCCTGTTCCAGACATCCCTCAATAACGGAGGCAAGCGCCACCCATCACCCCGAGCGTGGTCTACCCATTTCCTGTATATATCTGAGACTATCTTTGCCCGCATCCATCGGCACCAAACCCGTCATCTTCAGTCATGTCTGACTCCTTGCTCGATATTCGTCGTGCTGGCGTTGAGGCCAAAAGGGCGCACGATCACAAGGCCAAGTGGGCGTACGGCAGCCGTTCTACCCTGCCTCGTTATAATCAAGATGTCCACTCTCATGTCTTGCATAAGGCTAGGCCGAGGATGCCAGCTACTCATTATACAACGTATGTTTCTGTGCCTGTCGCTTAAGTAATGTCGCTGACAGCCACTAGCTTGACACGCCATATGCGGTTCCAGCGGAAGGCTGAAACCAACCATCAACTCAGCGATGCGAAAATCGCCCTGCGTGCTGACGTCCGGGAGGCTCTCGATAGTGGAACGTCGGATTCTTCCAGCGATGATATCGATGACCCTGCCGCGGCGAAGATTATCGATGATGCTGAGGGGAAGGATACGCTGCCTGACTATGATGTGGCGGGCCACACTATACTCTCTGATGCTGTGAGCAAGGCTGTCGAGAAGTTCGAGACGAAGGAGACAGAGAGGATCGTAAAGGAGTACGAGATGATCTCCTATGAGGGTGAGAATGCCCTGGGCTACATGGCTGACGACGATGACTTTGAGCTGGTCGATCGGATCAAGCTATGACACGTCTGTTGCTTCCTCGTCTTATTTTGTGCTTTTGGCGTCGATATCCTTAACCACGGTCCTTGATTCTTGGAGTTGGGTTGGGCACAGACTGATCACTGATACATTCTGACATTTCTGCATGTTGTATATCACTTGCGCGCCTGCTTCCAGTCACTCGTTTTGTTGTGATCGACACGCGGAGGAAGTCCGGGGTTGCTTGTTCTCTTTCTGTTTCTCAGCGTTCATTAATGATCCCCACTGTAGTATTGCTTAGACCGAATATACTATCCCAGCAATGGAATCATGTTTTATCATGACAGAGGTGACTCCTAAGAGGATGATGGGTAGTCCTAGTGGGGAAATTGAAGGTTAAGCGGGCGCGACCGACGAGTCAACGGGAGTCCGGGGTGATGGCCCCCCGCAAATGCCATGCCATTGTGCTAATTGGATTAGTCCCTTAATTGTGCTGCTTGAATGGAAGTAGCCATTCACTGGTTTGGCGATCATAATTACGGACTGCCAGCCTATTAATAGGACAACTGCGACCGTGAGGTGCATCAGGGCGACTGCTGCACGTCACAGTCCAGCACTATCTGCAGCCGCATGCAATTTGATAACACTTGGATATTTACTTCATCTCATTAAGGTCACTGTAAAATAATCTATTATAAAGCAAAAGGGATCGCTTATATCACTGCGACTGCCACGGGTGGCCTCTGTGACTCCAGTCGTTGCTCGGCGGCGAGTCTGGATTGTTTACCAAAACAAAAAAAGACAGGAATCGGAAAAGTCCGCATCTCCGATCTTCCTTCTCATCACCCTTCATTGTCGTCACAGCCACTTCATATCCACCAACCATCTTCATTTCTTCATTCACCTCGTCGTCTCCATCCTCAAGATGGATAAACGAACGGCGGAGAGTCCGATGGACTTTGAATGGCAGACAAGGGCCCCAGGAGATGTGACCTCGCCCTTTTACCAGCTTAGCATGCAGCATGACAATCAGAAGAAACGTGGGTCTTGGATGCAGCTCTCTTGGAGGCAAACCTTTGTTTTTTGGCGCCTAACAAGCTCTTCGACAGGCCCTCATAGCATTTTCGATTCCCCCGAGAAGAAATCGATGCCTGCTCTGCGAGAGCCCAACTCCCAGCCCTTCCTCTTCTCCCAGCCCAAGCCGCAGCAACCCCCCTCGACCCCGAAGCCGTTCTTCAACCAGTCAGCATTCATGACGCCTCGCAAATTCGATGTCGACTTCTCATCCGGCGCCGAGAATATGTCATCGCCAGAACACGCGGACAACGAAGATACCCCCGAGCAACCGAAAGCCCACCGGAACTCGCTGTTCAGCATGTACGGACGGTTTGCGCCGAGCCCAGGTCGCGGCGAGATACCCCGGGTGAGCCACTACTCCAACGCGTTGGCACGCCGGGTGCAGAAGAGACGGCGGAGGGACAAGGCGCTGGATCTACAACTACGGAGAGACAGTGACGACGAGAGTGACCGACCAAGCAGCAGTGAGCTCAAGCCAACCAAGCAAAGACAGAAGCCGGGACAAGGCCAGCAGGAGACGACTCAAACGGGATCACGTCTGACTTCATTCTCAGATTTCTTTGCCCTGCTGGAAGCACACCCGAATGTCCCTAGCATTCTTTCTTGGTGGGCGCAGTTGGTGGTGAACCTTTCGTTGTTCTCGCTTGCGGTATATGTGGTCTTTGGATTTGTGTCAGCGATCCGGGCAGAATTCGAGCAGGCAGCCGAGGAGGTATCGGATACGATCCTGGCTGAAATGGCGGCATGCGCTAAGAGCTACGTCGACAATCGATGTGCGGGAGGAGATAGACTACCGGCCTTGGAAAGTGTGTGTGAAAACTGGGAGCGATGCATGAACCGGGATCCAGCCAAGGTCGGGCGGGCTAAGGTGTCGGCGCATACGATGGCTGTAATCATCAACAGCTTTATCGACCCTATCAGCTGGAAGGCGATTGTAGGTTCACTATCCTCCAAAGCAAGTTATCGGCTAATATTTCCAGATGTTTTTCCTTGCTACGATTTCGACCGTCACCGTTGTCAGCAACTGGTCCTTCCGTTCCTTCAGAAACCGTCTCAATCAACACGACTACTCTGCACCCTCTAGCTATTCCCGACAATCGTCTGGGCAGCACCCGTCGCTTGCGCCCTCACAATTCCCCTACCAGCAGAATTCGATGGGATACATGGGAGCGGCGAACCACGGGGCTACTGGGTTCGATAAAGCAGAGGCACCGCTCATGCTGGAGCAGGCCTCGACCAAAGAATTTGTGTCTGAGCGGACCCGCGAGCGGGGGTCTCGTCTGCGTACGCCGAGTCCATCCAAGCGGATGAGGTAGGCATAATCTACTCTTTGTGGCATCAGCGGGAGGTCGGAGTTGCACAGGCACTGCATTGGGCGAAACTAAACGACTGGACTGGAGTTGATTGGATTTTTACTGTTCGTGTATATACGTAATAACCTGATTGACAATGCATTGTTATTGTCACCTACTGGCGTGTAGTTCCCCATGCTTCTACTCTGTATTCTATAACGGTCAGATGACCACCAGATGACGTCGGCCACGCCTGGATGATCACCAGCCACCGCGTCGGCCCAGCTTGACACATCCAACATAACCAGGCAAGATCGCGAACACCGTTGCATTAGCAGCAAAGATCAGCCCACGGTCCAGACATGAAATACAGGCTGCCCCTCCAGGGGGTGAAGTAAGGCATCCATTGAGTCTTTGGGTGCCCCTCTGCTACCCGTGCGGGCCTGAGTCGTGCCCTCATGCTGACGTATTGCCATTCCGTCGGAGATATTATAGAGATTGAGCTTGCCCCTCGCTCAGACCGAAAAATGCAGCTCGAAGCATTGCAATTGATTTTCTTCATTGGTCGCGTTGATTTACTACGTATCAGCTCTCTCCATCCAGAATGACGAAGCGTAACCTTATCGTTGTTTCGAACCGTCTCCCTCTGTCGCTGAAAAAGGTCGACGGGGGATACGAATCTTCCCTCTCCAGTGGAGGTCTAGTCACATCTCTATCAGGATTGACTAAGACCACTACCTTTAGCTGGTTCGGATGGCCAGGCATCGACATCACCGACGAAACCGAGCAGGGACAAATTCGCAAGAGCCTGGATGAGCATAACGCTGTGCCGATTTTCTTGGATAATGAATTGGCGAATAATCACTATAATAACTTTTCTAGTGCGATTCTTCTGTTCCTTTGATCTGCTGAAAATAGGGACATTGCTAATGATGTTTTGGTATCTAGATGCCATCCTCTGGCCCATCCTCCACTACCAATCCGGCATAAACTTCGAAGAAGGCCCCTGGGAAGCTTACCAACGAGTCAACGAGATCTTTGCCGATACGATCGCCGAGGCAGCCCAGCCGGGATCATTGATCTGGGTGCACGATTACCATCTTATGCTGTTGCCGCGGCTTTTGAGAGATCGATTGGCGGGGAAGAATTGCGCGATTGGGTTCTCGCTGCATACCCCGTTCCCGGCAGGTGACTTTTGGCGGAATCTGCCGGTGCAGAAGGACTTGTTGAGGGGACTGCTGGCGAGTGATGTTATTGGGTTCCATACGGATGAGTATAAAAGGAACTTTGTGCTTTGTGCGGAGTCTCTGTAGGTTACTATCTGGTGATCTATGGTGGGATACGTGCTGATATGAATGTATTATAGGGCCGATGCGAAGGTGAAGGAATCAGGGACGCTGGAGTACGAGGGTCATGAGGTGGTTGCGGAGAAGTTCATTGTCGGCATCGATCCGCAGAAATTTACGGATGCACTGCAGAATGAGGAGGTGCAGAATCGCATAAGGGACTTGCAGCGCAGGTATATGGGGATGAAGGTTATTGTTGGGGTGGATCGGCTGGATTACATCAAGGGGCTTGTGCAGAAGTTGAAGGGCTATGATGCTTTCTTGGATCAGTATCCGGAGCTGAGCAATAAGGTGGTGCTAATCCAGGTGGCGGTGCCCAGCCGGGAGGATGTGAAGGAGTACCAGGATCTGGAGACGGAGTTGAGCACGCTGGCAGGGAGAATCAATGGAAAACACTGTGGGTGGCCCCTTGCGTCGACATTTGTTGTCTACTCTGTGCTGACGAGTCTAGCTACCGCCGATGGCTGTCCGCTGATCTACATGCACCGATCAGTTAACTTCAGCGAACTGACAGCGCTGTACTCTGTTGCCGATGCCTGCTTGCTGACCTCAACGCGGGATGGAATGAACCTTATTTCGTTCGAGTACGTTGCGTGCCAAGCGCAGCGGCATGGAGTGCTAGTGCTGTCCGAGTTTGCCGGAGCAGCGTCTTTTATGAAGGAGGGGTGTCTTACTTTCCATCCAGCGAATATGTCAGAGATGGTTGATGCGGTTCATCAAGCAGTCACGATGAGTGGTGATGATCGCAAGTCTCGATATGAAACGTTGCGGCACTTTATCGAGACAAACACTAGGTGAGTCTACTGGCACGGCACGATACTTGGGCTTTGCTGATAATGTAGTGCAAAATGGGGCGAGACGTTCATCGAGACATTGACCAAGCATGTGGAAGGCGGGCGTTGAGCCCTGACATGAACGGTGTCAGATAGAGACCGTTGGAAGGCTGAACCACAGGGCACACGGCACGTTGAGGACCCTGCCTGCCGGTGTATCCGGATAATGGCAGATAATCCCGGCTAATTGGGGGCGACGGCAGCTACGGCTCACAAATTGTGATGGAATAGACACAGCATAATGTTTCAATGTAGCTCCGAACTTTACAGTGCTAGGCTGTCAACGTGATTATAATCACGATTTAATTGATTATCATCTACAACTCAACCCCCGCACCAAGAATGAATCCTCTCGTCGGAAGAAAAAGACGGCATTCCAGAAGAACTTTTTCCTAGATAACAAACAGTAATCAGTCCATCCGTCCCTGACGATCCCCCCAGCGAACCTCGGTAAGACGCTCGACCCAAAAACCAGACCGACAAGCTTTTCAACCTCCCTAAACGAAACAACGGCTGTGTTGATCGTGAACGTGGTTGCCTATACCAATACGAGAACCATATAGGATAGAAATTGAGTTTACCGTGGAAAAGCCACCCGCTACAGTTTAATTAACCAACCCACCCACATGCCCAAGGCACCTGTAACAGGGACTACTGTCCAGAGAGTGGATAGTGGCTAGTGGACAGACGTCGGATGAACTCCGGAAGACCCTAACTGATACGTAGAACCATCGTGAACCCTGGTTTGTCCCTAGTTCGGGGCGCTATTCCCAGCGTAGAAAAGCGGCCGATCCTCTGAAACAGTTTTCCCCCGGGGTATACTTGCTAGTTAGTCACTATCATACTAAAAGTAGTGTAGTGGACAAGACCAGGGTCTACTACTACTAGTTAGTTCTGTTTCATCTCGACTCAATTTTGCGTCCCAAGACCCTGGGCTGTCCGGGCCTGTCTTGCCCAACACGAGATGTATGGAGTAAGTATGGAGGGAGACTAACCTCGGAATATTCTTGTCTCTTTAGTACTATCCAGCCAGCCCTTAGTGAGACTATAGCAGTAGTGAACCAGAGAGAGAGAGATGTCTATATAAGTACAGTCGTAGATCCCCAAACATAACCAGCTTCAGACTCAGATTCGAGCAGCCAGTGCAGTCCAGTGCAGTCCACTCTTTCATTCTCACCCCTTCTTTACTATCTTACAATAATTTCTATTCAATAAGTCTGCAGCGCAGCACCCACACACATTCATTCTCTGAGAGATAAAAAATAAAAAAATGGCACCCCTCAAATCCCTCCTCCTCGGCGCTTCCCTGGCCACCCTCGCCCTTTCCACCCCACTGGCAACCGACGCCGAAAACCTCTACGCACGTCAATTCGGCACGGGCTCTACAGCCAACGAACTCGAGCAGGGAAGCTGCAAGGATGTGACTCTCATCTTTGCGAGGGGGTCAACTGAGCTTGGGAATATGGTATGCTTGTTTCCTTCCTTTACCCGCGTACTATACTATCCCAGAACATACCAAGCACAACATCACGAAATATGGGGAGCCAGGAGCTAATCAGTGGTGGTGATGTGATGTAGGGCACCGTAATCGGGCCCCCTCTCTGCGACAACCTGAAATCCAAACTCGGATCCGACAAAGTCGCCTGCCAGGGTGTCGGCGGCCAATACAGCGCCGGACTCGTGCAGAATGCACTGCCCCAGAACACCGATCCGGGGAGTATCTCTGCCGCGAAGCAGATGTTCGAGGAGGCGAATTCGAAGTGTCCCAATACCAAGATTGTTGCGGGTGGTTATAGGTATATATCCCTTTCCCCTTTACCTTCCCCATATCAATGCTAGAGGCAAAGGAATATCATGCTAATGTAGATGTTTGGGGGAAACAGTCAAGGAAGCGCTGTGATCGATAACGCCGTGCAAGAGCTCAGCACCACCGTGAAAGACCAAGTGAAGGGTGTCGTGCTCTTCGGGTTCACGAGAAACGTGCAGGATCACGGCCAGATCCCTAACTACCCTAAGGATGACGTGAAGGTTTATTGTGCCGTGGGCGATCTGGTCTGTGATGATACGTTGGTTGTTACGGCGATGCATTTGACGTATGGAATGGATGCGGGCGATGCGGCGAGCTTTTTGGCGGAGAAGGTGCAGTCTTCTAGTAGTTCGACTACTAGCTCCAGCTCGGATGCCGCGAGTAGTTCGTCTGCTGCCGGGACGTCGTCGTCGGGGTTGTCGGGACTGTCTTCTTTTTTCGGAGGTCTTTAAATAGGAATAGAAGAGATGAGTGGTTGGGGGTGAGGTGGGGTGGAGGTATAGGGGATTGTTGTTCGTTTCTCTTGGATGATTTAGTTCATGTTATTTACTTAGCTGGGATAAGATATATGGTACATAGTATAGATGTGTTGTGATGTTATTCTGGCTATTTTGTACACTTTGACATAATCTGCGATATGGGAGCGTCTACTATATCCTCGCCACCGATGCCTCCGGAATCCGCAATACTGCCCTCCCACTAACCGCATACCGTCTCATCCTCTCCACGACATCATTAATCTCCTCTAGATCAAACACCTCATAATGCGTCGACACCTTTCCTGCCCTCGCCATCTCCAACAATGCCTGCATTTCCGTCTCCGTACCCACCGCACTGCCGATTATCCGCAATCCGGAGTCGACGCAGTGCTGCGGTGCCACAGGCACATGGAAGTCCGGACGGGGGAATCCCACGCATACGAGCGTGCCCAGCGGACGGAGAAGAGCAACGCCCTGTTCGTAGGCTTTTTCGGATCCGACGACGATGAGGGAGGCGTGAGCACCGACGCCGTCGGTTAGGGATTGAATGTTGGCGATCAACTGAGTAGTTAGCATATATGTAAACTAGAAGGGAGAAGGGGGTGTACGTTATCATCTTTGAAGTCGAAGAAGGCGGATGCACCGGATGCGAGACAGATGTCTTTCTTTGATGGGCTGCGGGGGATATTAGTGCTGTATGATAAAAGTGGAACAGGACTTACCTGTCTACTGCGATCATCTTGTATCCCATTTCCTTGCCGATTTGAAGGCCCCTGTTCATCATTAACGGCTGTCCGCGATATGTCGAGCACGGAAGGCATACAAATGACCCAATCCACCACCTGCACCCATTATAACCACCCAATCTCCTTTCTCATATAACTTCTCTACCTTGCTGAGTGCACCGTACATGGTGAGGCCGGCTGAACCCATCAGTCATATTCTTGCTGGAAGAAGAACGGAAGAACGTACCACAGAGCAACGGCGCCACAGCCTCCGGATTCAGATCCTCTGGAACCAGAGAAACGAAGTTCGCGGGAGAGACGACATATTCTATACCATTGTTAGCCGAATATTCCTCTCTAGATTGAAATAACAAATATCTCACGTTGAAACGTCCCAGGAACATTCTATCGCCATCATAATTAGTCTCATCCTGCGACATTGAAGGTGTTGTTCAATACTCACCCTCCCCGAATTATCCTGATTCTGACAATTCGTATACTGCACCTTGCATGTCGGACACTTCATGCAGCTTTTGTACAGCCATCTAGACAGCTTGTTAGTTTCACTACCCCCCACAGTAAACAGGAATAGATAGATGTACTTCACACCCACTCTCCTCCCCATCATCTCAGCCGGAGTATTGGGTCCAACTGCACCATCTTAGCATCCATTCCACACCATAATCGCAAATGATATTGTCCAATTCACGTGGCTCACCTTTCACAACCCTCCCCACACCCTCATGACCCGGAACATTCGTCGTCATGACCAATTCGCCATTAATATTGTGCAGATCGGAGTGACTATCCATTGTAATATAGCCCATTAGTATAGTCCACAATAAAAACAATTTTGTGCGGTTGTGTAGGAAGTCTTACCAAAACCCCGTATACTCCAACTTCACCAATACCTCCCCCGCTCCCGGCGTCGGAACGGGAATATCATGCCGGATGGTGAGGGTCGCGCCGGGACTGGGATTGTCGATGCAGGCTGCAGTTTGGTGAGTTGGGATGGATGTTGGTGACATTGTGGATATTTACTATACAAAAAGCAAAAATGGTATGAGAGGGAGGAAAGTAGATGGAGAAGGGATTGAGGGGAATCTTAGATTTTTACTGTGAAGATGCGGGGTGGACCCAGCGCGGTTTCAGAGTTTGAAGGGATTCCCGATCCGACCTCGGATTAGGCTGCCGATCATGAACGTATGGGGGTGATAATATGCTCTACTGGGGGTCTTGATTGGTTTATAATCAAGTGTTCATACCTAGTTAATTGTTTGTCCGGATTTACGGGTCTACAATGAGGGGATCAAGGTAGTATGCAGTGTTGATTGGATTATGATTGCGATAGCTTTGGCGGAGGACCAATCTCAGAGCTAGCTTCCCCAAATCTCATTGCCGAAAAGTCAACCGATCTGACAGCTCAACCATTCTGCTCTGTTATCTGCACATGCTCAATAATTGTCTGCAATTATTCATATTGTTTTTTTTTTTCTTTTCTTCATTCTCTTTGCTGTCTCCGGTCAACCCACCGACAGATTCGCAACCCTCCCCAGCAAAAACTCCAGCTGGCGATATGCCGCCCCCGGTGCATATTCCGGGATTTCTATTCCTGTTAGCAACCCGCTGCATCGCATACTGAGATACGGACTTACCATGTCCTGAACTGAATACTGTCGAAAATGTCAATCCACGCTCTGTATGTGCCGTTCCCAGCACGCCTCCTCCCGATGATCCACCATACGGCACGAACAACGGCTCCACCGGCTCCCGCTCGAACCCCTGCTTCCCATTCCAGGTCATATTCTGGATACTGATCAGGGTTCCCTGCGCCAGCAGCTCGAAATCCATCAGGCCGTGCGCAATGATGGTATTGTTGGTCTGTTCGATGACGCGCGGCAGCGGTCCCAGGGAGCTTGGAGGGGATGTGTCCAGTCCGTTGGCCGTCGGGAAGATTCCATCTTTGCAGACAAAATAGTCCGTTGGGTACGCGTTGATGGCTTTCTGGACGTCACTGCGGTTGAAGTAGTTGGTCGGACCAAGTCCAACGATGGGGCCGCCGACTGGGTTCCAGGGGGTGGGACAGGAGTCGGGGATATGGTAGCGGTTGAAGCATGGGTTGAGAGTTAGAGAAGCGTTGTTTATGATATCCCAGATGTTGCAGCTAGCATTATAGGGCACTGATGGGAATTGAGAACGGGGTGGAAAGGTAAGGGCATCGTCAAGAAACGAAGTGTATCCACAATCGTCGGAAAGCTTGGTGATTTGACTCATGAAGGTGTCATTAAAGGGAAAGAGGGAGCGGTGCTGATTGACAGTCGCAAGTGCAGGCACTGGAAGCCATCAATGTTAGAGGAGTAAGCAATAACCTGTGTCAGAGGCATACCATCTTGCAAAACTGGCAGCTCATTGATGTAGGGATCATTGATCTGGATGCCGGCAACCCGGAAATACTCATCATCATCCTGGTCGAGCATCTGCGACGCAATGTATGGGATGTACTGGCCCGCATAGCTCTCGCCAGTGAGATAAATCTTCCGATTCTGCAGATCGAAAGTTTTCATGAACCGCCTCCAGAAGTCCATAAACTGTCTGGCTACATCAAATTCTGAGACCACCGTAGACGGGCCAAGCGAGAATCCCGTTCCAGCAGGCTGATCAATGTACACCATATTTGTGAGGTTGTTCCAGGCATAAGGGTTGCGCACGGGTCGGTAGGTACCAGGTTGCCATAGAAAGGGGCCGTTCTCGAGCATGATGCCTGCCAGAGAGCTGCATCCTGGGCCGCCATTCAGCCAGACGGTGATCTGTTTATTAGCCGTGCGAAGCATATGAGAGGGCGATAAGCATACCTCATCAGACGCATTAGGATCAGAAGATGGAAAGAACCAGAAGTACAGACTCGAGATTCCAGAAGGCGTGTTGGGTAGGTATCCCGCATAGGACTCGCCAATGTCGAAATCGACAAAAGGAATAGCAGAGCCATTGACGACGAATTCTAGCGCTGTTAGTGGGATTCAAACTGACGCGATGTGGTATACCTTTGGTTTTGTTGTTGAAGTATTGAGACTGTGCGTTGACTACTCCAAGTGGCAGCAGAATACTGCACACGAGAAAGAGCCACATGATTCTCTAGTGTTGCGAAGCTAGAAGTGAGCAGTGAGAGAGTGGATAGGTGAAGTGAAGATGAAGAGGTGTAGAAGCTCTGCAGGAACTACTGCCGATGTCTTGGCTATCACAAACACACTGCTGAAGTGGAGACTACTGGTCATATTGAGTACGATTCAAGCTAAATGCCGCCAATGGTCTCATACCACATGCAAGGGCGACCTTCCTACTATATGAAAAATAACCAAGAGGTACCTGTTTCAGCAAAATGTTAGGGATTGAGACATTGACATCATATGAACGCTGTGGAATGCTGTGTTTTGAGAGTTGACATCAGGAAGAATTATGACTAATATACGAAGGGGGGAATCGATAGCAATGTTTACTAAGTCTACGGTCTATAACACACTACGTGAAGGCTCATGCCCGCAAATAGTCATAAATCATTTATTTCGTGTTCTATCGCGGCCTATATACAGACCTGGCCGATCCTCCCAATCTAAGCGATGAACTTGGCATTACGGAACGCGAGCTCCTTGTCGTTGTTGAGCATCAATTCCATGTATTCTGTCTCCTGTCAGTAGCACATCTCATAATATGCCTAAGACACTTACCAGCAAAGTTAATGCTGCCGTCATGGTTGGTGTCAAAGGCCTCCAACTGTTCCCTGGTGAAGTCTGTGCGGCCGGTGGAGTTGACATGGGCAAGGGCGTCTTCAAAGGTCATACCGCCTACTGCTGTTAGTATTCCGTCGACCCATATCTCTGTAGATACTCACGGCAGAAGTCCTGAGCCTAGGGGAATAGTTAGAAGTGATCAGACCTGGGGGTTGAGTAACACTTACCGACTTCTCGTATTTCTCCCTGAGCCCGTGGAGGTAGTCATAGGAGTAGTGGGCGTTCTATAAGCATCAGTATCTGAAGCAGGATCGATGCTTATTTTCGTACCTTGAGATCCTGAGGCATGATGGCGGGAAATCGGAGTCTTGTGGTTATGTCGAAGTAGAGAATAGGAATGGACTTGTGGATGGTAAGAGAACTGCTAGACCTTGACGCCTTTTATGTTCTCCGAACTGCCCTTCCTCGGCGTTCTTCCAGTCCGATTTTGCACAACTTGCGCGATAGCCAGGCTATCGCAGACGCATCTGTTGGGTGACCTCAGTTTGGGCATTGCAACGTACAGCATGCATTTGATGCCATACATTGTCATTCGACCGAACCTGGTACAATGCACGTTGTTCTTGATTGACACGATTTATGGCCTGGAACATTGGTTGGTGGTGACTGCGGGGTACTCCAAGGTAGCTGCATGTAGCAATGCCTGAACATATTGGCCCGCAGCTGTCGACGTCCCCATCTGCGAGTATCGATAACCTGCCAGTGTAGTGTATTGCAAGAAGGAATAATTGAAGATCTTCAGCGGAACACATCGATCAACGGGTAGTATTGGTTGCCAGACACCGTCAAGCTCAAATTTCGTGAAACCGTAGTAGGAACCCCCCCCCGGTGGGGTTCGAAGATACAACCGTTGTCTGCTTCACACTGTACTACAGCGATGCCAGTCATATCATTTGTCGCACAGTGAACGCCGCTGCTACTCCTGTCCATAGAATAGAAACAAGCAGGTAGACGCCTTCATGGAAGCTGGGAGCATGAAAGGAAGCTGCAGTGTCGCATTAGACTTCAGAATGACGCGTTTGGCGTATCAGGATCATACCTGAGTTCCGAGAGCTTGCAGCTTGCTCCTGTCAGTCGACGTGGATGCCGATCGAGGGGTCGAGGATGGAGGGGCAGTGGGGAGGGGAAGTGGAAGAAGATGCCGCCGACGCGAGGCGAGACACGTTGCACTCCATCCCAGCCAGAATGGATACCCGCCCGATAAGGCTGGCCAGCACATTGTAGCCACTCCTTGATATGATCCCGGTTTTTTAGAGTCTAGATACACTATGGCCACCGCAAGCTCCTTCAAGGGTAAATGCTGCTCACTGAGGTGGGTGTTGCGTGACGTGGATGCACTGTCAAAATTCCCGCATTGGATCAGGTTGTATCTCGGACTGGGAAGATAGCGGGCAGAGATTTGTGATGCATGCTTCTTGAAAACCATTACTCCTAACAACTACACTAGTTACACCCAGAGATGTGGAGCGTTATGGGATGTTGTGCTACGATAGCATATGTGTTAATGGTGTTGCTTTACCTCCTTGATCACGAAGCCCGTAATCATTCTGCTAGCTCGCTTCTAGTGCAAACCATTTCAGAAACACATCTCGTATATGCATACTTTTGAACGGCTCCGTTATCAATACTCATGTGATAGGCAGCTTTATAAGTCTGTGTGCGCCTCAAGAGAAAGAGAACCGCCAAACTCCACATCCATGTCATCTGCTCTGCGGATCCCTTGAGCAAACTCATGATTGAGCCCGCCCACTGGCGCCTCACACTGCGGACAGCGACTTTCCTCCATCGGCATCCCACATTCCCCCACCGCAAACTGGCATATCCGTATTAGTACTCGACGAGAATCTAGGGTAGGGTAGGATCACATACCGGATGGTTGTTCTCACAATAATACCAGTGGCCTGTACCATTGAATTGTGCCGCCATGGCCTGGTAGACCTGCCGTCTTTCTTCGCTGGTGACGCAGCTGTAGAATGTTCCACCATTGACCAGTCTTCTTGCTTTGTCGATATCTTCACGCAGAGACCACAGTATCTTTGAATGGCGCAAACATATCGCATCGCAGGCTTCGAGTTCTTTCAGTGCCTTTTCCCGGATCTTGGCTTCGGTGGTTCCACTGACAGGGTTACCGCGTGTTTCCCGATTGCTGAGGGACAGCACCGAGAACAGGACATGATATGTTCGGGTTTCCACCTCCTGCTGCAGAAATTTAGCCTCCTGGCAATACTTTGTTAGAGCTTCGCATTGGCTCAGTAGACCATCAATCTGTTTTGCTACCACTTGGGCCAGAGTCACCTTTATGCGTGGGTCAATTCTCTTGTTGCTGTAGATGCTGTCATAGTTCCAGAAAAGAACCCAGGTGAGTCGAAGAGCAAGAACATGGCCGCGTGATTGAAACCCTGTTTGTATGTCCGACTCATTGTATTGGAAGGGTGTCGCAGGCGTGCCAGCCTTTCTCGCTGCTACCGACGCGAGCATCTCACTGACCCTCCCAAATGGCTGCTCGGATTTTGCCACAGATTTAGTAAATTCTTTGATTTTGTTCAGAAGTCTGTTTCCCCGTCCGCGATAGACATCAACCGAGCGCCTGACGTCATCGGCACTCCTTGTCTCTACAGTCTCCTGGTACCAGTCAGAGACAAATTTCGATTTTTCGCCTATGATATCTTTCTCGTAGCCCTCAACCTCTTCCACCAGGTGACCAAACTTAATGCTTGCATGAGTGGCAAACTTCTTCGTTGCTTCATCGAGGAATGCTTGTTTGATAATTCTGTTATAGCGGTCAATATCGCGGAGTGGTGCACGGCATTGAGGACACCCTTTCGGACGCCCAGAATCAAATAATCGGTGGTTAAGTTTCGGACCAAGTATCCTGCCTGTAGATGGTTCTACTTCATAATGCTCAGACATCCCCATTATGCCGTCCAGTGATGAGGCTGTGTAGAAGTGACCACAGGAGAGGAATACCAATGGATCTTCGTCGACATTGATGTCCTTGTATGGCTTGAGCTCTATAAGATCAACATTCTGCTCCAGAATATCTGGTCTGCCGCATATGCGACATAAGCGAGAGTCTGGACATCGTTCCCCACAGAGACCAGGGCATTGATGTCCACAACTCGTGAGTTTATTCTTGCATCGCAAGTTGCAAGGGATGTTGCTACATGGGACAGCACATGGCATACCGCACTGTTTGCGGTGCTCACAGCCCCATCCGCATGTCTCTGCGCATGGAGGGCACGATTCACTGCAAGTCTTTGCACAACGGCTGTGCCGACAGCGCACTTCGCATGTCAAATTACAAGGTGGACACAATGTACCCTGATGACATGTTTGGCCACAGCTGTGCGAGCAAGCTGAGAATCCCCGGCCACATGGGCTTCGGCAATGGCCATGATCGATGTGGTAGGAATCGCCCTTTGTGTATCTACACTGCCAGCATAGCCGCCGACAGGTATGTCCGCAAGGCATTGGGCTATCACACGGATGAAAGCAATTCACTGCACCATCATTCTCAAAGCAGCGTATCTGGACGCTGTGGCCGCAGCGATCCATGGTGCGGGAAACGCGTTTAGTGCACCGCACCTTTGCGAGATTGCCCATTTGCCTGCACTCCACGGCCTCCGCTATATGCCCACAGGGAAGAAGGACATTATGGACTACCTGCAAGCATTCCCCACATTGTTCATGGCATTTCTTTGGGCATGCATGGCCGCAGTTTTTCATCCGAGTGCACAGCTCCATGCATTTGACCGCTTTGTGTTGTCTTTCCGAGTGACACTTCACAGGACAGGTATGCCCGCAGTCTAGCCTTAGTCCGCATTTCTCCGCACACCCGCCTTCAGGGGCGTGTATGGTGAAGTCATTTGGGCAATCAACGTAAAACCCGTTTGAGGGGTGACGATCGCAACGTAACTCAAGTTTCGGGCCAATATTGGCGCCTTTTTCCAGCAGGTGAATAACGGATGACCACATGGGTGCGGTTGATGCCGTACTTGCATCGCCAATTATATACATGCCATGTTTGGCGCGACTGGAAATACAGTCAGCATCATCCATCATCCATCGAGTACTACTAACAACTGCGTAATACTTACCTTAGAAGTACGTTGATCCTGTTCGGTATTTTCAGAAACCCACAATTTCTGGATCTGTTGCTGCGAACGAGGGAGATAATAACGACACTGGCTTCTTCGCCCTGGTAGAGAGTGTATTAGAGCTATCTATTCGCTGATTCGGGGTATATCCTACCTGAAAATTGTCGACCGTAGCCAATCGAATGGCATCTAGAAGGCTTCCCTTCTGTGGAGCCCTCTGTTTGCCGCACCATTTCCCATGCTCGTTCATACAGGGTCCACTCACTTGTAACCCCTCAGATTCGTCAAGCGCATCCGAGTCCGTTTCACTGATGATTATGGTCATTTCCTTTTCCAGGACGTTCCTGAACATCCTCAATTGTCCAACATATGGCGTCAATACAGCAATTTCGCCGGGCCCATACTTGCCTTGTTGACAGAGATGCCGCACCAATGCGGTTACCATCCCAATCTCCCACGTATTCGTCTTGCTTTGCATTGGCTCTGTAGGGTCAGTTGGATCTTCCACGTGAGAATGGTCGAGCCAATATAGCCTGCGAGCAATACCAGGTACAAGGGGATATGAGGTCATCGTAGGATGATCTTGGAGCTTTGGATATAAAGTCTTGCGTACCAGTTCGGAAATGGATGGGTGCATCCGCCGTTGGTGGCTCAACTGCATCACAGGGAAGCTATATTCTTGCTGATCCTGTCCACCCGTACCACTAGATGTTGATTCTCCGAAGCGGAAGTTTGCTAGTCGCTCAAACAGTGACTCATCGAGGTTGTACTTGGGGTTCTCCCGTTCATAGTCCATGGACAACCTAAGGTTAGAGATGCGTGGACGTAGCTGCAAGTGATCTCCTATCAGAATCGCGTGCTGGATCGAGGGTATTAGTGCAGTGAGAACATGCGACTCCAGAACCTCTGCTGCCTCTTCACATATGAGCACCTTTGCATTAAGGTTTCGAAGTAACTCAGCATTGTTTGCTAGTTGGGTAGTAGTTACCCCTACAACCTGGCAGTTGTTCAGGCGTTGCACATCCGACAAGTTGAACGCTGAAGTATATCGCTCTTTTTCTGCTGAATGAGCTTCGAGAAGTGTCAATACCTGTTGACTGATCTCTGCAAGAGCCGCCTCCTGCCAGTAACTAAGGAGACGAGTCCGCTCAGAGGCCTTGAGCGTCCAGACGTCCTCCTGAAGTAGTCGGTCAATGGAGCGCTCAATATTGGCTTCGCTCCAGTCTCCGGGAGCGTCACCAGAAACCCACGCTTGCAATGCATTCGTGTCCGTTTCACCAGGAGACTCCGAAGTTATGCGGCTGGCTTGGGCGGGGAATCTTTTCTTCAAAATCCCAAGAACAAGACTGTGACAACCACTCTGGGCCTGCTTCAGGAGCTCGTCAATCCTTGAACTTATGCTGAGTAACTTCACTCGTGATTCATCCTTTAGCCTAGGAAGGCCTTTAATTCGGGGCCCTGGCTCTTGCTTTCTCATGTCGAGTGAGAGCCTTTCAATGTGTGGAGAGGCACTACGAGGGCCAATCCTGATAATATTGGTAACACTCGATCTAAGAAGACCATCAAGAAATTGATCAAGTGCGTGGGCTGTGTAGCATCTGCGACATACAAGTCAATACTTGGTAGCGCCTGGGCTACAAGACGGGAGTTTTCACATACACACATAGTATCGGGCCCAGGTCCAGCAGATCCTTGTTGTGCAGCAAACATCGAGCCAGCTGTAGCCCTACGTATGATTTTCCAGTCCCCGGGGGGCCTTGAATCAATGCTATCTTTCGTCGTAGTGCCCAAATAAACGCATTTGCCTGGCCTTCGTCTAAATCAGTTGCCCTGGAGAGGTCTGCAGAGAGCATCCTAGGATCGTGGGAAAGAGACATAGACAGTATCTGACTTGCGTCCTCGATTTCACCTTGACCTGGGAGGCAAGAAAGGTCGAGTAACAGATCCCTGTGGAAGTATACAGGGGGTTGTATACTGATACTGCCAGCGTCGGTGCTACCTCCCTTCAGTGCTTCGCACAGTTCATGGTTATCGGAACTCGGGGCTAGCCATGCAGTAAAGGGCATGCGTGCTGGGTTCTGATGTAGCACCTGAAGGCACCTCAGAATACCCTCGAAGGAATTGTACGGAATGGCTGGAAATTCCACAAGTATGAGCGGTCGGGGAAAGGGATTGCTTCTCGAGAACAAAACAAGTCTCTCCAAGTCTGGCGGATTGGGTGGTCCCACTAGCCCCAAAGTAACCATAGCTCTGTTGCCATCGCTAACTACGTCACTGACACGATCGCCCGTGACAGAGCCCTGTTTGTCTTTGTCGACATAGCTGGTCTCCCTCTTTGAGACAAGAAAGTAGATTGCAGATGTGTCATCCACATCTTCTGCGTCTAACAAGGCCAACAGGGTTGAACCCTTTTTCAAGGCCTTTGAGTCAAACCACCACTGTTTCCTTTTTGCCGGACTTACATTCTTCAGTCTAGGAAGCTGATCAAATTCCAAGTTTACTTCTATCCCTTTGAATTGCTCTGACTTTATTTGTCGGATTTTGACTCCTGAATAAATCCGGACCGGAGTTGGCATATTGTCACGAAGAAACTTGCGCTTTAGCCGCCAGTCTGTCCCGTGGACAATTAGTTCCCATGCATGTATTATTAATCTTATGCCTTCGCGAAGCACACCAGAAGTGTCTTCTCGTAGAAGGCGGAATTGACTATCGAGAAGTCGACGGATGCCCCACTCGTGATGCATATTGGCGGAGCCGGTAGCGCATCGTGCGGGGAGGAATTCAGGTCGATCAGCATTCAGTATCTCTGATTTTGTAGGCAAGATCTGAATATCCGAGATTGCCGTTTTGTCATTATCATGGCGAGGGCCGTGGTCAGACAATTCGCCGGGTAGGTCAACTATATACCTCGTGCTGTTTTGCTGATTGGATTTGATTTTTTGCACTTGATCGGGCTTCTGTGACATAGGGATCGAGTCCCCCATAGAAAAGATTTCTTGAATCTTGAGTATATTCTCGTATGCCAGCTGCAGGTTGTCATCGCCAGCCCTAGCGTCGGCGTTGTCGGCATGACAGCAGTCGTAAAGCCTGTCGGCAATCTTCTTGAGGTCTACCTGTATTGCAGCCTCATGATTCAAAGTTAAAGTACCAAGAAGCACTCTCGAAACCAGAGACAACACCTCAGTTGGCGTGGCGACATGTTGGACAACAGCTTGACTTCTGCCATCACTTTTGAACTGGGTGAGGTAGTCTGTCACTTTTGTGAAGAACCCAATTGCCCTTCGACCACCGGGGCCGTATATGACGTTGTAGATTGTCCCCACGGCCTTCTCAAGTATAAGTGAAGATAGCACCTCATTGTGAGAGACCAGTTGAAAGAACAATATACAGTGTGGATCAAACATAGGCTTTAAAACGCTATAGGATATTGCGAAGTCAGTCTCCACTATCTGTCGGACTTTGCGAAGACCAGACTCGGTAGCCAGGCTTTCGATGAATGTTCTTCTCGTGTCCGGTGACTCGTCGATCATAGCCAGGCCAGCTTCAAG
Organism: Aspergillus welwitschiae; assembly: GCF_003344945.1. Lineage (NCBI taxonomy): Eukaryota > Fungi > Ascomycota > Eurotiomycetes > Eurotiales > Aspergillaceae > Aspergillus > Aspergillus welwitschiae. The sequence continues at coordinate 1,127,981 of NW_020798697.1, forward strand.
AAATACTTGCATCTGGGCTGCTGACAGCTCATCGCTCGCTGGAGCTTCCGATGAGCTTACCCTGGAAGTACCAGGTAAAGGCCTGTATCAAAAGTATCAACGCTGTGCCCCTCGCTAGCCATAGTGCGGAGACATACCTATAGCCACTCCGCGATGTCTTCCCGGCACGACTATCGCAGTCTGCAGGCTCTGGACGAACCATATTGTCACGTCCCCGTCCCCTGCTCTTGCCTTTCTGGGATCGTTTGCCCGTTTTATTATGAGGCGAGGTATTCTCCTTTCCAGCAAGACCGTTATTGCCGCCGGCGGCAACAGGGCCTCTAGTACGACGACCTTTGGAAGCTCTTCTCCCTCGCTGAGGTGTATTAGAGGTTTCCTTCGCACCAGCCATTGTGTAGCCTTTCGAGAAAGAGTATTGGTTGGATGGAAAGAGTCCAGCAAGGAGGTGGATGATGATGTATGGGGGAAGATGTCTGTGAGCGATACAAGGGAGCAGAAGTATGTAGTGGGGTCGATAGACAGCACAGACGGCGCTAAGCCTATCTGGTAAGTTGTTTCGTAGGAGAAGTGCCCGCTAATTATGGAGTGAAGCCGATTCCATGCGGTTTAAAGGAAGTTCCCCAGCACCTTACTCCAGGTCTATTATAGTTTGTGACACCTTTTTTCCTCCATTGTGGATCTGAGGACTGTGTTTGTCTATAATGTCATTGTAAATCAGTTTAATTCAGTCACTACTCACTCGGGTGTTACTACTGTTGGTTTTCTTATTCAACTTGGAGTCAGAAGTCAAGTACACATTGACAAATATTTCATCTTTGCAGTACATACTAGTGCATGGCTTATATTTCAAACTCTTACTATTCAAAATCAACAATGGCTAGTAACAAAGCACAATTAGGCCATGATTGGTGGCTTCACTGATACGAAGAGCGAAGTGATGCACAGGTAAAAGATACTGAAACCATAAGTGAATCTTAGTGCCTGATAGCGCAAAGGCTCACCAGTCCATTCACGAAACGCCATCTGCGAGCGTCGAGCATAGAGCCACTATAAGTGGTAATTGTGTAGTACCCGAGTTTTACAATAATTGTATTCCATTCCCAATACGCTTGCAGCTGGACTATAAATTAAATGCACAAATAATTGCAGCAATGAAATCGTAAACACTAGCCCGCTGACTCACAACTTACTGTAAATCTCTTAGTGAATCTCTAGCAGCCTCTGGCCACATACGAATATACCGCATACTAATACATTGTTGTAGCTTTTGTCGCCTGGGTCTCATTGAGCGATGACAATAATAAATGATATTCTGGAGTGTTAATCGACTTGTGTTGGCCATGGCCGCCACAAATAACTAAATAAGTTCGGGCCGGAATCGTGTTTTGCACAAGGAACTAATCCTTGGGCAGTTTGGATATGAACCATGTACTCATCAGCATAGTAATAGCATCCATACCATCCTTTGGGCTAAAATGGTGAGGTCGGTCGAGATTTTTCCATTTTCAACATTTGATACTTTGGCAAATTCGCTTCGCGTTATTAGTTATACTAGGTAATGCTTTCAATACGCGCTCATTGCCATTCCGATGCTCCAGTGTCGTACATGTTGCAACCCGGAGAATCTGAACACCGTTCAAGCATTGAGACCCACAGTTCTAATAAGGAAACAATAACAGATGATGAAAACATCTATATATGCCACACTGTTAGATTGAAAATGCGTTCTAAAGATAGAGTGATGCACAATGCATAATCTTCACGTCGCGCAAGCCACAACCGAGCATATTCTAGACACTGACCCCCACACCCGCATTTTGATGTCTTTCCATCCATACAACATATCAAGAATTGAGGAGCTTTTTTGATAAGACGCCTATCACTATTTTTTCTGTCTTTGGGCTAGGGAAAGGCTTGCGCCTTATATAGGTGTCGTCTAGCCGAAGTCCATACTATGGCCCCTCATTGCTTATTTCGAATTGCATTGCAAAAAGTGATCTGACTAGGCCCAGGGTCTCGCAACCTTGGCGGTAGGACTCCCAGTATTGCACTCATGGAGAATAAGTCATCCAGCCCCTTTCACTTGTCTCCTTCCGACCATCTACTCCCCCCATCACTTGGAATGATGAGGGTGCTAAGTTATATTTCCGGCCGCAAAGTACGAAGGGGGTGATCGAAGATCTTTATCTCGGTCTGTCGCGGTTGATCAGCTTATCCCATTCATAAGTGGGCCAGTAGACCGATGTCATGATTCGTTAAACCCCGAATGCTATAGAGGTGCAGCTGGCCTCGGCGAACGAAGAGACTGCACGGCTTTTCGAGGTCCAGCACTACCCTCGATACGCCTTTTAGTCAGTGTGAACAACATAGCAAATGAAGATAACCAGGCTGTAGTGGCAGCACTGGTGATGAATCATGGCGCCGACTGATATGAATTGGTCTTCCGAGCCCGAGTCTTTCGGGCACAGACCAGTCTTTCCGCCGATGGAGTAGTTCTCTGCCTCTTGTTCGACCATATGGCCATTGATGGGATATGAAGTGGTATTCTCTTCAACCTGCTTGCACGATGCTGCCGCAACCGAAGTAGAGGCGCAGCAGTCGTTGTACCAGGCTGGAACTACTAGAATGCCCCGACTTTCAATAAGTCTACATTGACTGCTGGGAGGGACACAAAGCAGCCCGGGTAAACCGCTCTCGATGAGGGTATCGTCTCGAATAATAAAAGGATCAAGGGTAGAGCAGAAAGCAAAGAAAACTCATAGAGAAGAGCGAGGCCTCTTTCTGATGTATTCCCTTTCAGGAGCCGGGCTTTCTCAAGCGTGCCCGGCTTGGGGGAGGAATTCGGATAGTATGTAGCCTGCTAGGAGCCTATAGCACTAATAGATCGTAATATTGGGTAAAGGTGTAGTATCATCCTTTGTGAATGGATAATGAACGTCTGAAATTAGCTATATACAGTGTCGCTAAAATGACAATGCGAAAAGTGGAATTAGGAAATGAGAACAAACAACTCTGAAGCGTGATGGAAACGCCATAGGAAGCAGACAAAAGCCGTTGAAGGAGTGCGATTGGTGGGAGACTCAGTTATGGTTTCCAAAAATGACGATCATCAGCTTCAGAATCAAGATTCTCTCAACCGCATACTGCGCCGACCAAAATAAGCAGGCAGGATCACCAGTGACTGGAAAATCTACCCAGAGGAGGCTCTGCCACCAGGAATAGAACACATCCTGATACTTGGATGAATGTAGCCTTTTCGCTTCTAACTTTCCGAACTGAGCGATCATTTTTAAGTTTTTCAATCAACTAAAGTCAAACGTTAACTCAATCCTACTTTTGGTGCGGGAACCCACATTTTGAGAACAATCTACCAACAAGTGGAAACTATTCTTTTGTGGGTATGATCATCTCTTGTGAGACGCTGGATGCCACAACTAATATGAAAGAACCTTATTAGTAGAAGAGCCAACAAAACTGCTGGGCGATGAGGGCTTTTGAGAGCCAATAGCAGATCATGGTACGACGGTACTTTACTTGTCTCTTACCTTAACTATACTACGACTACAGCCATTGATGCAGTGTGATTATGCGAATCATGTAGCATTGACCAGCATTGCGTGACAGCCAGCACGTCTGATGAATCGCTCCCTTGCGGGAGATTGAATGCTGCTGTATCCTGCAATCGGGCCGTCTGGGGCCACTGTGCAGGGGCGCAGGCCTTTTTTCCCTGATGCTTGTCCACCACAAACGTATAAGTTGAGTAATAAACCTGTTCCAAGTAGACTGAAATATTGTTAATATACGTATTCAAAGATAATCTAGTTAAGGTGACCGTAACCTAGACTTGGAATGCTACCTTGTGCAACCTTCAGCGATAGGAGCGCCGATCGTACCTGATATCAGCCATCCAAGTTGTCCAGGGTGAGACATTGCCATCATCATGGGGCAAACGCCTTACGCCGGACTGTCCCAGATCTCTCAACATCACTTTTGGGAAACGAAATGCACCAAAACTACCGTGGCTATCTACTGGCGTCTCGGATCTCGTGCTACATACCAGTGAGCCGGAGCCTCGGACCCGGTTCTCTTCAGCTGGCGCGGGATAAAAGTGTTTGTCAACGAGGTTTGTCATAGGTCAATGCTAGGGTGGTAAACGAGATTTGAGGTAGCAGTAGCTAAGCCAAGTACTTTGCCACTCTGTTCCCGGAAGGGGGATCGGGCAGATGCGATGTCGTTTTATTGGACAGGGATGCCGCACAGGGATGGATATGAGTCCAAGCTCTTCTTGTTCACATCTTGATTCCGAGGCTAGAAGATCAGATTCCATTTGGAACAGATTGAGCGAAAGGATAGGACAGATGAGCTTCCATTGTGCGGGCATATTCTCCGGCACAAATCTTGTTATAGTTATGACAGCCATTGAGAGGCGCAATTCAAGCAATGGAATGGACACTGTCTGTGGGACTTGACCCATCTATCAGCACGAACTGGGGAGCTCAGCACATGCCAGGCATTAGAGCCGACTAGCTAGCTCAGCTCATTAGAAAGTGCGCCACTAGTCTCGAGGTTTTTATGGTGTGTAACCAACAATGCGTCTGTAGTTGGCGAAGACTAGCTGCAGTCTACTCATAGTCTGCTACTTGAATTGCCACGGAGTTAGTGCCGAGCGTCAGAAGGGAGACAAGGGATATCACCACACGTCTTTTAACTCCTGCCTGAAATTTGGCACTACTGGTGCAAGATGTCCGTGCAAATTTAGAAGCAGTCATTGACTTAAGAAAGTAATATCACGGCGTCGCATTAAACGGTCTAGATGAGCCATGGCCGATAGAATTGAGGCGTGGTGAATGCGGGCGTACTGGGGCATTGTGGTGAGGTGAAGAGGACTCGAAAATGAGACTAAGTGGTGCGGGGTAGAGGAGGGTGGGCCTCCGCTTAGCGTCCGGAGGGTAGCACTCGGTTGGCCGTTTAGTTAGTGGCCTCTCCAACAGTTCATCTTCGCTCCCTTCCACTAGGCCTCCAATGTCTCACTTTCTCCCCGCGGACCCTGACCTTCCGATGCGCTACTCTGCTCTTCTCCCTGTGCAGTTGGCGACCTGCATTAGCTAACTTCCACACACGAACAAATGAGAATCCGGGGGCGGGCCGGGTGTAGAGCCCATCGTGGCGCCACCACGCTCTGGTCCTCCTACCAGCGAAGTCAAATTGATTGCTTCTCGCGATGATTACTTTGTTGCGCTGGTCAGGTGCTACCTACTACTACCTTCTCTCCGATTCTATCTAAAACTATCGCTGTATTGCAACAGAGTGCCAGCAATGGCAATAATCGGGTCAAGATGTGCCAGGAAACCAGGGACTGGGAACCCTCAAGGTTCCGGCCACGCTAAAAGGGGAAAATGAGCATCGGCCCTGCAATCAAACGCGTTGGCCCAGAACAATCAATCCCGTGACGATCACCATAGCACTTCTCAGGAACGAGCCAATTCTTGTATCATGGACCAGGCTCGACGTCTCGGTTCGAGGACGCTAATTAGGTCGACCCCAGAATTGCAGGGAAACTTTCCCCTGGCCCACATTCTCGCCTCGGCCGTAGTTCCCTTCCATGTGAGCTCTAACCTGTCCATGGTGTATATAAAGACGCTCACCCACGGTCACTAAGTAGGAATACAGCAGAGCCAATCTCAGCCTCAAGCACTCGTTCAGTTCTCCAGCTTTGTTTTTAATAACATACCTACTACTCTTAATATCTATTCAACTACCGTCGTTATCACCGTCAAGATGAAGTTCACCGCTGCCTTGTTCACTCTGTTGGCCACCAGTGTCATGGCCAACCCCACCAAGGTTGCTCGCGAGCCTACCCTCGTCGAGCGTGACGCTGCCTCCATCACGAGCGTCCTCTCCGACATTAACACCCAGGTTCAGGCTCTTGATTCGGCCATCAACTCTTACTCTGGAGGCGACCCCTCCAAGGTTGAGTCCGCCTCTTCCTCTTTGGTCTCGGAGATCAACTCTGGTGTCTCCACTGTCAACGGAGGCTCTGAGCTCAGCGCCACTGATGCTCTCACTATCACTGGCCCCGTTCAGGACCTCACCAAGGAGGTGCAGACCACCATTGATGATCTGATTTCGAAGAAATCCGACTTCGTGTCTGCCGGCGCCGGTGCCACTGTCTACTCCCAGCTGCAGAAGCAGTATACTGCTTCCAAGAACCTGGCCGATGCCATCACCTCCAAGGTCCCGTCCTCTCTGTCTAGCATTGCCAGCTCCTTGTCTTCCGGTATCACCGACGCCATTCAGAAGGGTGTCGATGCCTACAAGGACGTGGCTACCTCTTCCGCTAGCTCCTCCTCTGAGGCCTCCAGTGCTACCTCCGCTGCCTCTACTACCGATGCCACTACCGATGCCACTACTGCCGCCACCACTGCTGCCTCCACCACTGAGAGCTCTGCTGCTTCCACCAGCTCCAGCCCCGTCATCCCCAGCTCTCCCAACAGCTCTGCTTCTGCTTCCGCCACTCCCAGCAGCTCTGCCTCCGCTTCTGCCTCTGCCTCTCCCTCCCTTTACACCGGTGCTGCCAGCGTGGAGCGCTTCAGCTACACCCTGGGTGGTGCTGCTGTTGCTGCTGCCATTGCCATCGCTGTCTAAGTGGGAGACTTTTTGATGGACTGAGTGAGTCCTGCGACGAATGAATGAGGTGAACGGTTAAGGTCCACAACACTCCCTTTACTGCTTCAACAAGGCAATGGACTTGCCGAATGTATATCTTACTACTGCCTTTGAGGCTTAGAACCTGTACCAGATCTGAGGCCTGAATATTGTTGTTGTTTTGTTTCTTGTTATTTGTTGCTATAGCTATAATACAGTGTATTCTGGCGACGCTTGTGTCTAAAAGCAGTAATATTAATCCAGAGTAGCATTCAGGATCAAGTCCATTCTCTACTACTTCCTGTGTAATGGCTCAATGAACATTTGTTTTCCTGTCCTCATAATACTGTCATAGCCCGAAGGATCGATGTTCGGGTCTGCAGGCATCCGAATCAGAAAGCCGGTCAACGCATCGCCCTTACAGGATCACATGTAACATCGTTGATCAGTCACCGTTGCTCCCTAACCGCGATCTAACGCAGGAGACCAGGAAAAGTCCCGCGAATGCAGCCTGTTCGCAACACATTCCCGTTATAGGCATCGCGGTTAGTTATGCCTACTGCATTGTAACAGTGCTCGGAAACTTAATTTCCGGGCTAGTAGCGAACCCTTAGTAGGCTCAACTAGCTGAAGACCTCCTGCACGCACCTATCCTATTACGTTATGCTAAAGTCTAGTCCGTGCAACAGGAGTTGGGTTTGTGACTTGCGTGTAGACGCATGGCAACTGTGATAAGAGTGAAAGGGTAAACCACCTCGGCATATTGGTAGATTGACTTTGATATGCAAATTGCTAGTTTCTGGTTTCGGAATGTGCTTTAAAAATGAATGTAGTCGATCGCATCCAAGCTGATGATCATTCATGTGCCATATTCTTTTGTAAGTTTTTAGTCCTAATGTAAATATATATATTTTCTTTTTCGGCCCTTTAACTGTGATTAGTACTTAGTGAGTTACGATTCTGCCGTCTAAAATGTTTATGCTTCGGCTCTACAGTGTAGTACGTGTAGCTCAAAATTATCAGGGAGCTCGAAAGCAACATACATAGTACCTTTAAGGTACTCTAACACCACGCAGAAGCTTTGGCAAGGCGTTGCAGAGAGGTACTAGTATAGCTATGATGGGTCTCAGCTCGGCACGCCATAGCCATCATACCAAATTCAGTCTAGACGTTCCGCATTATCCGTCGTGTTTTCCACCAGACTTCTTTCGGTTAGCATGTCCGCTTGGATGCCCAGTTATCACCCACTCACATCGGCCTTTTGATGTCGGAGTCCGCACGGAGTGAGGGCACACCAGCAGTACCTTTGGCCACTAAACAACCTAATGGAAGCGCTCTCCTTTTCCCCACTTCAGTTCATTCGATATCGGGACACATGTCCGCAGAAGCAAAAAGCGCCAGGATTTATCCACACTAGACATGTTCCGACCACCGACTGGCTAACCTGAAGGACGGCGCTTAGCAAAGCGTGACCATGCCTCAATAGAAGAAGGGCGCTTATCCTTAACACACGGCCCCGTGATAAGGCTAGCGGTTATATTAACCTGAGAACAACCTCGATTTCAGGCAGCAACATCACCCCACAGACTCTCCCCTTCTCATTCCGCGTTCTCCTTGATTGAACATCATGGCTCGAAAATTCCCCGTTGACTCTGCTGGCCCAGATATCGTCCGCGACTACATCATTCAAACCCTCATCAGAAAGCATGAAGCCACGCCAGAATACGCAGAGAAACTGGCTACTTGCTGGCAGTTAGGCCGAGTCCGGGAGCTTCGCTCCGCAACGCTGAAGCACCTGCAAGACGACTTTGGTAATGATGTTGGCTTGTGTATCTATCGCGCCATTCGAGAGGATATGCTTGAAGACTGGCAGGAAACGACGGCAGCAGCAGTGACTATTTGTTCGTTGCGCCTCGCTCATCCATTACTGTGGTCATTGAAATTAACAGTGTTTCGTTCAGGGTCCGTGTCTACCGCGACGATGATTCATCTGGTGGTTGTTGGGCTGTTCATCCTACCTGAATTGGGACTCATGCAACCTTGTGGTATGTTATCTTTCTGATCAAAAATATTCAGATGGCCCACAGAGCTAACTGTCATTCCTGCTCGTAGAACGTATCCGCGTGGCAAAGTCGCCTGCGTCGTGGCTGTTGTTTGGCTTCGCCTATCTCAACTATCACTATCAGAGACAGGATATTGAAGAGCCGGGCCATATATCACTCGCAGGTCCTATAGGGCTCTTGAGTATAAGCGTGGGCTTGTATCTGTTTTCCGTGTAGAGTATATGCCTTGCAGTTATTTAGTTTATAGTGACCGCCTCAAGGATGTTGAGGAGACCAATGGGGATCCTAGGTGACAATATGCGGTGGCGCGCAATGCATTTTCGAAGAGCAATGTTTAGCATCGCTGTCTCTAACATACCCACGCACCAGCATTTAATATAGTGCATTCGAGATACCACAGCCGGAATGATACTGCATACCTTGACATGGTGCCTTGATATGAAGAATTGTTTGTTGATTTCGGTCCTGTCACTTCAAGGCAAAAATACTACGGAAAGGAGAATGACCTACCGTGCTATTCTGAGCTCTCAGTTATCTCTGGCTTTGGGCCCCAAGCACCTCACTCCGGATTGTCACGCCGCTTAATGAAGAAGCAGGTCTTGTTCTGCCGCTCATACGTCTCACCCCAAATATATGAGTCTTTCGCATGGCTTTGACTTATGAAGCCTTATCAGCAACATTGTCAATCTCCAGTTCACAATCCTATTAGCATGACTTGCTGTAGTCGTCATGTAGGTATTCAATTTCTTCTGGGCGTTAAAGTGAAAGTGCCATCAAGGTGGATGACGACCTATTAAACCCCAGGTATATTGCTCCTTATTGGCTGGTAAGTTTGTACTCCAGAATCTGAAAACGGGAAATAGCTATTGAATCATATTTTGAACTACAGAAAAGGATTACGTGCATCTTCTCCCCACGGACCAATACCTGGGCCTTTGAACAATTTCCCTCCCTTCCAGACGTGGGTAACCGCCTTCGGCTCTTGGAAGACTTTGATGTCCTCCAATGGATTCTCCTCCAACGCAATCACATCTGCCTCATACCCCTCGCGAAGCTGACCCGTCAAGGGTGCTTGTGGACCAACCGACAGGGGAGCGTTCGCAGTTGCGGCTTTGATGGCCTCCAACGGCGTCATACCTCCTCTCTCGACGGCAAACTGCAACTCAAGTGCGGTAGGACCACCGGGGGCGGTATCCGTTCCCAACGCAATGGTAACACCCGCCTTAATAGCTCCCTGATAGGCTTTCAAATGCGAATCGGCAAGGGCCTGCAACTTGGCCCACGACTCTTTCACCAATCCCTCTCCATTACTAGCCAGAAAGATTTCAATAACCGAGCGCGTGGCCACATACAAAATTCCCTTCTCTTTCATGAGCTCCCAGACCTCCTCGTCAGCATAAGACACATGCTCCAAACTCTTGCAGCCTGCTTTGATAGCAGCCATAATCCCCGCCTTGCCATGCACATGTGCAGAAACGATCCGGTTCTGTCGAGCGGCCTCTTCCACTATCACCTTCAGTTCTTCTGGAGAGAACTGTGCAAAGTTGGGATTATCGTCTCGCGACATGACACCCCCAGAGGCCATCACTTTGATAACCTTTGCACCGCGACGGATCTGCAACCTCACTGCTCGTCGGACCTCCTCTACGCCATCGGCGATACATAGCGGCCCTGCGCCCCAGTACCCAGGGCGTGGGTTCATTACGCCATAACTCCCCAGTACTTCGCCTGCCGGAAGAGCAAAGATATCGCCGTGTCCAGCTGTCTGACTGAGTGCAGCACCAGACGAGTACACGTTTGGACCAACGATCGTGCCGTCATTGATCGCCTTTGCGACCTCGCACCCGTATCCAGCTAGGTCGCGGTAGGATGTATACCCATTCTGCAATGCTTCCCAGCAACCACGGGCTAGTCGAGCACCTGATGATGCTGGATGAGTGGCCAGACCAGATGTATAATCGTTGTAATAATCGTCATCCCCGCCAAAATGCATGTGGCAATCCCACAAGCCAGGCATGAGCACGGGGACACGATGAGTAGACTGCGTGGACCGGAGGTATTTCTTAGGGATGTCGGCTTCGGATCCAACGAACGCGATGATCTTATCGCTGATGACTAGGGCAGCATTGCGCAGAGGTTCTCCGTCGCCAGGGATTAATAGTCCGGCATATATTATAGTGACCTTGGCCTCGTCTGGTGATGCGATCACGAGAGGTCTTCTTTGAAGATTCATTGAAACAGGATTAGGACGGACGCAGTATGTTGTGACCATTGGCGACATGGGCGATTGCACCATAGGTGTAGCTGAAGCAATTCGGCGGACCATGATGATGAATGTAACAAGGGCCTTCGTCAATAGGAGCAGAAAAACTGGGGAAGCTGCCAAATATCAACCCCAGAGGGGTTGGGACAAATGGCCTGTCAGCAGGTGTTTGTCATATCCCGGAGTCCGTCGGGGCCATCACAATCCTGCCTTTGCTATCGTTATCAGTTGATAGTATGTGAGATTTTAGCCGGTAAGCTAGACCAACTCGGGTGTCGAGGCCTAAGCCACATTATCCCGCCTGAGACGGCGTAAGGTTTAATCCCTATTCTCTTCGCTATGCAGAGCTGAGTGTGATTAGCGCTCGGTTGCCATTAAGCGCCTGTGGTGCTGAGTAGCTGACTCATGATTCTCCCTATGTGGTGACGAGTCGAATCGGCTGATGAGGCTTGCAATGGCCTGAAAACAGTCGTGAACAAGCAGGCGTTCGATCTGCTCAACTGCTAGGCCTTTCTACCGCGTGCTTCATTCGGGGTTTCTTCTATAACAAGCTACCTTGCTTGGGTAATATCCTGTCTGTCGGAGCTAAATGTATCGGATGCTCTGACGCCCACCAACCATCTAGGCACTTCTAGCCATCGCATTATCTGCGCATGATGAAGCGGTGTACGTCACGTAAGCCAACACACATACAGAATCATTATAACAAACACTGACCATGGTACTAGTAGGATCGGTGTCGCTTGTGATGCGGCTATACATACCAATTGTATACAATAGGAATGTCCTTCCTCAATAGTGGAAATAGCTGTTACCGCTCAATTGTTCTCGAGCATCGATGCTGCATCGAACTGTGACAGTGAGCTTTTTCCAGAGGAGCTGGAAAGGTCACTGAATGTGCCTGACCTTCCAGGAATGGCAGGTCTCGGAATGAGATTGAGCTTTTCCTCGCACAAGCATCGAGTAAAATTTCGAATGTTTCCCTTCTGACAATTTTCTCCTATGGCTCACTTGAACAGTGGCGAGGGACTGTCGTCGCTTAGTATGCGATTGAGGTGCATTTTCAGTGATATTACCCACAATTCCGTCGGGTCGGACATCACAAGAAAAATGAAAAGATCATCCGCTGTTTGTTTGGCCCCTGGAAATGATTCCCGCTGTTCCATTGTTTTGGGGGTGTCTCTTCAGCCTGCCTTCCGCCTCCGGCCTCCAACTTTATTTGTCTCAGCCATCATGCGAACCACGCGGATGGGAATGCGGTCATGGAGTCTTAAACGTGTTCACAGCTTCCAACTACCAGGTCAACCTGCATAAAACCTTATAATTTAACTCACAGAATCATCCAAGCTAACTAGCATTGCACGAACAAATCTGTGGCAAGGTTTTGGCGCCACGAACGGATCGATCGATCTCACTCTCCTGATCGACAAGGAACGGTGGATCCGAAGCCGATCATTGCTCTCCTCGTAAGTTTATTGTTCTGAGGGAGCGCACTATGCTAAATAGCAGAAGCAAATCCCACGCAAGGAATTGTCATTTCCCACCGCGTACTTAAGACGGAGCAGGCCCCTCTTCCCGACAGACTCGCGTGTCACACAACCTGAACGGTCCAATCGAAAGATGCGACTCTCTCCAATCTACGTGCTATCATGGGCTCTTCAGGCCTCAGCTACCATTCTGCAGAATGGTCAGGTCCGAGAAGACCCATACCCTGGTCAGGCTAAGGCTATTTCGTTGGATGATGGCTCTTGGCGAACATATCAGCCGGATGCGTCGGAGATCGCGTACAAGGGAAGATGGGATAGTAAATATGTTTCTTGTGAGCCATCCCGTGCTGATTACATCATTTGGGTCTTGTGTGTGGTGCTAACTGTCTGATTCTCAAGGGTGGTCGTATGTCTCAATCGGTTTCCTCTGGATGTGATGACGTCGCACTAACAGGTACAGACTTCCGGGTATCAAACTTGGGTTTACGGGCGAGCAGGTATGATAGCGCTGGTCATATGAGATACTGGGACGCCGTCAACTGACATGGCATAGCTTGCTGTAAGCTTCGGCCCACAGACGAGTGAAGGCGTCCTTTTGGCTTATCGGTAAGGCTTTCAAGCAGGTATACCAGCTCCCCTTTCTGACTTTATAGAATCGATGGTCTGGACTGGCAATTTTCCAATGTGACTGCGAACTCAACATATCAATTTGCTGGGTCGTGGACCCCGGGGTTGGATTTGTCCAAGAACAACACATTTGAAATGAGAGGCAAGTGCAGTTCTTTATCAATTGAAACTCATACTGACAGTTATCTAGTCACAAACTGGGGCTATGGATAAGTTCATCGATCCATCATCGAGGTGTCTACTGACCTTTCGCACAGTTCAATTGGCTGGTGTCTCGGTCGCTTCGGATTCGCAGCTTGTCACGGTCCCTCAATACAACAAGACTGTGGAAATCATCGGTGATTCGTACGTTCCTTTCTCTCCTCACCAGTCCCACAACTAACAACTTTAGCTTCGCATCGGGACAATATGGTACTTACGAAGGACTTTCCTCATGGGCATACAACTACGCCGCCGGGTTAGGCGACGTCGAATACTCGATCACCGTATGTTTCTGTTGTACTTTGCATTCGCCATCTAACCATGACAGGCATACCCCGGTATCTGCTTGACGGATGAACAATGCTACGCGGACAAGGCGCGCGGGATGGTCAGTTTTCCCTAGATCGCGCAGACGCAAGCATCTAACTTGCTCAGACACACCAATGGTTCTACGCCTCCGATGCAGGTGTGCGTGCGAATGCCACCTACGGAAACCAACCCGAGAAGTGGGATTTCAGTGCCCATCGAGCGGCAGATCTCGTCATCATTGACCTGGGTACCAACGACCACCGAGCCGTAAATGACATTCCCGGCTCGACCTTCTATGACAGCTACGTCGAGCTCGTGACCAGCGTGCATGAAACATGGCCAGACGCGCAGATAGTTATCATGGTATGTACCCCCTTCCTCCTCCCCCCCCAAGCCGAGCGAGAGACAATTGCTGAGACCTTATTCAGTCCCTTTGGGGCAACTTCACCCGCTCAGGCGACACCTACGTCCAATCCCCCTTCTACGTCTCTGAGATCCAGCGCGTGGCCGAGCATTTCCAGGACGACGGATTCGTGTATTACTTCGACACCAAGGGCGTCCTCCAGCACAACGACATCGACCCTCAAGAGCACCCGACCGACGTCGGCCACATCAAAGTCGCCAGCCACTTGATGCAATGGACCAAGCTCAAACTCGGATGGGAATTTGGAGCCACAGGACCCGAAGTCCAGCACGACACGCTGTACTGGAACAACGAGGATAGTTATCGGCGATCCTTCACCGGCAGCTACTGAACTACGCGTCTGCATCCATCATATACATAATGATATACAATAGACAGATCAATATTACTAGAATGTGGGATAGCGACTACATGCTGAGACACAGCAAGAAGAATCCTCCTCGCTCTGGGTTTGCAACAACATGAGTGAATCGCATGTCCGCTTGTTTTCGGTATTAAGAGGCATACAGCAGACGACACTCGCTCAAGGATGATTAGGGCCTCAGAGGGACTTGTCGTGGCTGGGGTTTAATACCACTTTTTGCTTGCATGGAGAAATCACTTCGTGCATACATTAAGCAAGAAGATGATAACCCCAGAGTTTGGTAATTGTTAATGTTGTCGTAAATTTGAGGTTGTCGAGAGTTGCGCGCCTGCATACATTATAGCAGACGACGAACGGTGCGACAAGCAGCGACGATACATCAAAGGGAAGAAAGGAAGGGAGGGGGGGGTGAGAGTTTATATCTAACCGCTTGTGGGTAGACTAAACCGATTTCAGTTAGTATAGGTTACAACCGAAGAATGGGCTTGGCGGGAGGCTGGGGGGTGTGATTGGTTGGTTGGTTGAGGTTGCCAGTGGGAGAGATGCTACATGCACTACGGAGTCGTACCTGTATGAGATGGAATCGTCATTGATAGTTGTAAAGTATAGTGCCTATTTACAGTTTAATATCACGGTTAGGTAGAAATATATGCATATATATGATTATAGCAGTCTCGACCCCTCCACGGCCCTCGCATACCGATCACATGTCGCCGAGAAGAACATGTTTCCTGCTACAGCGATGATCATTGCTCGCACGTGTTTCAGTTGCACCTCGTTCACATTCGTACTGCTACTCGTGAGCAGCCGAGTATACTCCTCATCCATCTGTCTCTCTAAATCCCGCAGCATAAATCGGATCATCATCTTCGCTGAGGAGTCAGAAACGCCCATGAGATCCTGCACGACTCGGACTGCATTGAGACCTGCATCTCCGCTGGCTACTTCCTTGGCGTAGGAGTACAAGTCGTTTGAAAGGAGCAAATGCTTCGCGCAGAGGGACTTCAAGTAGCTGACGCTTCGAAGATCTGTCGGCGAGGAAGATGAACAAGGAGTAGTGATAGAGAACTCCACGCAACGGAGAATAAGCGTCGCTCCGAAATCCTCTAATCCGTGGGCGATATACTCATCCAGCGAATTGAAACGTGTTGGACCCTGCTGGTGATTCCGGGACGTAGAGCCCCATGATAGGATATCTTCGACCAGAATAGCCCCATTTATGGGGTCTGCAGCGAGGATCTCCTCTGAGAGGATGTCGAATGCTTTGTGAGGTGTTGGGCTATTCCTTTCGATAGGTATCAAGACATCGTTATCGCTGACGTTCCCCGCATCCACTGCGTCGTCGTGCAAGAAGGTTAGAACGAAGGTTCTGGACAGAACTTTGATTCTGGCTAGATCGCAGAGTGGGATGAGGTTGATTGCATAGGATACCACTGCTTCTGTCACGGCGGTGAGGTATTTGTCTCCTTTCGGGTTGTTATTGGATGGAAAGAGGGTTTTTAAGAGATCTCTTGCCGCGTCCTCTGCTTCGCGCCAGTATTTGGATTGGAGAGCGCATGGGAGTGAGGTTGGCCAGGGAACTTTTAGGTCTTGTGGGTTTAGGGGTATAGAATGTTGGTACTCGGAAGTTTGCGTAAGGTTTGACGAGTGTAGAAATGAGAATGCTTGGAGTGTTGAACCAGACTGGTTTGCTGGTGTGGCTGGGTCAAATGCGTAAGAGATGGGACGCGGATAGTAAATTGGGGTGTAGTCGCCCAGTCGGAGCGTTTGGGTGAGTCTGCGACATTGTGGTGTGTTCAATGAGAGTATCCGTGGGAGGGAGACTGGTCTCAATAGCCGAGGATGGCAGAGGAATGCACGACTCGTGGACGATATGGACATGATTGATGCCTGTTGGTGTTCAGAGATGTTGCGTTGCAAGGGGGATCGGCGGGGGCACGCGTGGAGGCGTGAAACCGCGGGGCGCTCGCTATTCCTCACAACCCGGCAATGAACGGCACGTATCCGTATACATTAGAAAAGACTGTTTCGATTCATTTCAGGTTTCTATTCCTGAAGAGGGTCGACCCGACGTAAGAGTTGACGTGCGCCCGTTCAGATTTTTCCATTTATCAAAGTTTTCACATCGTCACTTACTCGGCGAAAAGAGGCTTTAAATGGGAACTAGAGAGAGAACCAGAGTACGAGATTTTACTATATCTTAACTTATATCATGGACAGTACAGTGATGGGTAAGAAATCGTTTAAAATAGCAAAAGTTGTGGGGTTCAATTGAGTGTCCCTGGATGTGCCGGGGATTGTCTCCACCAACTGCAGATCGCAGCGTATTCGTTTTCAATTTTCCATAAAGGATATCCATGACCAAGGTACCGTCGTCAAGCATCACAGTTGCCTGGAAATTCATTCGTAATTGCGTTCTATCAAATAATATTTAAGATCCTGCATTCGTCCGGATAATCCAGAATGAATCAACAAAGCCCTTACTATCGTGACAATGATGCTCCCAAAGCTCCTGTCACTCATCGCCCTCCCAGCATTGGCTGCGGCCAACTGCAAAACCGCCCCTGGTGATGCAGCTTGGCCTTTAACCGAGGAGTGGTCGGCTCTGAACCAATCTATTGACGGGTCCCTCATTCGAACTGCTCCTGCTGCCTCTTCTTGTTATGCAGGAAATCCACTGAATTCGCCATACAACTGCTCCTCGGTGAAGGATCACTGGTCCTACGCAGCCTACCATGCCGCATGGCCTGAAAGCAACGACTACTCCATCTACAACAACAATTCTTGCGTACCCCCAGGTGTCTCTGGGTACACCAAAGACAAGGGATGCAGTATAGGCGGAATGCCCCAATACATCGTCAATGCCACTACCGAAGAGCAAGTCGCAACGGCCATGTCATGGGCATCGCAGAGGAACATCCGCGTCGTCGTGAAGTCTACAGGCCACGATCTTAACGGTCGGTATGTATCTTACCATTTCTTTATTACCTCAACGATACCAAACCAATCTAACATATCCTCTGCTCAAGATCAACCGGCGCATACTCGCTCTCAATTTGGACGCACAACTTCAAACGCATCCACCACAACCCAACCTGGCATCTCCCCGGCACCAACAAAACCGCAGACGTGCTGATCTGCGGCGGTGGTAACAATTGGGGCACAGTATATACTACAGCTGTAACCCAATTTAACCGAACAGTAGTAGGCGGCGAAGACGCCACAGTAGGCCTAGGAGACCTGATCCAAAACGGCGGCCACGGCCTCCTATCCAGCCACTACGGCCTCGCCTCCGACAACGTCTACCAAGTCACAGTCGTCACACCCGAAGGCCACATCCTCACCGCGAACGACGCCCAAAACCAAGACCTCTTCTGGGCGGTCCGAGGCGCTGGAGGAGGCCAATTCGGTGTGGTGACCGAGTTCATCCTCCAAACGCATCCCATCCCAGACAACGTCGTAACCGGCGGCCTAACCTTCTACGCATCCAGCAAATCCAATGCCTCGGAACTAGCCTCCTGGACAGCCTTCGCCAAAACAGCAGCCCAGGTCCCCGACCTCATGGACTCCGGCATCACAGGAACCATCATGGCCGCGACCGGCGAATCAGCAAGCACATACACAGGCCTCGACGAAGTCCTCCCCGGCCCAGCAGTGATCATCAGCCTAATCGCCTACAACTCAACCGTCCAAGCCATGAACGCCACTCTCCACAACCTATCCACCCAAATCACTACTCACACTACCCAAATAAACACCACACTCACACCACCAACCTCGTACTCTTACTGGTCCTACATCAAACCCAACTTCCTCGCCAGCCAATCCGCCGGCGCATCCAGCCTCTTCACAAGCCGCCTCCTCGGCAATTACGAGCTCTCGTCCCTCCCACAGCCGGACCTCATCCACTACCTGCAGCAAATCTCCGCCTCCCAATCCGGAGATGGCACCCTCCTCATCTTCGGCCTCCAGGGCGGCCGCGGCACCGCTAACGTGCCTGAACAACGCCGCGGAAGCGTGCTTCCATCGTGGCGCAGCGCATACGCACATGTCATGGCGTATGGCGGCTCCGTGAACGCTACAGATGATCCTGCTGCGTCGTTGGCTGATGCGGCGGAGTGGTATGAGAGTGTGCTGGAGCCGGTGTGGAGGGATTGGGCGCCCAATATGGGCGCGTACATGAACGAGGGCAATCCGTTTAGTAGTACCTGGAAGAGGGACTTCTATGGGGATGGGTATGAGAAGTTAGCGGAGGTTAAGAGGAGGTATGATCCGAATGGGAGTCTTTGGGTGTATGCTGGGGTGGGGAGTGATTTGTGGGAGTTTGATCTGAGGAGTGGGCTGCTCTGTAGGGTGTAGATGGGAGATATTTTATGAGGGGGGTGTGGATTTACGTATGGGTCCTTGTTTCCAGAATCTGCCCGATGAGACTCCTTGTAAGATGTTCTATGACACTGGGTGTGTGACGCAGCATCTTGATGCTCATCATTTATATGAAGACCCACTTAAATGTAATTATTGCGAGGTGCTTCTGGTACATAAGATGGCTTTTCAACGCCATGCATCAGACATCCGCCGAGTCGGGAGTCATTGGCGCGAGGTTCACAACGCCCGATGAATCACTTCGCTAAGATATTATGTTCTTTTCATAGTCTATATTTAATATGTATTCTACTTTATTCTGTATTGTGTATTGCAATTGAGGGCTTCATTCATTAATCTCTTCAGTCATTCAGTCACTGGCGTACATCAAATGTCAAATCTCTTTTGATAGACGTCTCTTTTGCTGTTCGAGCAGCATCAGCTGCATTTGAAGATCTTGCAGTGCATGTTCGTCATGTGACAATTTCGGAGCAGTGAGTGACCGGCCAGGCTCATCCTTGATGCTCTCTGTCTTTGGTGAGCCAGCGGCACTCTGTTCATCGCTGACAGTCGAAGAGCGCGGACCCTGACAGTGGCGAGTGACACAATCGTAGAACTCCCGCCACGAGCGAACGGATGTATCGCAAATTAGACAGAAACGAGGATGAGGCTCTTCTTGTCGGGATTGGTATATTTCCTGTTTGCTTGCCCACCTTCCATGTTTCGTGGTATAATGATGCCGAACGTAGTCAAATCTACTGGCAATCGGGTTGCGTGCAATAGCATCAGGGCAATGAGGGTCAGTGCAATAAAAATGATACTGAACGGCGTGAGTATATCTTATATGTTGTCGGAGCTCTCTCTCTGTATACAAGCGATCTTTCTCAGGACACAGCCGGCAATACCACTTAGAGTGGAGGGAAGGCACAGTATGAGGCGAGGCGATTTCCGGCGACAGTGGTCGTCTTTGACTGTCACCATTTGTTGTAAAAATCCCGGTACTCTCCAAGCTAGGCTCCCTAAGTGGTTGCTTCTGCTGGTCTTGACCTCGAACTTCATGGCCATCTGAACATGTGGCGCTTGGGGTGTGGGCATAGGAACCTGAGTTTCGAGGTTCGTTGTTCTCACAATCACCCTGCTTCACAGCAGCTCTACCGGTAGCACTAAGGGCGTGTGGGTGCCTATGAGGAATTTTGCTCAAAAGGAGTTCGACTACTGTCTTGTGACCGTAGTAGGATGCCCAGTCGAGTGGGGTTCGACCTGTTTGATCGATTGAGGTTACTTCAACGCCTTTCTTCAATAGGAGCTTGACCACTCTCTCGTGGCCATTCTCTGCCGCCCACGATAAAGGAGTCCGTCCAGTCTCGTCTTTGGAGTCTGGATCAGCACAGTGTACTAGCAGGATCTGTACCACTGCCTCGCAGCCGTTGTAGGCCGCCCACGAAATAGGGGTTCGACCATCCACATCCTTGGAGTCTGGATCAACACCACCTTCCAGCAACAATTGCACAATTGTTGTATGACCTTTATATGCGGCCCATGATAGAGGAGTTCGATCATCTGCGTCTCTAGAATTTAGATCTGAACCAATCTCCACTAGGAGCTTCACCACTCCCACACAACCATTCGACGCGGCTAATGATAGTGGAGTACGGCCGAAGGTATCTCTCGAGCCTAGGCCAAGACCTTTCTCCACCAGAAGTTTGACCACTCGCTCATGGTCATTGCATGCTGCCCACGCTAGTGGAGTTCGACCATCATTATCTGCTGAATCTGAATTGATACTTCTCCCCAGCAGGTGCTGAACTACTCCCACGTGCCCATTAAAGGCTGCCCATGTCAATGGGCACGACCAAATGAGTCGATAACTTCAGACTGTTTCCCCTGCTGAATCATGTACAGCACCACATTCTCTAGCCCAAAGTATGATGCAAGATGTAGTCCTGTGAACAACTTGGGAACCTGTTGGCTATAATTCCAGTGAGTTGAAAACTCTTTGCGAGCGAAAAGGCCTTGCACACAGGCATTTAGCCTGGGTGTATCTTCAAGCAGGGCCACTATCAAGCTTATTTCCATTTCTTGTGCCCGAACATGATGACCCCAGTTTCTCGCTGCATAGGAGAAAAGGGGGTAAGCGTCTAATCGCGCTTCAAAATCCATGTCTGTGGAACAAGGGCCTGTCTTGAAGGGATCAAAAGAGAGGTATGTTACACAAGCTGTCGCAATGCCGTGATGTGCGTTTGAGAACCACCTGGTCCACGTTCGTTGGAAGAACTCTTGTGCTGTATAATGTACCAAACGAATGACATCACTTTCTTCGTCAACTGTGACCAATCCTGCACAGACAGAGATGATATCATCCAGGAACGGAATGTTGTCTCTGTCGAATTCTGTCTCCGCTTCCACGGCAAGTGCATGTCGAAGCTCTAATGTATTCAGCGGCCTCATTACACAGTTGATCCACGATAGAGCATCGTATGCAAGCTTCCGGGAATCTATGTCCTGCCCTTCAATTCGCTGCATCACATCTTCGTATGCATCATTGTATGCTTCAGACCCCTTTGAAAGGCTTTTCAGAGCTTCTCTTACTCTTTTGGTGGTTTTTTTTGATTTCACTGCGTCGAAGTGAAGCTGTGCTAGCAGAAACCTAGCTAAAATGTTAGATTGTTCAGTCGTACTCAAATAGGGGAAGTTACTGACATTCCATTGACAGCTTTCGTGATTTCAGTTTGAATTTCCTCACAGTGTGAGGCCAACAGCCTCGATTCACATTGCAATATCCTACTCCTTAAATATTTCTGAACATCTTGATCATGTGCGCGGATTTCCAGTGTCATGCATTTCTTGAATTTCTCAGTGATCTGCGGAATGAATCTTGAAGTGGCAAGGATATTTCCACCGCACGTTGCCTGGAAATTCAGAGTCTCCGTGATTAACCTCGTTCGACAGTCATTAGATGTCTGACATTCATCGAGCGCATCGATAATAATAAAGACTCTCGAGTACATAGCACCCACGGATCGGAGTGTCGTTGAAATTTCGTCGAATTCTGGTCGGGTCCGTCTATGTCTATGACGGTCATAGAGGCTGCGCACAATGTCTGGGAGGGAAGGCCGGCATTGGCTTAATTGCTTTAGGAGACTTGTTATTAAGTCTTCCGCGCTTTGCTCGTTTTGCCGGCGGAAGTCACAGTAGACATACGCAATTCCAACGGATTTGTCATTTAGATATCGGGCAGTAATGTCATCAATGACTGCTGCCGTCAGGATTGTTTTTCCTGCGCCGGGAATACCGGGACAGAATAACGTCTGCTTGTTTGAGCTTATCCATGTCTGGTATATTGTAGAGTCTAAGAACCACTGCGCAGTTCCTGACTGTCGTCTCTTCAAGAAGTCGCTGTGTTGAGGACCGTAGTCGATCGGTGTAAGCTATTCAAGGACTTCGAGCTCTTCTTTTCTATCGAATTTCGACTTCATTGTCTCAACGTTGGTCTCTGTTCTCGATACAGACTCCAAGACTATGGGGCCTATTAGAAAACAGCTTTGAACGTGACAAGTGGTCGTGGGATAACTAACCGTCGTCAAGCATGTCTTTCACTGGGCGCTCCCCATCAACATCACTTGACTGGACATACTCAAGAAGCTCCTTTGCATACGCCGCTGCAACAGCTGCAGCGTACTCTTGCCAAGCTTTAGTCTTTTGTGAGTCCGCATAATCGCAAATGCCCCGGATCACAACACATGGAAAGTTGTTCATCAACCCAGCTGCTTCCATTTCAACACACAACACATTCCCGCCGAGGCTCTTGTTTAGACTATCACGGAAATGGGCGTCCTTGATAACCTGGTTACCGGAAGCTATTAAACCGTAGTGCACATGTCCTTCTCCGTGTTGGCTTTCTCTGGCGCAATTGTCGGAATCGAACAAAGGATCCACCAGAGAATCACATCTGGTATACTTTGGCATCAATTTGGGCCATCTCTGCCCCATGTCATCCAAATACTGATATATTTTGGGTCCGCTCATCTCATGCATCGTTTCTAGCTTCGTCAATGCCGTCAGCAGTGCCGTCGGGGGGTTATTCAGTACGCCGGTTCTTCTGAAGCCACCCTCTGCTTCTGCCTTGCCCAGATCCCACTGGACCACCCCTGAACACTGATCAACGGGCGTGCCGACCACGACGTCCCCGAGTCTGACTTTTGGTGGAATGCCGCCGCCGATACCAACCAGAAGGCCAACCTTAATGGATGGAAAGGTGCTTACCATCCGAGTTGCAACCGCCGATGCTGAGTTCGTGCCGTACTGGCCTTTCGGTAAGCAGGCAATGACGATGTTGTGCCTCCCAATGCAGCCCAGGGTGTAAGTATTAGGGTCGCTTGGTGGCTTTGGCAGATGTGGATGAATTTTATCTAGCATTGCTGTCGCAGCCGTCTGCTCCTTTGGCAGCGCACATATCCACCCCACTGTGTAACTGTTGTGCTCTAGTTTTGTTGCACGAGGATTGTCGTCGACACTGGAGGTCAGTGCCTTGTTGGTAGCAAGTTTGTTGTCACCACTAAAGCCATCCTGCCTCGACGACATATTGGGGTCTCTCTGTGAGTTCGCCGAGACAAGGGACCACTCGTGCCTTGAAGCGTGTTCTGACCTGGACCCGGGGAGCTCATGCGGTATTCAGGTTGACATCGCCACGTTTCGATGCACAAAAATAGATAAACAGGATATACCGTATAGTGACGAGTAGCGAATTTTCCATTAGGAAAATGGTATGGACGGCGAGACCTGGAGTAAGATAAGGGGAAAGCGACCGCTTCTTGTTGCGGTGGGGTAGGGTGGCGCAGCTCAGCCGCACACGACTAACAAGGCTCCCACAGGTTTACTTTGGCATCATTGGAAATGAATGCCACTTCTTCAAATTATATCCAGCCGCCGCCAGTGATGCTGCAGGGAGTATATTGGGATATCCATCTCATGCTGACTTGGTGGTACTAAGTGCATGGAAACCTACAAACGGGATGCCTCCTCCAATACCAATTATCAACCCAATCCTTGGCAATTTTCTAGATGGATAAGATGGTTTGCAACTGTGCTCACTGAAACAGCCCCGTTCTGCTCCCCAGACGGGCAAAATTACTCCGCGCTCACAGGCCCATGAAAGCACCATTATGCGTGAGTTTGCCCAGGTATCGCAAGAAGTCTTCTCGAAGTACGAGACTAGAATATAGTGGACATCTTAGCTTTGGCATATTGTCTGCTTTGGTCCTAGTCTAAGTATATACTATCAATAAAAACTTGAATGCCAATAAAGGTTGATGTACAGTTCTACTACTTACCCCGCAAGCAGATGGAACTTTAGGTACAGAATACATAAGATTATGAGAATACGTAAGATTGTGTAGAAGGAAGTCAAGTATACTGAGTGGGGATTATCTAGTTGGTCCCGTCGTCTGCTTTCCCCACATTTTCTCAATAAGGTTTCCTCCACTAGCAGAACTGCGGCTTGAACGGTAGTAGCTGGGTATCCTACGTCTCCTCCTCTCTTTTGTCAGATCCCCCTTTTCCACATACTTTGCATGTGAGCCTTTTCCAAAATTCCAATGACTAACAACGAAACCAGGTTTGGGGTGCTCCAAGGTCAGGAATTCTCGCCTTCCTTAACTGTTTCCGGACGCCCGCCGGGGCGTCGTGCGTGTACTGAATATCAAAGGAAGAAGACCAGGTGCGACACCAAGTATCCAGAGTACTCTTTATGCTCTAAAATTAATGGGACTCGCATCTATAGGACGAGGCATGGGACCGGAAGTGATCCCAACCCGGACCCAAATGAGGGCGCTATTACTGTAGAAGCCACATCAACCCCTTATTTTCAGCTCAGCATATTACACAGTACATGTGGGACATCACACGCCCCAGATACAACTGTATACAGCTCCGATACCTTGTTATCCTATGAATCCGGCTCTGTGGTGGAAGAACTGGCACCTTGCGTTGACTTCTAGTTAAACCAGAATCTGAGGTATAGTATCGCCGTTGTTTGGGCTCCATACCGAGCGTGCTATGAAATCCCATGCTCACGTTCTAAGTTGATGTCCTATGGATATATTACATACACAGGTCCAAGAAACACGTGCTCAGTCTATGTAGGTATATTCTCATCTCCTTCAGAGCTTACTCTTCTGCGTGGTGACAAACTACCTAATACCAGTGATAAATTAATAGTAAAACCCTAGCTAATGCGGATTAAATAGCATGCTAGATAGTTTGATTCATTTTACTAACCAGAGTGGTTATACTTGACCGTTATACCTTCACCTAAATCTTAACCGTAACCTAACAGTCAGGTTAAGATATAGAAATCCTCTTAACCGTACAGTTAAGAGTAGGTTACAGTCAAGAGATTATGTATAATTAAAAGAATAATAACTATAAATTAAGTTGAAATTTTATACAGATCTATTACAGAAATTTTATATTACTACTAATATATCTTTAATTACTATATTATCAGAACAAGATATTGATTAACTTGATTAGTAACTAATAATTTTCTTTATTTTCTAGCCAGCAGTCAGTAGCTAGCAGTCTAGTAGATTCTATACTATTAAATTTATAGAAATAATATAGAAAATATGAATATATCCAACTTAGATTACTAGAGAGAAATATATAGATTATAGGTTATTATTGAAATTATTTTTGTATTATTCTGGTCAGTATTTAGGATAACAAAGTAATTATATAATTCAAGTCTTTATTTATATCTAGATATATATAGTATTACTTGCACTCCCCCAACCCAACTAATCCTCCGGCATCTCCGCCCCCGACATCAACCGCTGCGACTCCGCCGCATCCCGAACATGCAAATCAAAGCTCAGCTCCCCGACCAAGCTCTTCACGTTCCTAGAGCAGGCAAAACCAACCATTAGCGCACATCGCCCACAAATTCATAAGCAATCAGACAGGGGGAATCAACCACATACTCAAGCAAATCATCCAACGTAAAACTCACCACCGACCTAAGAACCTCTAGACAGACAAACGCCGAGAAGGCCGGATCCTCCACATGACGAATACTCAACAACTCCTCATCAATGCGCTGCAGCTCCCTCGCAAGGGGAAATGTGTCCCCCGTCTCAAGATACGGCGGTAGGGGCTGAGAATTCAGCACCGAAGCAGACAAGTGACAGAGCAGGGAGGTGATCTTGTGGGACTTGAAGCCGCTGGATTGAAGGGCTATCGATGCGAGGCGGGAGATCCATTTATTGTTATTATTATTGTTGGTATCATCGGTTATTGCGGACAAAGCGTCCATATTCTGAGTGGTATACGCCATCAAGGCCATGCTAGTGAGCATGCGCTGGATCTGGCCAATAATCTGATCGTATGTTGCACGGGGAAATTTCCCGCCGATAGGCGGCTCAAAGGAACTGAAGTGACTGTGCATGCGGAGGCTGTTTAGGAGGAGCATTTCTTCTTTGAAGACTTTGTGGCGGGAGCGTTGGAGGGTGGCGGATGCGGAGCGGACGTCGTCTTCGGTGGTGCCGAGTTCGCCGGTGAGCCAGAGCTCGATGGTCGTGTGCATGCAGCTGTAGAATTTGGCGAGAACGAAGAGTCCACGTCCGAGGGTTTTGCGGAGGGTTGATTTGGCGGTTATTGGGTAGGGGAAAATTACCCAGAAGAAGGAGATCGCGCAGCCGGCGGCCACGGCGGCGAGTTTGTACGGGCCGAAGAGGTAGATTGGATAGTAGGGTTGGCCGTTCGAGGTTGCGACTTCGATGCCGAGTTTGCGGACCTGGTTTGGTTTGGTTAGGGATGGGTTGTTTTGAAGGGAGTTGGAAATGGAGGGGGGTTGGTTACTTGTAGTTCGTAGCCTACGATGACGTTTAGGGTGACAATGGCGATCACAGAGGCTCCGAAGTATTGTGGGACTTTTACGTAGAAGTAGTACTGTTGGAGGGGGTTAGCGGGTGGTAGGTATATAGAGAGGACGTAGGCTTACCTCGAAGACGTTGGCAAGATAGAGGAATACTATGACACCTGGGGTCTTCTGATCCACAATATACCAGACAATCAGACTCAAGACTAACGAGACGGCCGTTGCTGCGATGCGCGCAATGAAGCCGAACATTGTCTGTCCGCTGGTCGGGTTCATCCCAATCACGATGACAATCATGGCCCAGATGCATCTCTGGTGAACGAAGAAGTCCTGCGTTTTGCGCAGGTATGCCAGGATACCAACAGAAAATGCAGCTGCGGCAACACGGAAGCCAAAAATACTTTGTTCGGAACTGATAAAGTGTGACAAGTAGCGAAGCGCCAGACTGCCTTTCTCGAACCAGTTGGCCGGGGGCAGATGCTCAGGATCCGGAAAGTTGTTCGCTTCAGTCTGCCCAAAGGCAGAAGACGGATTGACATGAGATGATTGTCTGCGCTCCGGAGCAGACTTGGTGTCGTGTTCGGTTTCAAGCGATAGCCATCTACGGATGGTGCTGAGTCTGGGGAGAATCAATCGGCCCCGCTTCATAGTGCCATCCTGGATTCGGTCATCCGCAAAACGGATCAAGTCGAGGGTCGCTGTCAGTAGGTTATCCTGCAGATGTCCCATGAAGAGGATGAGAAAGAACTCTTGCCTGACATCAGGGTCAGTCGCAATGGCTGCCAGGTCCTCCTGGGAGGTGGCATTATCCGGCTTCTCTGAGACGGTGAATGCCTCAAGGGATGCGAGATTTCTTGTTAGATCCCTGCGGCGCGAGAAGTAGTTTCTCATTTCTTGTTCAAATCGCTGTGCAAATTCTGGCTCTAGAGGTGTAAGGAGTTCTCCTGTCCCTTCTTCATCTGTTTTCCCTGAGTATTGTTTCTCGATTTTCTTGCGCTTAGAAAGCCCAAGTGCCAGTAAGACATATTGTAATCCAACTGTCACCAATCTGGAAGAGTCCACTAGGCGGTCTTGAAGCGTCTGGGCTACCTTCTGCATTTCTGTCTGCTTCAGAGAATCCTCTTCGGCATCGACCGACCGCAGACTGCTGTTGCGTGTTCCTTCGTTCCTGATAATCATGTCCAGCACCTCAGGCAGCATAGCCATTCCTGAAAGGGGCAACAAAATACTCCGTAGCAGCCCGCCAATCCTGCTCAGGTCGCCTGCTGATAGTTTGCCCCATGCGATCTCGTCTTTCGAGTAGAGAAGGTCCGATTGTAGCTTCCCGTGCAACCCGTTCAACTTGGTAATTGATGCTGTCAAGCGCTTCTGCTTCGCTTCCAGATCCGAGATAGGGCTGTTTTGCATGTCTCGCATACTCCGCGCCGTGCGCGTCCTCTTCAAAAGCCCTTGATTCCCGGTCCATACCTCTGATGTTCCCTTAACAAAATCGATCTGGGACTGTAGCACGTTATCAATTTGCGCGACGTAACCCCTGATATCATCGAAGACATGTCCTCGGCTGGTAATGGGTAGTATAAGTAGAGAGACACCAGTGGCAATCGCAAATCCCAGCATAAACCCTTTTAGCAGTCTAGAAACAAACGAAAGACCCTCGGATAGTGTGGTGAACATGCCACCGCGAGTAATTGTGACAGAGGAAAAGATTGAAAAGGCTACCATAGGATCCTGCAGCTCCTGCGGGCGCCAAGCACGGACAGTATTTGCAGCCCTGTATAGGTTTAGCAAAATTAGAAATGCCATCCAATTAGGGTTGGACATACCAAATCATGAATATTAGCCATATGGCGGATACGGCACAGGCATCGCTGCTGAAGCCATTCCGGACGGCCTCGCTAGCATCCGGAGAGGTGTTATGTTGTCTCGCCCGTACGGCACAAAAGATCGCTAAACAGCAGAGGGAAGCAGATACGCATGTTGACAAGAGATCGAAGAACATGATCCGCATAAACTTGGCTCGAGGCGTAAGTGCCTGAGACAGGACCGAAATAAGTGCTGATAGATATCCGATCGTGAGGGTGATGTCCGATATAGCACTACTCTGGTAACTGTTGGATATCAGCTACTTCATATCGAAAGAATGATATGCCATATGGCCTACATCGCAATCACAATTGTCGGTGGCAAAGCGCCCTTCAGCATAATAAGGAATGACCGAGTGTCCAAGTCGAGGCGCTGTCTCCATGTCAAGGGATTCAATATGCTGTTGAAAACAACTTTAGTCTCATTCCAACTACACAAATACTGCGACAGTTGCCTACCTCAGCAACTTGACCATTCTACCCCCGCCAGCGCTCCTTGAGGAAGCCATTGTGCATTGACTGCTGTGTCCGTACAGCTGAGCGTTACGGGAAGCAGGATGCTGCGTATGCTCGCATACGGGCTGAATAGAGAGAGGTTGTAGATTATGATGAAGAATTTTCTCCTCTTCTAGTCTCCTAAGCTCGCCGAAAGATCATCGATCGAGCCGGGCTGAGTGACGGCCGCATTCGGGTCGGGTTGCCGTGCCTGGATCTCGTGACGCGTGCCGAACCAAATGCCGATAGAAGAAGGTTTCTTCTGCACGGGGCGTCCGCAGCATTATCGGCTGGGGCAATCGGCCATCAGATAGTTTTCCACTGATGTCTAGAGTTGATATGACTAGTAGACTACTAGTAGGCGTGACTGCTTTGTGGGGTTCATAAGCTGGTCAATGTGGTTGCTTGGCAGTATCGGAAGATGCCAAAATACGTAGTAGTTGAATGTTGAGATCTAGTGTTTAGACACGCAGTAATCTTGCGGATGACATAAATATAATTTGCAAGCTTATCAGAATCTAGGTCCGGGCAGTAATATAAGGTCTCTAGCATCGGTTACTGGTCTTGGCCGTGAATCCCCGACGAGCCACTGGCAGTATAAAGTAGAAGCCAGAAAGGGATCCCACGATAATGTCAGCGGCTGAAACCTTTGCCGTGAAATCCCTCCGCATCTAAGCACGTGACCCAAACACACTGTGACTGTCGCCGCAGTCTTTCATGGACGATGAATGATGATCTCGCCATGAGAGGGCTCCTATTCTACGATAAAGCCAATTCTCGATGCATAGAGCAGGTGTTCGAGTGGTTGGCTGACACTTCTCCAGCGCGACATGATGACGAGTAGACGGACACATCATGCCTCTAAAGGTACCAGCATACGCTAGGACATCACCCCGCATATGTGCTCTGGTAGTGGTTACTATTCTTTGTGCTCCTACCCACTGGCCAAGACGGTCAGATGCAATGACATCCGGACATGCATCTTCCTAATCAGATGCTGTTGCGGGGTTACGAGGCGCGCTGGGCCGTCATGATCTCATCGTTTCCATATATACTTTGTTGAGGAACAATGAAGACCAAATATGCCTGGTTCCAGTTACATGTGCCAAGCCGGAAACGCAATTAGCGACAGTGATCTGAAACTACACTGATAGGATCGAATCTGTCCGAAAGGCACCGTCAACATGAACTCAATGCGTCGATGGCAGTTCCATCGCAACGGTCACGGCACAGCCATAAGTTTTGGCTCAGCCACACTGCTGCGGAGACGGATGGGGATGACGAGTCCATGGTCTAGATCGTGAGTCAGCGGATTGTAGGGAACAGCGCTGAGTGGCCAAGGTGGACGTGTGAGAGAGATACTGAAAGTACAGTGGAATACTGAACGAGGAGAAGACAGGTCAACATTCCGGAGAGATTCTGACGCTGACGAAGGCTCATTGACCTTTTGCAGGGAAAAGCTCATGTGACGCGTTACCCAAAGCTACTACGAACAAACCACAGAGACTCCCTGTAAAGTACGGGTATGGGATACCGGAATCCGGAGAAATGCTACCGAAACGAGGCTGACTCCTGACGTAGTGCCGACCAATCAAAAACGAGCCACTAGTGGACTTCGGGGCAGGCGCAGGAATTCAGCAGTTCTGATTGGAGAGTCTACCGGGGAGATTTGGGGAAGATTTCAATTTGTTGAGAAAGACAGGTGAACTTGGCAATCACTTGCAAGCCAGCCCGTTCTGGCCTCAATTCTCGGTCGGGATTTTTTTGGAATTCACAACTTTCAGTCATGATTGTGTAGGTTTGTGTTCTGTTCTATCCGTTGCGTAACGGGGGTCTCTTCTCCCCCTTACCTCTGCAAGCCACGGCACCTGAAATAGAGTCACAGAACCGAATAATCTTGTCAGTGCCGTTGACTCCTTTCACCCTAGTTTCGCTGGCTCCACTGTTGATGTCGTAGGTGTGCATCTCATGGACGGATTCTGGAAAAGGTGAGATGGGTTGAGATTTGCCCCTATGGATCCGCGGCCCAGAGGTGGAGAACTCCATCCATTAGGGCGGCCCAAAAAGACTAGTAGCTATCTAATTGATCATGCATTCACTTTTCTGCTTTTTTTTTTGCGGACTGACAAACGGAGAAGTACCCGCCGTGTGATCGCTGACATCTCCGAGTCTGAAATTGAATTGAAAAATAGCCGATGACACCATGGAGAATTCGGTTCTCCGAGCTGAGCCCGGTCGGAGATACCAACAGGGAGGAGATGACCTCAGCGGTACCTTGGAAGTAGCTAACTAATCATAGTAGGTAGATAGAAGTTGATGTGATAGGATGTTAGAGCAACTGTTGGCCATGATTGATAAGGTGCAAAGTGGAGGCGTGTCGAGGTCGACGGCAATTCACTGCGATTCACTGCTGCGAAACGGGGCGGACCATGGCTCCAGTTCAGAATAAGGTCAGGATCAGGATGATCATCCTGGTGTTCTTGGCAAGCATCATTGGTTCTGCTTCCATGCCACAGGGCGCCCCCGTCCCAGAAAGGTTGACTTCTCCCATTCCTTTATAATAGTCCGGTCGCGCAGGTTACTTCCTGGACCCTCTTCCTATCTATCTTATTCTCCTTCCTGAAGCTTGGCTTGCTTGCTTCCTGTGTTTGACACAGCTTCCTCTTACCACTTTATCGCACACGTCTTATCGAGGGCCCCTCTTGCCTTCTCTATCTGATCATTTCCGTTCCTGGTCCTGAAATACATGCGTGAGTGCCTCTCCCGACTCCCTCCCTATCGCCATCCCTTCCCTGGCCCATTAGAGGTCCTCCTCAAACGATTCTTCTTGACGTCTCATCGATGATCCCATCTATCTTGAGGCCCCTCATTAACATCTTATCTCCTTGCTATGCAGACCGGATTCACTCGTGGGCGAAAGCTCACGCGTCTACCCCGAATACTCAGTCCCAGGGTCAAAATCAGTCCAACACCCAGTCCTCTGAGGACGCTTCAGCTCAAGATGCTCAAGTGAAAGAAGGTATACGTGACCCGGCCAGCCCGGAGTCGGAAAAAGATGCCAATCAAACCCCTGAGCGCGGACTGTTCGTTCGGATGAAGGATGGAATTGTTCGCTTCACCGGCCACACCAAACGCGCCCTGTGCCACAGCTGGGTCAATGTGCTGCTTGTGTTCGTCCCTGTCGGCATTGCGGTCGAGGCCGCTGGACTCAATCCAGGCCTGATCTTTGCCATGAATGCGATAGCTATCATCCCCTTAGCCGGTCTGCTCAGCCACGCCACCGAGTGTGTCGCCAGTCGATTGGGTGACACCGTGGGTGCGCTCATCAACGTCACCTTCGGAAATGCAGTAGAGTTGATCATCTTGTATGTTTTCTGAATCCGTTCTTCTACCTCTGATTGTGTTGCTAACGTTTCGGTAGCATGTAAGTCGTTGTTCATAGGAACATGTGCATCATCAGATACTAAACACAGCGGATTCGTTCAGTATTGCTCTAGTCAAGGTGAGTAAACAGATTCTCCGACAGACTTGAGGACCGCCCTAATATTGTTTAGAATGAGATTCGGATCGTTCAAGCATCCCTGCTGGGCTCCATCTTAGCAAACCTACTGCTGATCCTGGGTATGGCCTTTCTGTTGGGAGGCCTGCGCTTTCAGGAACAGGTTAGCCAGCCAGCGATCTAGATCTGTACTTGTTCGATGAACTAATTTGTGCCAGATCTATAATAGCACTGTCACGCAGATGAGTGCATGTCTTCTCAGTTTGAGTGTCATGAGTTTGCTCTTGCCGGTATGTCTGCGTATCCCTTCAGTTTACCCTATACATGCTGACGTATCCAGACGGCGTTCCACGCTTCTTGGTCGGATTCGGGAGATGCAGATAAGTACACACTTAAAGTTAGCCGTGGAACAAGTGTTGTAAGTAGTAGCTACTGCCAATCAGGTCATGCCTTTCTAACTCTTCGATCAGGTCTTGCTCCTGGTGTACGTCTTGTACATCATCTTCCAGCTCAAATCCCACGCCTATCTTTACGCCAGTATCCCACAACAAATCATTGATGAAGAATCTCACCCGGGTGTTCTGGCTGAATTCATGAATAGTTCGTCAGACTCGAGCAGCTCATCGGATGAGTCTGTCGATACGACAACCTCCTGGTCTACCGCCAAGCGTATAAAGAGGGCCATGAAACATAGGCGGCATCGCAAATCGAGTACCAGCTCTCACGGTACGGTCTCTCCACAGTCATTTCGTAAAAAGTCCTCGGCCGATATGCCTCCTGCAGCCGTTATAGATGAGCATGCCGGTTCTGCGGGTGACCTGAGTGTTACTCAAGCCGACGGGTCCGGCTCCTTCGTCATTGATTTTGGAGATGACAGCCGATACGATGCCGATCATGAACCCCAGACGCGGGATTTCGGACAAGAACAGGACAAAGCCTCCAAGGAGGATCGAAAGACGAAGAGGCGTGAGCGGCGAAAGCAACGACGCGCCGAAAAGGACAAGGCCGTCGCATCCGTGACTGGCACTACTGTAACCGGCCGCCCGTCCATGAAGACACACAAGACGGAGCCTGCCTTGGATCATCCTCAACCTACGCTGGATGTTGGAGAAGCGACTGAACCTGCCAAAAGGCGATCGCCCTTCCGTCCAACTATTCCATCTCTGTTGAGCAACACTGTTTTTTCGAGCAACCTGGCCGCGCCCAACTCAACGGTG
The DNA here is from genome assembly GCF_003344945.1 of Aspergillus welwitschiae. Classification (NCBI taxonomy): domain Eukaryota; kingdom Fungi; phylum Ascomycota; class Eurotiomycetes; order Eurotiales; family Aspergillaceae; genus Aspergillus; species Aspergillus welwitschiae. Next base: position 1,161,675 of record NW_020798697.1, read on the forward strand.
CCTGCCAGTCCCTCGAATCCTTATGGTCTTCGACGAACGCATTCTCTGCCGTCTTTCACCAACCGCCCTCCACCTCCAGGAAATGCCGTTCAGTTTGCCCGGGGTGCTTCTCGCATGCCGACGGCCGTGACCAACAACCCAACTGAAGCGGCCCCCGAGCAGCCAGAACCTGAAATGTCTCGCACCGCAGCGGTGGTGATGCTTCTGGTGTCGACCGGCCTTGTAGCAGTGTGTGCGGAGTTTCTCGTCGACGCTATCCCCACCATGATCGAGAGCTCGTCCGTCAGTGAAGCATTCATCGGTCTTATTATCCTCCCGATTGTTGGCAACGCCGCCGAGCACGTGACCGCAGTCAGCGTGGCCACCAAGAACAAGATGGACCTGGCCATCGGTGTCTCGGTAGGAAGTAGTATTCAAATTGGTATGTTTTTATTCTTCTGTTGTTTGGGAGTGGAGGCTCATTCGTCACAGCTATCTTTGTTACGCCTTTGGTGGTCATCCTGGGTTGGTGCATGGACAAGGACATGTCCCTGTACTTCACGCTATTTGAGACCATCTGTCTATTTGTCACGGCATTTGTTGTCAACTTCCTGGTTTTGGATGGCCGAAGCAACTACCTGGAAGGCTCCTTGCTCATTGCAGCCTATGTAATCATAGGGTAAGTTCGTTTTCTGTCCAGGTCGCGTTTGTTCGGCAGCTAACGAGCTTCAAGTGTTGCTGCATTTTATTATCCTGGCAGTGGACAGTCCAGTGATCTTGGCACTGCTGGAGGATAAGTGGTTGGCAGGGGTTCATTGAGACCAATGTCACGGCGCCGGGTATATTAACACCCGACTGCACAGTGGTGGTGGAGTCGAGGAGGGGATAATGAGCTACGGGGTGTGGGTTCGGGGACCTGGAAGAAGACGGATGATTGATGTTGCTGGTGGGAAAGGACGATGGTTACATTAAACGAGATTGCCAATAGTGCTACCTGGCTTAGTGTACACAATTTCAGAATGCGAACTACCACTTCTCGGACATAATGTTTTCATGAATTGCGGGATTTTGTGCGGCGACAGTAGAACCCTATGATACCCTGTAAATCCCGCTCCGATGCACGATATCTAACACATCGCCTGCCAAGCCAAATCGATTCCCTGGCGCAGGATTTAGCTGTAGGCAACGAGGCACTGAGTCTCTCTTCTCACGCAGTCCATACAGCAAGTACACTCTTGGCGCAGCGTTGTCAAGACAGGTCCGACTGCGATGACTGCATCAGGAATGCCCAGCGACAGATGTGGCTGAGCCTGTCATTATTACCGCGTACGGAGTACGAAGTACTACTACGACAGTGGACTGTACAGCCACTCGGTAAGACACACGTGGCTGCTTCAGTCAGGGGCTATCGGAGGGGCGGGTCTTGGCGTAATCAATTGACGTTCCAGATACAGCGGCTAGCTTGCTGTTTCGCCGTTGTTGCATTTCGCTTAGGGGATGGCCTCGCTTGGAGGCAATTTTCCCTTCTTTTGCAGGATGTTGTCATCTACCATTGGGAAGCGTGTTTAGTGTGGCTATGCTCATCCAGAGCGTTGACCTAGTTGAATCTCCCGCCTTCTGGAACCCTACCCAACGGGGGAGGTTCTTAACCGGCTTGGACGATGATGATACGGGACTGATACGCAGTGGGGCTAGTGCTGTGGCTGATAGGAGAGTATGTAATCCGATTGGCTGGGAGGACCAGTTCCACAGCACCAGCCCTGTGTGGCGCCAAGCAACCGAAAAGGGGAGAGTCGGAGGGACAAGTCAGACGGAGATTATTCTTAGCATTGATTTGGTTGGTTTCATGCGTGAGTGACTGCATGGCTAAGAGGGAACTATTAGCTAAACTGCTAGGCATCAATGCCCCTCCATCTGACGCATCTTGCTGTCTCTCTGCAGCTAGTTAGTCACTGCCATTGTACATTCCTCACCATGCCTTCTCCAGGGTAAACCCGTCCAGCCACTGTGTTCAAGTCCATCTATTGTTTGTGAATAGAAATGCGTTTCAATCTAGACCTCCGGTTGATCCCGGGATCCACCACCCTTCAGGGGCCCATGATGCCGTCCATTGTTTACGTCTCTGCCTAATCCGTTCTGCATCTCCAGACTGCCAGATCTACAGCCTCCCAGTCATCACTCATCCACCAGACTATTGACGCTTCCCCATCCCGACTAATAACCCAGTGGGGAACCGTCTCCTTACTCTTAGCGCCTGTTTGGGTCCCGATGGGCTGAGTGCGAATCCCTGGGAGCCGTTAATCCCGGCCTAACTGGACTGACTTACGCGCCAGTGACAGGGTGAAGTCGAAGAGGGGCCACCCCCATTGATGCATCCGTGTCCAGAGTCCCAACTTCATCCCCCCCTCCACCTGACAGGGTCTCCGGGAGCCGCTTTAGATATTTAAGGGTCTTTCATCCTTCTCTTCTTCTCTTCTTCTTCTCTCTTTATCTTTCTATCTCCCTCCCTCAACTTTCTCCTCATCCTTCCACAACCACTATGTCTTACTACCCCCCACCACAGGAACCCTACTACGGCGGACGCCCTCCGTACGAGCGTCCGCCATACGACCGTCCTCCCTACGAGGGTGGTCCTCCCCCGGAGCGTCCCCCTTATGACCGTCCTCCCTACGAGGGTTCTTACGAGCGTCCTCCCTATGATCGCCCCCCTCCAGAGAGATACAACTCCGGCCCTCCTCCACCGGAGCGCCCTCCCTACGACCGTCCCCCATACGGTGATCGGTCTCCCTACGAAGGCGGCGAGCGCGGCTTCGACTCTCCTGCACCTCGTCCTCCCTACACCAGCCCTCCTCCTTCCGCTCGTCCTCCCCCCGTCCCTCCCCCTCCTCTCCCCATGGACTGGGCCCAGGAGTGGGAGCCCAGCGTCCGCCGCGCCTACTACGTCCACATTCCCTCCGGCCGCACAGAATGGGAGCTTCCCGCTGACATGTCCCGTGACATGCCTCCCCCTGGCCCTCCCCCGGCCGGTGGACCGGGCTACTACGGAAGCCCCCCTCCGCCGCAGGAGGGCGGGTACTACCCCGACCCCCAGGCCCAGCAGATCTCCGAGGAGGAGCAGAAGAAGAAGGACCGTAAGAACATGCTTCTCGGTGGCGCAGCTGGTGTGGCTATCGGTGCTCTCGGTGCTGCATTCGTCTCACACGAGATTCGTACGTTTCCCCCCTCTCCCCTTCCCTTCCAAGGCCACATTCATGGTGACGGTATAAACTGCATACTAACAAGAACAATAGACGAGCACGAAGAAAAGGAAGAAGAGGAGGAGCGTGAAGAACAGCAGTCGTACGACTATGACCGGCCGCCTGTCGTGTACGAGCGCGAAACCACTATCATCGAGCGTGGAGAGGAGCCTGCCTATGAGAATTACGACGAGGATGGATGGTAGATGCGGTATACCTATTCCTACTTGTTAATAACCAAATTCTATTCGCATAAGCTTTCGGGATTGTTTAGCTGTATTTATTATACTTTTTAACTGGATACCTACCTTCTATCGAGGAATAGATTTGATACTCGGAATGTCTATTGGAGATGTCTTGTCTTAATATGATTCTCAGGTGTATGTCGCCTTGGCGATAAGGCACTCACTCCACTGGTTCAATACCATGCTTCTTTCCTATCAATAATAAGTAATACTCTTTCTGACATCGATACCACAACGCATTAATGACATAAAGCCAGTATTATACCCCTTGGTATTGGGAAGGGTCTGTCTAGTAGTAAATTAAGACACAAAAACAAATATCTTCATTGGTACTATATCAAAGAACAGTGCGATAACCACCCAGTGAGAGCTGCTCACCTTATTCTCCACGAGGGTGAGCAGTTGTACTTAGTAGTACCAGTACTTACTAGTATGATTTATTATTACCTTGAACCTGAAGAATACGGGAAAGAATTAGGTGGTAATGAAGTTTCTGTGTGAAAGTTATAGGACTTCTTCATAGTGTTATTCTGCATTGTAAGCGAGATTTCTGCGATATAATAAGGTTTCCATCGTAGGGTCATCCTACCGGTCGTACCATCTACTGGCGACCATGGCATCAAGATGGATAGTAAAGATACTAAAAGCTTTTCAGTGTTGGTGTGATTGTTCGATAGATATAGATGCTTCAATTCACACTCTCATATATACACAGCATTTCATCCGCTCACAGCGATACTATAACTACTACAGGAGCATAGTAGAACATACTATAAAATGCCTCAAAGTACTGGGAAGCACTTATCAACACTACTTCCAACAAACAATCTCCCCATGCAACAAGCCAAACCACCCCTGTTCACACTCCATAAACTCCTCCCACCCCTTAACAATTCCATCCAACTGCTCCCTACTCGCAAACCCACCCTCAACCGCCTGCGCCGCAAACCCCGAATTGGCCGCCCTTCCTGCCATCGACCCACCCCAATACCTCCGTTCCTCAGGACTACTAAAGCACCACGACCCCGCCGTCTTCTTGATCCTTTCCTGCGGAAACCCCGCCTCTTCCGCCCACACATGGATCCTCGACCCCGGGTGTGGGTTCCCACCCTTCTCCCGAGCCATTTTAGTAGCAATGTCCAGCCAGAGCTCGATCCCCTTGTTCTCGGGATACCATGTCATGGCGCTGGATTCGCGGGCGGCAACGATCCCGCCGTCAGGTTTAGCGACGCGGCGCATTTCGCGCAGGGCGAGGACGGGATCCGCGATGTGTTGGAGGACTTGGTGCACGTGGACTAGGTCAAAGGTGTTGTCGGGGAAGGGGAGGGAGTGGATGTCGGCTACTTGGAAGGTGATGTTGGTGATGCCTTGGGATGAGGCTAGAGTGCGCGCTTGGTCTAATGGGTCCGAGACGTATTCTACCCCTGTTACGTGGCCTTCCGGGACGTGTCGCGCGAAGTCGACGGTGATGCTGCCGGGGCCGCAGCCGATGTCGAGGATGGTCATGTTGGGTTTGAGGTAGGGGAGCACGTAGGGGACCGAATTGGAGATGGTGCGCCACCCGTGGGTTTGGAGGACTGCCTGGGCATGGTCGGTTGTGTAGGTTGACATTGTTGGTAGTAATTTGGTTGTTGGGTTTATCTTGAGGCGTTGAAGAATGTGTAGCTGTTTCTCGTGTCAATTGTGAGTTAAAGATGAGGTCAGTTGCTGGTGCCATGGGGGAATTTATATGGTGAGTCCTACCATGGATTGCACCTCGGATCTCTCTGTCACCCCACTATCAAAACCCCACCACATCGGAATTCCGATCCTCTTTCAACTTCCCCAAAACTCTACTGACTATGAGATCCTCCCAGTCCAAGCGGAGGCAGCAGCCTCCTCCACGCAAGAAGGCCTGCCAAAGCTGCACCAAATCAAAAGTCCGATGTGACTTGGACAGGCCAGCTTGCTCTCGTTGCCGGTCGCTTGGTCGGACCTGCGAATACCTGACGCATCCTCCGGTTACCAGTCCTCCGAGCGAGCCCAACTACACATCACCCACCGACACTACCGACAGAGAGCCAGTGTTGCCGATATACAGCACGCCACAGATAGCTCCGATCTCAGAGTTGCCGATACCCCTGCCATACACTTTCAGCAGTCCGGCTTGGACCCCTCCGCATCCGCCCCGCGGGCTAGTAGCCAACAGTGTGCGTGGTGAGAGTAATGAACTCGACTTCACGGGGATTGAGCTAGTTCCGAGTGTGAATGCAGAAAGTATCAGGGATCGATGGCTGCGACCGTACATTTTGCCTCCACTGGGTCGTGATGAGGTCCCGAAGGCCTATCATCCGTTCACTTTGCAGTACATCTCGAGGATTTTGAGTACATATCCCCGGTTTATGCTGAAGGATGGCGATGTGCCACCGATAATTCATCGAACGCAGATTGTTGGGCGCAGAATGCCCCGTGCTTTGGCGAATTGTTACAGTCTGGTGCGGATGTGGGAGCAAGCTGCGGAGGGAAGTGAAACCTTGGTGGTAGAAACTGTAGAGAAAGAGATGGATCGACTAGCCAGCGAGGTATGACTGACCATTGTATATTATTGCTGCAAACGAGGCAGCAGCTGACATGGAACAGGAACCGCCTAGTCTAGGCGACTTCGATCTTCTTGCTATTTTCCAGGCATACCTGATCTACTCTGTAATGTTATACTTCTCGCCTATAGCGGGAGCCAATGCCGTCAACGACAAAATCATGATAACTCTCATGGAATTGGCGTTCCGTACTGCTCGAAATGGGCTCTTCTGCACCGCCGAGATGTCTCATACCAGACCCAGCTGGGAGTCGTGGATCGTGGCGGCCGCCAAGCGGCGATCGCTCTTTACGATGTACCTGTTCTGCAGCGTTTACAATGCCGATCGACTTTTACCAAATTTTATTGCAGACGAGATGACTGGTGTTTTCGCCCCTGAAGCCAAAGCATTGTGGGAAGCCACTTCTCGTGAGACATGGGCGAAAGAGTACGATCGGCATCTTCTTGATTGGGAAGACGGGATGCTTGAGATCTCGGAGTTGTGGAGATCTGCGGAGACAGGAACACCGCGACGGAGAGAACGGATCGAGCGGTGGCTAAGGACAGTGGACGAATTTGGGATGACAATGTTTGGGGTTACTGCTCATGTGCATGGATGCTGATTTACTTGGACAATTCCATTTGTACGCCACCTTGGGGTTCTGAATCGAAATTCTGAGCACAGGGCGGGAATTACACCAGAATGGCTCGTCTAAGTTACAGTGGAATTTTATTTGGTGCACGTTAGCAGGCTTTCTTACGTGGGAGAGGCTGTTTGGTCTGGTTAGCTAGAAAAAATCTTATTATTAGTAGAGATTTGGGAGATTGGAGAGGATCGGAATACCGACATAGTGGGGTGAAGAGATCCGAGGTATAATCGAAGTACACCGCCTTCACACGTCATGTTCAATTCGTTCTAAATTTCTGGGAGAATAGGATCAAAGGGGTTCTAGAGGCAAAGCCAACAGCATCGAAGTGAGTTGAATTGTTGTTCTCGCTAAGTATTTAGTCATATAGTAGCAAACGTAAGATACGATCAAGCGCAGGCGCTGCGTGCGGCAGAAGACCTCGGCAATGACAGCTTCAAGTTTATATTTGAGCACATATAGTAGATTAATGAGCATTAAGAGAAGAACAGGGAATTACAGAAGGCAAGGCTTGAGGCACAAGGTGAGCTAACCAGACAAGTCCAGATCATGAGAGGCAGTATGCTAAGAGTGATATGGTTGAAAATTGTGCGAGTACTACGGTATAGAGATGGCGATCCATTCTTGCTTTCTCACTATCGTTGACTGTTACTAGTAGTACCGGATTGCACCCCTGTCTGGACGGACTGACTAGTACTACTTGTGGCAAACCTTACAGACTATACTATGTTATTCTTGCCAATAGCATCCTTAGGTTGACCGATCGTCAGCAGTGCTGACATTTGCTTAATTTATCTTGAACAATTGAAACATTGCATGACCTTATAGCTGTTGACCATTTTCTGCTCTAATTGGCTTTTGAAGTACTAATGTCAGCATTGCATCTGGAAATTGAGTCTAATAGTAGCAGTTCAAGTGATAAATTAAATGTAATTACATGCTGTAGCCATGTAAAGTCAATTTGAAAAAGCTTTCTGTAGTATCTTCATATTATAAAAAGTAGGTAGAATCACTCATGGTGTATATCATGCTACGTAATAATACATGATATATAAGTAACATTCTCAAAAGCCCGGTGGTATCATGTCGTAAACTCCGTATTCCATATATTATATTGTACTAGTAGATCGTTAGTACCAATAGCCCCATAACTGTTGGAATATACATACCAAAGCGTCTGCTTCCAAATACGCAGAATCTAATGATCATGCGACGACGGCTTCTGGAGACGAGGATAGTAGAACAGGAAGAATACCACGACAGCTAGCAAGACCACGAGCGTCGGAAGAAACATAAACAGAAAGAGAAACAGACTCAGGCCTAGAGCGGCGCTATGTCCAGGAAAGAAGCGGCGAGCCATGAGATCAACAGTCGAAGCAAGCATCGATTCCATGGGAAGGAAAAGGGTTATGATCCACGCTAGTGGTCGAAGATCCGTCTAGTGAGGACTAGCGAACAAAGAAACAGGACGATCAGGGTCTTTAAATGTGATATTTATATCGCCGGTTTAAATGAAGTGGCAGACAAATCTTGCCGTGCTAGATAGAGGCTGGTTCCTCGGTCGGAGCTCACGGGATGATGAGTGAAGCTGCAGTGAAGCTGCCTGGAGTGGAGCGCGCGAGCAGTGGGCAGCGCCGTTATCTCTGACTTTATTATTGCGGGGACCTAGGCAGACCACGCGAGTCGGTTTTGCGGCGGTAGTCTAGATGATTTGACTCGTTACTGCCGGACAGAGACTGGGGGTCTGGGAGGTCGACAGGGGAGATTCGAGCCATTTGAAGTCCTGCCAATAGCTCGGTGCCTGGTCCATCGAGGTTGCTTTTGGCGTCTGGAAAAGGCAAATTTGAGGTACCAGCCCGGTAAGTTACATGGGTAGCTGCTGGTTGGTAACGCTGTTCATTACCAGCCAAAACTGGATGCCTGCAGGGATTTGCTTCATTATTGGGCGCAGTGGAGAGCCATCATTGGTGGATGTCTTAGCGCCCCGCTGAGGACCCACTACGATCATTCCGCTTTCAGCCGAGTCGCTGCTAAAAATGAATGGGCATTCGAGGGCCAATCATTACCGGGGTGACGCAAGAAGCAAGGATTGTCTGGGTCAGGCAGCAGTATTTCATGTACGGCGCGCAGGTTGCTTTGAATACTTACAACCGCATGCTTATGAGCTTGGGAGGAGACTAGATTACATCTGGTAAGTAATATGCGAGGGAATGATCTCGCCACGATTGATTTAAAGTATTTCAATAAGAATTGCAGTTTAATTAAAGCTCCTCTATCTCCCCCTGTTTCGGGTGCCGGGGAGTTGGTTAGATTCCCGCACTAAACCACGGATATAACTTCAGTATTACTGGTATCAACATGTTGATGATTTCAAAGACAACCGGACGGTGTAACAGCTGGATTGCCGATACGGCTAGAGCCACCGCAGCGAACCAATGGTCGTGTCGCCCTGTAGGGCTGAGGCGGACTTGGCACGGCCCTCGGGTAAATCAAAGGCAAGCTGGCCAGTCGAAGGGATGGACCATCGTGAATTTCGTTGTATCATGAGTACGCTGAACACTGATATCATCCCGCCTGGATGGTCACATAACTACTAGTAATTAATATCCATTATTAATCAGAATGCCACTGTGGAAATCTCACGCTACGCCGTAAAAGAGAATAGTTCTTCCCATCGCAATCAATCAGGCGAGCGCATCATCCGTTTATCCCTTGCAATCCTTCTCTTCTCCTTCCTTTTTCCCTTCCCCTTCCCTTCAGTTCCCCATCGGCTTTTCCCCCCTCCCTTCCCCATCCCACCGAGCTCGGATGCATCCGTGAGTCCCCGCGGAGATGAGGCTATCTCGTTCGTTATCAATCGCTCAAGTCTGATCTGGTATTCTTTGCTTTTTCTTTTCCCTTTTCACCCCCTTCGACGAACCTTCCTGTCCTTCCTTTCGTCAGTTGATCCAGGATGGGTCTCTTTGCTGGACACGGAGCCCTCGACCAGGCCGAACTGGATAATTTCGGCGTCGATTGGGTCATCCACTACTCGTTCGAGGATGTCGGTAAGTAATCATCCTTCCCGATTCCATCCGGCTGAACCCGATCTCACACCATCCTCTTCCCTCCAGAGCTCTCCCAGGCGATTCAAGAGTTTCGTACTTTAATCCACGACCTTCAAGAAGCGCATCTCCAGGTTCAAGTCCGTCATGGCTATGGCGCCTCCCTACTCGTCTGCATTCGTGTTCCACCTGATCTGTTAGGCAACCTGGTACACAAATCTCGGTACGGCTGATTGGTAACAACAAATGGCGCATGGTCGGGAAAGCTAACGGCGTGTAGTGTCAAGGACTGGCTCCATGGAATCATCCACGAATTCCCTGAGGGCGGAGACGAGGGCGAAACTGACGCCGACACTCCTGCGGAGGCCCTCAGATCTGTTTACCATGCGGTGACATGGCAAAAGCATCTTGGAGGCGCTGGAATTACCCCCAAGGTGGGCCAATGGAAGAATATTACGGCGGCTATTCCTCTGCATGACCGCTCCGCCAACGCGGAGCTGCTCCGAAAATGGAGTCGGACTATTTTCTTGACGGCCGAGGATCTTGACGCCATTCGCGCATTGTATGGCGAGAAGGTGCGTGTATCTCGGAGCTTGTTCTGATTTTTCCGAGCATTGTTTGATTTTAACATTCCCAGGTTGCTTTCTACTTTGCCTTCATCCATTGCTATTCCTGTTTCTTGATCTTTCCGGCCGTCTGGGGCGTCTTCTCATGGTTTTACCTTGGCCCCTATTCGATTACGTGTGCGGTGGTGACTTGCATATGGGGGATCGTGTTTATCGAGTACTGGAAAACCCGTGAGCTCGACCTGAGCTTGCGCTGGAACGTCAAGGACGTAGGATTCCTAAAGGTGAACCGACCAGAATGGGTTTGGGACCGAGAATTCCAAAACCCGCACACCGGCGAGACCATCCGCGTGTTTTCGGCTCATAGGCAGTTTGCTCGCCAACTCCTGATGATTCCCTTTGCGACCGTTGCGAGCTTGGCATTGGGGAGCCTGATCATCCTATCATTTGCTCTGGAAATCTTGGTCTCGGAAGTATACAATGGCCCAATGAAGGCTTACCTGGAGTTTCTGCCGACCGTTCTGTTTTCGCTCTCCTTGCCCTCCATCACCAATATCCTGACGGAGTTTGCGAAGCGCTTGACCGACTACGAGAACTACCGCACGCAGGATCAATACGACCTGGCACAGACGGCCAAGACATTTGTGATGCACTTTATTACGGCCTTTTTGCCCACGCTACTGACCGCATTTGTGTACGTCCCGTTTGGAAGCAGGATTGCGCCCTATCTTGACACTCTGCGCTCTTACGGGCTCCTTTCTGCTAATCTTGCCCGCGAAATCCACATCGACACTTCCCGACTGCAACAGGAAGTGATCTATCTATCTGCGACCGCTCAGATCCTGAACTTCGGCGAGGAAATTGTGCTTCCCTATGTCAAGCAAACCTTGATGCACAAGTGGCGCGACTGGCGCGAAGGTCGGGACTCTTCGCGTCCTCGCGGCTACTCTCAGAGAACGGACCAACTCCTAGTGGACGCTCCGGAAGAAGCTGGTTTCCTTTCTCGTGTCCGTGACGAAATCGACGCGGACGAATACGACGTTCATGAAGATATTCTCGAGATGTGCGTGCAGTTCGGCTCTCTCGCTCTCTTTGGGGTTGCATGGCCTTTGGTGTCACTGGGCTTCCTGGCCAACAACTGGCTGGAACTACGGGGCGACTTCTTCAAATTGAGCTTGGAGTGCCAAAGACCTGCCCCCATCCGCGCCGACTCGATCGGACCGTCTCTCTTGGGTCTAGAAGTTCTCAGCTGGCTCGGTACCTTGTCCACAGCTGCCATCGTGTACCTCTACCGCGCTGGACTCCAGGAAGTTAATATGTCGTCCCTCCTTCTCACCCTTCTCCTTGCCGAATGGGCCTATGTTGGCGTTCGCTTCATCGTGCGAAGCGGACTCGAAAGAATCAGCTTCATCTCCCTCCGTCGCGAGGAGTCGAAGCGATACGCCATGCGCAAACGCTTTTTGGAAGCCACGTCGGGCCGGGTGTCCCCTCGGGCTAAACCGCGGGTTCGGTTCCAGGACCGGGTCAGCGTTTTCTCCTCGTCCACTGATGTCCCTGGTACTAAGGAAGACTTCCTGCATCCAGGGCATCACCATGAAATGGGCCGCGGAGGACGGTTCTGGTCGTGGGCTCCCAATGAGACAGCGGACGCAGGCGTTCGGCTGATCAAGGCCCTGAACACTAACATGGATGGTTCGAAGACCGGGCCTGAAAAGGGCGCCAAGGGCGCTTGATCTGCTCAACACACCAGTCACTCATTACTATAGATTTGTCAATCATTCATTTGATGTTTTCTGATTCAGAACTGTCGCAGGTAGATGGTTAGATGAGCCTGCGGGACGGAAAATGTGGTTTATTCGTGATGGACCACTAGCTGTCTTAGAAAATTGTTTCCTTTTCTGTTTTTATTCTCATATTTGTTTCCTTGGTTTCTTCACTTTTGGTTCTGTATGTATACATTAGACTATTAATAATTTGATGATGATTCGGAAATCCTCTACATGTACATTGGCGTAGGCACATTTTAATTCATGCTATACAGGAATTATCCGTGTCATGATTAAATCTTATTAGTACATCAGAAACGAACTAGCTCACCACCTTACTGGTAACATATAGTTTTCTCAGTCTCACAACTGAACACATTCTGTTCGGTCCTATTTAACATGTTTCCTTTCACAGACTATTGTCCACGGACGCACAACTCAATAAGTCACCGCGCAGCATGACGCAACTCCCTAGCAATCATATCAACAACACCATCAAACATCGTTGAATCTGCAAGGCCTTTTTGCCATGTAATAGTTACAACTAAACAGCCATCTCCGCCTGTGATCGAAGACACGGCCAGCGGTGCACTCACACCATCAAATGCCTGAGCGAACATCATCCGTCTAATCTGCGGCCGCGAACCTCTTTCCTGGCCGGCTTTCAAAACCCCCAAATTCGAAGCTTTAAAGCTCCCATCTCGGTCCTTCCCTATCTTACCCCGTATAAAGCCATGACTATCCACGTATCTGAGCAATCCCACACTCGCATCGTTGCCCTTGCGACTGAGCACCTCTTTGATTGTTGCGCAGGATTGCCGTGCAACTTCCCACAGAAAGCTGCCAGGAGGATGCTGGTCCATCTCCTCCCGGAAGAAAGTCTCCTTGAAGTTCATGACCCAAACACCCATTGATTGATCTGTAACACCCCCTTCTTCCTTCAGCCACTGGCGAGTCGACATCGCGCCAAAACCTTGCAATCTGGTGTACTCTTCTGGCAGATGCGCAAATAGGCTGTGTGCAACGGCTGTGTGTAGAGCCGAGGTAATAGTCGCATGATTTTGACGACATTTCTTTCTCAGTGTTGTGGATATTGTTTCTGGGATAACAATTTGGCGTATTTCAATGTCAACTGGTGAGTATGACTTCGGCCCTGTCCAAAGACCCGGATCACGATAGGGCCATAGTTTGGTCTGGAGCGCATTTTTCAGGAGGAAAGTAAAACTTATAGAGCACGGATGGAGCGCTTCCAGGCTAGGCAGCAGAGGGACCTTAGGTGATGGAATCACTTGTCTTGTGATTCCTCCCTGGGCCAAGTAAGCGGCAGCATCATGTAAAGCCTCTCTAAATGTCTCGTGGAAAGCTTTCCCTGATATCCCGTCTCCGATTGCATGGTGGAATATATATACCGCCGTGAAGCGCTGCTCAGTCGGCTCTGTTAACATGATCAGTCTCCAAAATGGCAGAGGCGCTGTGAACTCGAATTTCTGCTGAACTTGCAGCAGATTACATAGTTCAATGTCTGGTTGATATTCAGTAGGATAATCGTGGCCACGCCTTTGAAATGATACGGATTGGGTCAGGTCGATTTCCGGGAGCCGGAAAAACCAGGTATCATGGCTGTCTTTTACCGGGATTGCTGATAGAATAGGGTTCTGGGTTATCACTGTCTCACATGCTCCATATGCATACTCCTTTAGGGGCCGGGTGAAAGTATTTGGCAGGACATAGATTGCCGATACTGCCACGTTGGAGTGCCCAGCCAGACCGCGTGCGAGGAAGTAATTCTCTAGGCGTCCTGTTGGACGTTTGTCAATTCATGTATCTTTTTCTACATCAATGAATACTTTTGCACTGACCGGCTGGTCGTAGTCTTTCAAACTTGTCCATCCTTGAAATGTTATAAGGACGTTGTACGACCACACTTTCAGCGAGATGAAGATAGCATCTCTTTTGTTTTCTTCTTGGAATGAAATATACTACTGTTAGGTCGATGAAAAACAAGCCTTCTTCTGACCGAGCATCTGTTCATATTGAACAAGATAGTTCAGTACATCGCCCATTGGTATTTTTATATGGACAACTTACTAATTCAGACAACCTGAATTGGGACTGCAAATCACCCAAAGACAGCGAAGAGCCCTTCACAACACTATAGAGCAATGAACGTGATGAGTGAAAAGGTGAAAAGAATAGTTAGTGGAGACTCTCAATTCCGCCGATATCTCAAATCATGTTAGATACTATTATACCTTTTGCGTCAAGCCTTGAGCGGAGAATTGCCCGGTTTCTGAAGGCTTCTTGTCCATCTAATTTGTAAAGGTCTGTCGATGCCTTCAGGTTTTCCAAGGTTGATCATTAATATTGCTGTATCAGCACGGAGTATTGGGTTGCTGCTACATTGGAGAATCTGCGTTAGGTCAAGTGATATATTAACGTGTCGAGATTCTATAATCGTACTTGGGGTGGACGGACGTACGGCAGCGTCCCCCAAAATAATAAGAAACAGTTTATCCATGTACGTCTCATTACTATAGATAGTTCTGCCAGTGCAAACCCACATTTACTGTGATGTGGATCAGAACATAAGATGTGTCTATTCTTTCGTCGGAACTTGTGTGGCGCATGAGGGTAGCATCGGTTGTCGTGAATTGTGACAGCCGCGGTGCTTATAAAATTTATTGTGTAAATCATTGCTTTAGTCACTGCAGTCGTTCCACTTTATCATACAACCGTCAATGTAAGCACTTGTTCATTATATTTAGCACACCAAAACTTCATCATGCAGCTACTATGTAACCAGACTTAAAGACTAGAACTGATGCGGTGTCTCATCCACCCGGTAAACCAACTTCTGTCCTCGTACTTTATTCTCGCGCAACAGATCCAGCCCAGACAATACTCCCTTGAGCCCATATGGCTGCTTAGACACTGGATGGGTCTTTATCTTACCCTGATCCAACAAGTCCTGAAAGACAGACTGCCATAATAGATGATGCTTCATATCGATGGGCTTGGCGGGAACCTTCTGGGGCCCCATGGTGTACGGCTCTCCCACGACGGTATACGCCATTGAGACCGTCGACCGGACATCTCGCCGAGGGCACCGAAGTTCCTGCAACGTGTGGTACCGGGCCCCAGATCTGCTGGTTAGAGCTTCCGCACAGAACTGGGCCGAGGTCGCCATTGCAACGGTGTCAAAGCACAGCTTCAAGTTATCCCTAGTATACTTCCGAATCGCTGCCGCCGCATTGGGCTTGGTATAGTCAAACACGGCGTCCGCCCCGAGTCCTTTGACCAGCTCGAAATTGCTGGCTGAGCACGTCGTGATTACTTCCATCCCAGACAGTTTAGCGCATTGAATGGCCAGTGTGCCAGTTGCGGTAGATCCGCCATGGATCAAGACAGTCTTTGGTGTCGTAGGACTTCGTGGCTTTCCGGGCATTGGGAGTCCAAGATTTTGATACAGACTCTGGCCCACGGTTGTGTATCCGACTCCAACTGTGCACGCATCCTCCCAGCTCATCCCGTCCGGGATCTTGAGTTGCCCATTTCCCTTGACCATAATGTATTGGGCAAACGCGCCATCTTCGGGCTCAACAGCGTTGCATCCGTGTGTGAGTCCCAAAACTCGATCTCCCTTCTGGTATTTGGTCACATTGGGACCAATCTCCTCGACAATCCCGGCAAAGTCGCAACCCACGATACATCCATTGCTTGGGACGAAGTCAATATGCCTCCAGTCGGTTGGGTTAAGGGCCACTGTGCCATGCTTTTAGTGAGTGCTTCTTGCTAAATGGAATGAAAGCGGAATGGTAATTGAGCAACAAAACAATGGCCCAATATGCCTGCCTACCTGTTACAGTTCTGACCAAGATGTAATCGTCGCGTAGCCTAGGGATTGATCGATTGGTCACCAAAGCAGCCTTGCGAGGTCCTTGTGTGACAACAGCCAATTGGCCCTGTGATATTCCAACCATGATGCCTCTGTTGGGTTGACGAGAAGAAGGAAGAGGGGGAGAGAAATACTTGTGCACAGGACGATAAGAAGCGGAGAGAGTTAATAAGCCTCTAGAAACAAATAACCCGCTTCCTAGATTATAATGCCCTCGGTATGAATGTAAATCTTTTGGAAGACGTACAAAGTACTGATCGGGGTAAGCCAGCTCCCCGTTCTAACTACAGAATGGACTGTGGCAGTTAAGCGGGCTGCCGACATGCCAGCTGAAGGAAGAATTAGCGGTGGCGTCCTAATAGTTGATTATCTTATTGTTGAATCTGCGGTGTGTGACTTAGCAGCTTGCCATCTTATGACTCTGGACAAGGTTGTTCCGGGTCAGGTTGTTGGGGGAGGAGTGTGTACTCACTAGTGATTTCCTGCTTCTTTGACTTGCCGGAAGACACTATATGTTGCACATGCAACTCTGTACATATGCAGCACAGTATAATTCGTTAAGTCGAACTTGACACAGTAAAACTATATTTGTGTATGTCATGCAATCCGTTCCTGATTTTTTGCACTCTTGGCCTATCTAATGAATCACACCATTGCATGCAATAGATCAATAGTTGCCGATCTTATTGGTTAGAAGCTTGGATTCAATATCGACAGACACATTCAATTCAGTCCTATAATTGACTTCATCGTCTCCTACAAAAGTCAAAGATGGAACGCCTCTTAGTAGTAGCAGTTAGTTAGTAGACAGTACTGGTAGTTGGTCTCGATTCGGACTGTTCAGGATCATGTTCGCATTCATGTAGTACTATATATCCGAGTTACTAAATAACACGAGTGTGGGTGGAGTCACTTTCGGGGTAAACTTACTGAACATAGTAAGAGAAACATCAGAACAGGGCCGTGGATTTCTCAGATCAAGTTATTGTTTTCTTCCACATAAATACGGGGTATATTGCATATGAAGCATCTGTCAAACCTGTCATATCGGTATCCCCTTGGTAATTACCTTATGCGGAACATCTGTCTCAATTGGGTTTAGGTCCAGCTGGGGGCCACAGAGGTATCAGTCATGTGATGGGGATCCATGCAGCTCCATCTCTTCTCTATCCACTCACACACTCCCTCTCGCTTTCTTGTGTCATAAGCCATTCAGCTTGGTTAAGTGAAAATGATATCAGGCATATGTTGCAACGATTGTTCCATTATTTACACTTGTTTAGCTTGAAGCCTATATCCTGCCAGCATTCCACGGTCTTGACCGAGACGACCTGGGCTCCTTCGAAAATCGGATTCATAGCCATGAGAAGGAGTAGGGACTGCAGCCGTTTTGCGCAATTTTTACTCCGTACATGTCCTGTAACCAATTCCACTAGCCGGAACAGAATTCATGGACCCTGTTTGTTCTATTTGAACCATACTTAGAGGCGCATATTGTGGTAGACTATGAGCAAAGTACCCGCAGTGCATATCAGACTTTCCACATCGCTCCGCTGGGCTGATCGGTGACCCGCTCACTACAAGTACAAATGAATATATCAGTAAGAGCTATCTTACTGTATCTGATGAATTTATCGCTCTACAACTCCACCATCCATCACCACCAGCCAATGGAGCGTCCGGACCTCCAGATTGTTTACCTCCTGGGCCATCTACCTTTCGGGGCTAGTACCAAGGGTGCGACATCGCAAACCACTGGCCACCCTTAAGGTGAACTGATGCAGGTTACCCTAACCATCGAAGAGAGTGTGGAACGCTTGTGTCCTTGACAATCATGACTAGTATTCTCGCAACCATTGATCACTAGCTGAATTGCTTACAGTCTTGAATTATATTCACCCTTTCGCTTGAGGTAGGCTCTAGGGATTTGTCTTTGAAAGCATCACAACTAAAAGTCATCTCTAAGCTCCAGATTCAGTGATCTCGATTGTCTGGTTGCTACTGGCACACCGCTCCTAAATTAGAAGGTGCAGTAATAGTGGGCGGTGGCTGAGACACCATGGAAGGTTCAATCTACTCGTGCTGCATCGGAGATCTCTCTCCCACCCAAAGGGAAATGTATACGTACACGCGCATATGAAAAGACTAGAAAGTACTCCGTATAACGGATTGAAAACATCACATGAGGAAGAAAGAAGCAAAAAAAAAAAAAAAAAAAAAAAAAAAAAAAAAAAAAAAAAAAAAAAA